>NC_138163.1:73646368-74238868 GCF_964165515.1 Mesoplodon bidens
AATATTGTGGAGTAAGAATAAATGTCCATGTTTATTTTATTGTGACTTCATATTTTAAGGTCATATACGTGGGGAAATAATACATTTATGGGTTATGAAGGGCAGGTTTATCCCTTTGTGGAATAACTTAATTATGTTCCTGGAGACAAGGCAATTTGTATTTTATTACAAAAACATCATAAAAGGAAATTTTGTAATGCAACTTGTTTTGAAATACTTCTGTGGTATTTTTCATCATAAATTATAGTATGAAATGACTGCTACTCTGAGGACAATTTTTTTATCAAACTTAGCTGGCAGTGGTTTGCAAAGGCCCAGGCAAGACAATTAACAAACTCACCTAGACAATTGAGTTTAGTGACTTCATAATTGGGAATTATCAACATTGACATTATAAGTTAATTTTAATTCTTTTTAGGATTTTGAAATATTTCACAACGCAAAGGAGAACAAAGAGATTCTGAAATTCCTGAAGATGGAATGAATGGGCAGCAATGACACAAAAGATGTTTACCAAGGTGGATCTACATATACTTCCACATACATCAGTTACTTCTAATTATGACAATAGAACTGTTTCATTAAAGTTAATTGCTACCTAGATTAATTTGTAATCACTAACATGTGAGTCTTTCTATTTCCATCATGCACTAAAATCACTCTATTACATTGTGAACATTTTATAAAGCTGTGTGAAAAGAAAAACTGTTAAATGTCTATCAACATCAAACTTTTCTTTTAAATCACTAGTAGCTGTCAATTTATAGTCATGAAATATACTTTTAATGTAATTTTCAATTTACTTTCAGTATTATTTTTTAAATGTTTCTCAGTATATTTAACAAAGGCCTACATACTGTACTGGGGCTGTTTAAAAAAAGAAAAGAAAAAAAAAAAGGAGCTCACTGGACTCCATTCCAAATCCTCCCAAATGGAAATAAGGAGGGAATAAGAATTTGTATTGTTAACAAACTCCCCAGGTGACTTTTGTTTTGTTTTGTTTTGGTACACTAAACTCTGGGAACCAATACGAAAGAATAACAAAAATTTTAGGTCACCCCACCCTTGACTTCCACCTGTGCTATAAGGTAGTCTTCCTCCAAATCTGTTTCTCCTCCTGTGGTTTCTATCTTGCTGAATGACACCTCCATTCACTCAAACCCCAACTCAGAATCCTGAGTCATTCTTTATTTTTATTTTTATTTATTTATTTATTTATTTATTTATTTATTTTTTGCGGTACGTGGGCCTCTCACTGTTGTGGCCTCTCCCGTTGCGGAGCACAGGCTCCAGACGCACAGGCTCAGTGGCTATGGCTCACGGGCCTAGCCGCTCCGCGGCATGTGGGATTTTCCCGGACCAGGGCACGAAACCATGTCCCCTGCATCGGCAGGTGGACTCTCAACCACTGCACCACCAGGGAAGCCCTGAGTCATTCTTAATATCGCTCACTCCCTCACCCCTGTATGCAATCAATGACCAGACTCTAGATGAGCTAGTCTTAATACCTCAGTTACTTCTCCAGCTGTCCAGCTATTGCCCTTGTTCCTGTCCTCATCACTCTTGCCATGCCATTGCAGTAATATCTTAACTCCCTACTTCCAGTTTTAATATTCTAATATCTGCCCTTTACATTGCTGCTAAGTCAGGACTTTTCAACCTTTACTGAACTTTGGAATCACCTGAAGAAGTTGTAAAACCATGTCTGTATCCCACCATTAATGATTTCAATGTGCACCTAAAGTTGTGAACAATAGAATTAGAGAGATCTTTCAAAACATAAGTTTAGTCAAGTCTATGTAGCCTGCAGCAAAATGTTTCTCATAGTGTGGTGTAAGAAAACCACATTACTCAGAATCATCTGGATAACATAATAAATATGTAGATTCCTGGACTTTTCCCCAGATCTCTAAAGCTGGGCAAAGATATTTGGATTTTATATGAGTAGCTTCAGATACCACACTAATTTTTGAGAAGTGCTTATCTATAGGTTAAAATCTAAACTCCATATTCATTCTCTGAAACAAACTTCTGTAGATCATTATTTTCACACTTTTTAGTTACATCCAACTCTCTTCACCATTAACCCTACTTACCTGTTTGTAGTTTCCTGGATGTATCAGCTTTGCATTATCTTGCTTTTTTTTTTTTTTGTACACACTTGCAGGCTTACATCATCCCACCATCTGCTTGACAAATAATTACCGATATTTCAAGTAAAACTCCTCTAAGATGCCTTTTGTGACCTCTTTCTCCCTTAGAGAATGAAACACTATTCTTCTTTATGACCTAGATGACCTACTACCTATTTTACTGCAGCACTAGTAACAGCTTAGAACTTTCACCTCCCTTGAAAGTTATAATTGTCAATAATTCTTCAGTGCCCACAATGTTCCAGACACTGTTCTAAAGCGCTTTGTATGAACTTACCTTATTTAATCCTTACAACTGTATGAGATAGGTTCTATAATCATCCTCATTCTATGGATGAGGAAAATGAGTTGCCAAATAGTAATTTTCAAAAAGCTACACAGCTAATAAGTGATAAACCTAGATTTTGGAGCCATTGCATAGACGAAGTAAAAGGCTCTTAATAAGAAGAGGATCTGAAAGAAGAGAAGGCAGCAAAAAAGTGAGTCAATGGTGTGGGTCCCTATAAAATAAGTCCCACAGATTGGCCCTTCTTATGGTCAAAACCCCCAGAGAGATGGGAGATAGAGTCCTTAAAACTCCCAGCTAGTTTTGGGGGAACCAGAAAACAGAAAAGAGTGGTACCTCTTATTTCTAAAGTTGAGCCAGAGAATTCTCACAGCCTCTCACTGCACCACAACTGTGAAGGGGCAATTCTTAAGTGAGGGTCTAAGATAATGGGATTGAGGGCAGCCTTATAAAGCCTCACATCTCCATTACAGTGAGTGAAAGAGCACCCCAAACTTCCCCACACCTCTTATGGGAATAAACAAAGACCAACCAAATGAGAACAATTAAAGGTTATTCAGAGATTGCTATAACTAAGAGTCAGCCACCATCATTTACATTTTTCAGAAGCTCAAAGGCAGGCAAAGGAGTGGGAAAGCTTTATAATGGAAAAATGGGAAGGCTTCAGATGTGTCCTGATTGGAAGCTGTTCACCTTGGGGAAGCTGAAAACAGGCTAACTAGAAGCAGGGCATCCTAGATTAAAACTGTTAGTGGGGCATATTTGGTTTCCTCCACTTACTTCCAATTTGTAAGCAGGACCAAAAATTAGGCAAGCTGGCAGTTGTTTATCATGTTCTGGTCTTTTTGGACTGATTGTTACAGGAGGTTGTTTGACTTCCTGCACAGTTTACTGCAGAGGTTGGGGTTTGGCTTCCTGAGTTAGCTGTTGCAGGTTATGTGTTTCAGTTCTATTTTTATATGAGGACTGGCCTTTGTCTGTTTCTGTATTCAGTTTCACACTCCACTCTAAGAGAGGATCAAAGGTGGCTGAGTGTGAGCCAGCAGATATAGAAACCTTCAAATTCAGGAAATGAATGATGAGAGATGTTATGAACCTGGTGGCCAGAGAATAGAGGGATATAGGCATAACATCTGCAGTTTAAAATCAGTTTATTCTTTAAAATAGAGAAAATGTCTATTATGTGCAAAATTTTCTCTCCTTTAACACCTTATTCCTCCAGCTTTCAGGCAGAGACTAAGAAAACTGAGGAGGATTGTCATTCAGCATAACAACATTAACTGGAGCTGCCCAAAGGACTATTAATCTGGGTAGCATAAAAAGTGCACTGATTTTGCAGATACAACACTCTAATATCCATCCCCTGAGAAGGCATTTTTCTCATGTCCCCTTCTAAATACCCTGTAATGGATTGAATGATGGCCCCTGAAAAGATATGTCCACATCCTATTCCTTGCAACCTATGAATATTAGCTTATTTGGAAAAAGGGTCTTTGTAAATGTAAGGATCTTGAGAGGAGGAAATCATCCTGAATTATCCAGGTGAGTCCTAAATGTAATGACAATAATCCTTATTAGAGTGACATTATAGAAAGAAAAGAAGGTACCATGACCAATAAGGGAGAGATTGGAGTAATATGACCTCTTGCCAAGGAATTTCTGGAAACAACAGAAGCTGAAAGAGGCAAAGAATGGATTCTCCCCTAGAGCCTCCAGAGGGAATGCAGACCTGTTAACACATTGATTTCAAACTTCTGGCCTCCAGGGTAGTGAGAAATAAATATCTGTTCTTTTAAACCACACATTTTGTGGTAATTTGTGATGGAAGTCACAGGAAACTAATATTATGCCCCATGTGCAATTTCCCAAAATTAAGATAAAAGGGAATAAAACCATCTAGGGTCATGGGTGAAGTCAAAAGAGGAAGAGGTTTCCCCTTACACCATTAGAGGATGAATACACGGATGCCACTAAGTTCACAATACAAATGATAAAGCTAGTGGAATAAAGCAAGAGTCACTGCGAAGTCCCAAGTAACTTTTATAAATTCTTCAATGTAGGTATTTTGAAAAGGCAAGTGGCTACACAATGAAATTAACATAGCTGTATGCCACCAGTATTTCTTAAAAATGAAATAAAACACTAGAAAATACTATAGTACATGACACATATTTTTTAAAAGTTTTTAACCCAGAACTCACTCAGGATAGAAAATCAGTGGGTATTGCTTGAAAACATTGCAAAGTGAATTAAAAACCCATAGCCACCTGGGTCAAAAATTATAATTAAGACCTAGAATACATTGCCTAAAGCTTCAGAGGAATATCTGAGGAATGAGTTTCTTTGGGGAATTACAGCATTCAAAAGTACCCATGTATACTAGTTAATTTAGAAAGGCAAACAGTGCTAAGGACAAACAGATGGAAAGTTATACTGTGTTCATGGACTGGAAGTATTAATATTGTTAATTCTCCCATACTACCCAAGGCAATCTACAGATTCAATGCAACCCCTATCAAAATAAGAAGAGCAATTTTCACAGAACTAGAACAAATAATTCTAAAATTTGTATGGAAACACAAAGACCCCAAATAGCCAAAACAATTTTGAGAAAGAAGAACAGAGCTGGAGGAATCATACTCCCTGACTTCAGACTAAAAATGCAAAGCTCCTGTAATCAAAACAGTATGGTACTGGCACAAAAATAGACACATGGATAAATGGAACAGAACAGAGAGCCCAAAATAAACCCATACACTTATACTCAATTGATCAATGACAAAAGAGGCAGGTTATACAATGGAGAAAAGACAGACTCTTCAATAAGTGGTGTTGGGAAAACTGGACAGCTACATGTAAAAGAATGAGACTGGAACATTTTCTCATACCATATACAAAATTAAAGTCAAGTGGATTAAAGACATAAATGTTAGACCAGAAACCATAAAACTCCTAGAAGAAAACATATGCGGAACACACTTTGACATAAATTGTAGCAATATTTTTTGGGGTCTGTCTCCTAAAGCAAAAGAAATGAAAATAAAAATAAATAAACGGGACCTAACTAAACTTAAAATATTTTGCATAGCTAAGGAATCCATAGACAAAATGAAAAGAAAACCTATCAAATGGAAGAAAATATTTGTTAATGATATGACCAATAATGGGTTAATATCCAAAATATATAAACAGCTCATAAGACTCAACATCAAATAAATAAATAAATAAATAAACACCCAATCAAAAAATGGGCAGAAGACCTGAATAGTCCTTTTTCTAAAGAAACCATACAGATTGACAACAAACACATGAAAAGATGTTCATCATTGTGAATCATCAGGGAAATGCAAATTAAAACCACAGTGAGATATAACCTCACACCTGTCAAAATGGCTGTCACCAAAAAGACCACAAATAACAAATGTTGGTGAGGATGTGGAGAAAAGGGAACTCTCATACACTGTTAATTGTTAATTGGTGCTACCACTATGGAAAACAGTATGGTGGTTCCTCCAAAAACTAAAAATAGAACAAAAATATGACCCAGCAATTCCACTTCTGGGTATACATCTGAAAAAAAAAAAGAATTCTAAAAGATACATGCACCCCAATGTTCATAGCAGAATTATTTATGATTGCCAAGATATTGAAACAACCTAAGTGTTCATCAACAGAGGAACGGTTAAAGAAGATGTGGTATATATCTATATATATATATATATATATAGATAGATAGATAGATAGATAGATAGATAGATAGATATAGATACAATGGAATATTACTCAGCCACAAAAAAGAATGAAATTTTTCCGTTTGCAACAACATGGATGGACTTGGAGGGTATTGTGCTAAGTGAAATAAGTCAGAGAAATACAAGTACTGTATAATATCACTTATATGTGGAATATTAGAAAAGAAACAAACTAGTGAATATAACAAAACAGAAACAGACTTAGAGATAGAGAACAAATTAGTGGTTACCAGTGGGGAGGGGGAGGGAGGAGGGGAAATTTTGGAGTAGGGGATTAAGTGGTAAAACAATTATGTTTAAAATAAATACTATACAAGGATATATTGTACAGCACAGGAAATATAGCCACTATTTTATAATAGCTATAAATGGAGTATAACCTTTAAAATAGTGAATCACTATATTGTACTCCTGTAACTTACATAGTATTGTACATCAACTACATCTCAATTTAAAAAGAAGCCAGAAAATTGTAAAAAAGAAAAACCACCTTCACCAGATAAACAAATGCTGAGGGATTTTGTTACCAGTAGACGTACCATACAAGTAATGCTAAAGGGGTTTATTCATAATAAAATGAAAGGACACTAGACAATAATTCAAAGCCATACAAAGAAGTAAAGAATCACAGCATTGGTAACTACACAGATAAATATAAAAACCAGTATTATTTTATTTTTGTTTGTAACTCCTCTGTTTATTTCCTATGTGAATTAAAAGATAATGCATAAAAATCTGTGTTATTGGTTACATAATAAAGATGCAATTTGTGATAAAAACAACATATAGGGGTGTTTGGAAAAAGCTGTATAAGAGCAAATTTTTTATATGTTATTTCAGATAAGGTGATATCAATTAGAAATATAGAAGGTCAATAAGGAAAAAGGGGACTTGAATAACAATATAACCTAAGCATATAAAGGACTCCACCCAATGGCAGCAGAGTACACCTTCTTCTCAAGAGTATATGGGCTATTCTCTAGGATAGACCAGATAGGAAGAATAGAAAGACAAGAGCGCATCAATGGAACCAAAGTTTGGTTCTTTGAAAAGATCAAAAAAAATTTATAAAACTATAGCTAGACTGACAAAGAAAAAAGAGAAAAGCCTCAAAATATTAAAATAAGGAAAGAAGATGGAGACATTACTATTAATTCTAGAGAAGTTGAAAGAATTATAAGATAATACCATTAATGATTGTAGAACAACAAATTAGATAACCTAAATGAAATGGGCAAAAATATGAGAAACATGCAAACTACCAAAACTGACTCAAGAAGGAATTGAAAATCTGGAGAGAACTATATAAAGTAAAGGGATTAAATCTGTCATCAAAATTTTACAAACAAAGAAAAGTCCTAGAACAGAAAAATTTAATGGTAATTTCTGCCAAACTTTTGAAAAAGAATTAACACCAATCTTTCTCAAACTACTCTGAAAAATAGAAAACAATGGAATGCTTTCTAACTCATTCTATGAAGCCAGCATACTCTCAAACCAAAGCCAGATAAAGACATCGCAAGAAAGGACAATTACAGCCCAATATCTTTTTATGAATATAGGTGTAGATATTCACAAAATTACTTGTAAACTGATTGCAACAGCATATTAAAATGATTATACACCACAAGTGAGACTTATCCTATGAATGTGAGTGGTGCAACATAAGAAAATCAATTATTGCAATATACCACATTCAGAAGGAAATAAAAAAAGACACATAATCATCTCAATTGATGCAAAAAAAGCATTTGACAAAATCCAATACCATTTCATGATTAAAAAAAAACTCTCAGAAAACTAGGACTAGAAGGGAAATTCTCCAACATGATAAAGGGAATTTATTAAAAACAACAACAACAACACCACATTACTAACATCATTCTAAATTGGTAGAGACTGAAACATTTCTCCCTAAGATCAGAAACAAGACAAAGATGTCTGCTTTCTCCACTGCTATTCAACAATTTACTGGAAGTTCCATCCATAAAAATTAGATAAGAAAAAGAAATAAAAGACATCAAATTTGGAAAAGATGAAGCAAAACTATTACTATTCACAGATAACATGATCTTATGTATAGAAAATCTCAAGGAATCCACAAAGAAGCAACTAGAGCTTATATTAATTCAGCAAAGTTGCAGGGTAAAAGATTAACACACAAAAAGGCACTTGTGTCTATATACAAGAGCAATGAAAAATATGAAAAAAATTTAAGACAACAAGTTCATTTACAATAGCATCCAAAAGAATAAAATAACTAAGCAGAAATGTAACCAAGGAGATGAAAGACTTATACACTGAAAACTGCCAATTACTTAGGAAGGAAATTGAAGACCTGAATAAATGGAAAGACATCCTGCATTCATGGAATGGAATACTTAATGTTAAAATGGCGGTACTGTACCCAAATCAATCTACAGATTCAATTCAATCCATACCAAAATTCCAACAGCCTTTTCTTGCAGAAATGGGTAAATTGATCCTCAAATTCATATGGATCTGCAAGTCGTCCCAAATAGCCAAAACAATCTTGAAAAAGAAGAACAAAGTTGGAAACTCACAATTCTCAATTTCAAAACTTACTACAAAGTTACAGTAATCAAAACAGTGTGACACTGGCATTAGGTTAGACATATAGACAAATGTAATTGAATTGAGGGCCCAGAAATAAAACCTATATATCTATGATCAATTAATTTTTGATGATGGTACCATGACTATTCACTGGGGAAAGAATAGTCTTTTAAAGAAATTATGCAGGTACACCTGGCTATCTACATGGAAAATAATTAATATGGACCTCTATCTCAAACCATATACAGGTACAGAAATTAACTGAAAATGGATTAAAGACATAAATGTAAGAGCAGAAACTATAAACCTCTCAGAAATAAGCATAGAGTTAAACCTTTGTGTCTTTGGATTAGGTAGTAGTTTCTTGCACCAAAACACAAGCAACCAAACATAAGAAGAGATAATTGGATTTCATCAAAATTAAAAATATTTGTGCCTCAAAGAAGACTATCAAGAAAGTGAAGAAACAGCATACAGAATGGGATAGAATATTTGTAAATCATGTATCTGGTAAGAGTGGAGTATCTAGAATATATAAAGAACTCATAACTCAAAAACAAAGAGACAAACAATCCAATTAAAAAATGGTCAAGGACTTGAATAGACATGTTTCCAAAGAAAATATACAAATGGCGAACACACACGTAAAGATGTTCAACATCATTAGTCATTTGGGAAATGTAAATCAAAACCACAATAAGATACCACCCCACACCCCTTAGGATGGCTATTATCTAAACAAAAAAATCAAACAAACAGATATTAACAAGTGTTGGAGAGGACGCAGAAAAATTGGGACTCTGTGCACTGCTGGTGGAAATGCAAAATTGTGTAGCCATGTTGGAAAACAGTTGATCAGTCCCTCAAAAATAACATAGAATTATCATATGATCCCAAACATATACTCCTAGATATATATACATGTACACACATGTTCATTGTAACCCTAATCATAATAGCCTAAGGTGAACACAGCCCAAATGTCCATTAACAGATGAGTAGTTAAATTGGTATATACAAACAATAGAATGTTATTCAGTCATAAAAGTTTAAAGTACTGATACATGCTATATCATGAATAAATCTCCAAAACATTATGCTAAGTGAAAGAAGCCAGACACAAAAGGTCACATATTGTACGATTCCATTTATATGAAATGTCAAGAATAGATAAGTCTATAAAAACAGAATGCAGATTGTTGGTTGCCTGGTGCTTGGGGGAGTTGGAATGGGAAGAAACTGCTTAATGAACAAGGAAGTTTAATTTCATAAAATAAACAAATAAGCAAACAAACAAAAAGCTGCAGCATTACCTCCTGTCTGAGTTTCTAGATTGCCAATCTGCTCTACAAATTCCAGACTTTCCAGTCACCATTATCGTGTGAGTTAATTCCTTAAAATAATTCATATATATTTATAATTCAGATATAAAATAATTCCTACTTATATATAGGACACATATATATATACATATATATATATATATATATGTATATATATATGTCTCCTAGATATGCATATATATCCTATTTGTTCTTCTGTTCTGTTCCTCTGAAGAACCCTCACTGATAGAGATTTTGGAACCCAGAGTGGTTTTACAGGAACAGAATGTTAAAGATTGAGTTTTTTCTCTTTTGGTTCTGAGGTTTCTGCAATTGTTTCTCTAATCTTATCAGATTTAAATGCATTAATAACTCTATTTCCAATGGTAGAAAGGGAATCAATAGTCCAGGAATTATGTGTTAATAGAGAACTGCAAAATATCGCCATTGGAACTTCTAATAAAATACTTATAAAAAACAATGTTCTGGGTGACCATGTATTTGATGCCTTAGAACATTTTCGTCAAACTCACAAATATAATGAGATTGGTAGACTCTTCCTAATTACATTAGAGAAAGTGGGAAAAGGAAAAAAAATACTCTTTTGTAAAATTTATTTTCCAGTTTTAAACATATATGGAGAAATTGATTACGTGTATGTAAATGTGTATATAGAGAAATAGGTGTAGACAGAGGTGCATACACATATAGACGTGTATTCATTTATTTATTATCATGATTTAGGGTGTGTGTGTCACTGGATATCATAACCAACAAAGTTGGAAAGCCATTATTGTAATGGGTTGAAACGGATGACCCAAACCTAAAATTAAGGCTTTTTTACATTATTTTTAAAATATATATATACATTTTTTCAGACTGTGTGTGTGTGTGTGTGTGTGAGAGAGAGAGAGAGAGAGAGAGAATACGATGATAGTGCAAAGAATTACTGATACGGCTTTGAAGTACAAGGGAACTTATAGTAAGAAAGAAGACACAGCTGACTAAAGAACATTTGGATTGTTCTGAGTCCCTTCCTTCTATGACAGGAGTATAATAATGAGATTAGAATATATTTCAAGTTAGTTTTAAAAAACAGAAATATTGTGTATAACATAGCATATGTAAGCAAGGTATATTTCAGTAATCTTACCTTACTTATACAGAGATAGTCTCCTATAGCATCATTGACCTGATTTAATTATCTAATATGAAGTCTGTTTCTTAAATCAAGCACATTATAAAGATGAGTCATTAATAATTTGTTGGCATAATTTGGGTAGATAATCGATACATTAGTCTATGAGCCTTTGTGTTAATAAAAGATATATGGTATCTGAGATGGGGAAATACATTGTAAAGTATGAATATATACAGTTAATAATTCCTTAGGCATAAATACTTGTTCCTCTAGTGCAAGGGCTTTCAAACTATTCTTGTTAGAGTCTTAGGAGTTCCCTAGAATTATTTGATGTTTGGCAGAGTACGGGGGAGAAAATAGAGCCAGCCTGACTCATACTCCCCCAAATACACATATACACACACACCTATTTTAATCAGAAAAACTCCACGTGCATGTCGTCCATACCGGGCACCTATTTCATATTTACCTTGAAGAAAAAGTTGTACCGATCAGGTTTAAAAAGCACTAACTGGTGATTGCTTCATAATCAGAAGTGATCAGTATTGGAAATAGAAATGCATGTTTTTGAAAAAAAATCTTGAAGTATGCACTTTATAATGATTTTTTTGTCACTTCACCAACTTCTCTTTCAAGATGACCCTAAGAGAGGCATAGTAGAAACATCACTGGATTGAGTAAGAAACCCTAGACTCTTGAATAAGTAACTTGCAAATTATTCTTATTTTGCAAGTTACCAGCTTTGTGTCCTAGCGTAAATCAATTGAGTTTTCTGGATTTCAATTTCCTTTTTTGGTAAAATGAGGTTGGTTTAGACAAGATTAAAGTAGCAAATAGGTTTTAACTCTTGTGCCAGATCTGGTGATTGTTATTGCCTTTCTAAAGTAATGTGTTTAGAAGGATTCTGAGGCACAGTAGGAAAGAGCATTATGATCCTTTAACAATATCTTCCATGGACAACGGAATGGGTAAGGAAAGCTTTTGGACAATTTATTTAACACCCCTGGGCTACATGATCTCTTAAAATCCTTTCCAATCTTAAGGAAAGTAACATTTTTTTAAAAAAAAAGTAAAAAAGTACATCAAGTAAAATGTAAAGCATATGAGTAAATGACAAAATGCAATAAATTTCTGAGCAGATAGAAAATCAAATGACTTGAATGGGGCAGGCAGGGAGGGATGAATAGGTGGAAGAGAAGGGACTCTTAAGACAATGAAATTATTATGTTACTGTAATGTAATATAACGTTATAATACTCTAATGGATATGACATTACACATTTGTCAAAACCCATAGAACTGTAAAACACAGAGTAAAGCCTAATGTAAGCTATGAACTTAAGTAAATAATAATTTATCAATATTGGTTCATCAATCATAACAAAATATACTCCAATGATGCAAGATGTTTATAATACTGGAAACTGGGAGATGGAGAGGAATGTATGAGAACACTCTGTGCTTTCTGCTCAATTTTTCTTTAATCCTAAAACTGCTCTAAAAAGTAATCTATTAATTAACTTTTAAACTGAAAAAAATTACATGGACCACTCATTACAAAAGCAGACTGCCAAATAATGGCAGTAGGACGTTTCAAAGAAGAATAAAAATATATTAAAGGGACTTCCTTGGTGGTCCAGTGGTAAAGAATCTGCCTTCCAATTCAGGGGACATGGGTTTGATCCCTGGTCCCAGAACTAATATCCCACATGCCGCCGCAGAGCAACTAAGCCCATGCACCACAACTACTGAGCCCACGTTCCTCAACTAGAGAGCCTGTGTGCAGCAAACTACACAGCCCACGTGGTCTGGAGCCTGCACGCTGCAACGAAATATCCCACATGCTGCAACTAAGACCCACCGCAGCCAAAACAAACAAACAAACTATATATATATATATATATATATATATATATATACACATATACATATATATATATATATATATATATATATAAAGACTTGCCTACCACCCTAGCTTCTTATATTATCACAAGCACCCCCACATTTGTAATATGTGTGCTGACCACGGAGAGTCTCTACCTTAGCCATGCTGAAGTACTTATAGTTTCTTTAATGCTCCATGATGTCTCTTGCATCCAAGCCGGGGAACATACTGCTGCACTCCCCTTACTCTTTTACCTGACTAACTCCTTCTTAGCCTCTATGTCTTGGATTATATATCACTTCCTATAGGAAAGTATTCCTGATTACCTCCTACATACAACACATAATGAGGTATCTCTCCTAAGTCTTCTCTTAGCACCACTTACCTTTCTGTATTAGAAATGTCTAGCAATTTGTACATCATCCCACACTACACTATTAGTTTCTTAAAAGTAGAGAGAATGTATTGTTCATGGCAGTATTCTCAGCCCTAAAAAATGTGCCTGCTATCAATATACAGTATGTGACTAAAAATATGGGTTGAATGATTAATTATAATTACCCCTCATTGTAGCACCTTAAAATTTAGACATTATGAAACGTAGAGAAAAAGAGTTTTAAAACAAAGTTCTTTGACGACCAGGAATGCATTTTTTCTTTTTATTTCCTCAGAGCATATCAAATCCATTGTAGGAAACAAAAAATGTAGAATGGAGTTGGAAAGCCTATTTGCCATCAGCTATGTAGACCGATGTACAACTTGCTGAGGTGTCAGTCACTATACCAGGTGCTTACTTTGTGGTTTTTCCCACCTCCACTTCAAGCTAGTTATTATAAATTTAATGCACAGTCTTCTCCAATGCTTTCACTTAATATTTTACTAATACTTAGACATAGTTAAAACCGCACGTGATTTGCATATGTTTCCTCTATTGAGAGGAAAAGTGAAAAGAAATGGAATTATCCATAATTTATCCCAAGCTCCATCTACATGAACAAACCTGCTTGTTTTGACTGACTTAATCAATTGAAGTCAGGCCAGAAGCTGTCAATCCAATACCTCATTTGACTTTTTCCCGAGTGAGCTGATAAAGTCAGCATAAGAATCAAAATGCTTTGTGAGTGAAGAGACAGATTTAAATTGGACAAGAAAAATCATTGAAGTAAAATCTCTACTTCCTCTTTGTTTTTCTAAATTGCTTGCATGTATTTGCCTCAGAATTCCATTTCACAGCTCAGACTTTATGCTGTCATAGCAACAGCAATATTCAGTAGGACCAGGATTTAATTTTTAAATGTAAGCAAATTTTACAAAGTATTCAAGCCCCAGAATTTGACTTTATAGTCAATTTTTCAGAAATGTATTTATTTCATATATGGGCCCTAAGAGTAGAGATGGGCAGAAAATGAAGATTCCTTTCATGATAATTTTTAGGGTGATGAAAAAACACAGATGTTAGAGTTACTAAGACTTAGGTAACTGCCATTTCCCAGCTGTGTGACCCAAGCAAGTTACAGAACTTCAGTTTTTCCATCAAAAATATGGAGATAATAATATCTACTGTATTAGTTAGGGTTCTCCAGAGAGAAAGAAACAATAGAAAAAACACATACATCCATTTAAAATAATTGGCTCATGTGATTGTAGTGGTTGGCAAGTCTGAAAGTTTGAAATTTGCAAAGCAGGACAGCAGGCTGGAAATTCCAGCAACAGTTGACATTGCAGTTTTGAGTCCAAAGGCAGTCAGGAGGCATAATTCCTTCTCCCTCAGGAGGTCTAGATCTTTTTCCCTTAAAGCCTTCAACTAATTGGAAAAGGTCTGCCCACAGTATAGAGGGTTACCTGTTTTACTCAGTCTGTTGACTTAAACATTGACCATATCTAAAAAATACTTTCACAGCAACATCTAGACTGGTGTTTGACCAAATATCTGGGAATTTTAGCCTAGCCAAATTAACACATAAATTTAACTATTACACCTACTTCTCATGACTGTTGTGAAGATTAAGTAAAATTATGTAGGCATATGACCTAGCAGAGTGCCCAGAGTTGATGCACAGCCTTCACTATGCCCAGTCACAATCTAAATAATTAGGATATGAGTGAAGAAAAAAGTGAAGAAGGAAAAGGTGCCCTATATGCTCTGTAGCTATTTTTTCTTTACTTAAAAGAGGGAGAGTAGAAATTAAGTTGCCAAAACAAGTATCCACTACTGTCTCTCTGCCTCTTTTCCTACATTAATTCAGCAGTAATGAAAATTAATTACTCCAGTAGTAATACAAATTAATAACTCAAGGTCTTCAAGAATCTCAATGATTTGAACAATTTCTGAAATTGAGACCTTTTCTTTGTCCTTTCATTTTTAACTTTGGTCATTAGGTTAACCTTCCCACAGTATATTTTAATAAGAAACCTAGGAAGATCACCTACTTTTACGGCTGTGTCATTTTGATAAAACTTTGAGGAAACTTATTTTTCTCATAAATCCCATGGCATGATAGGTTGGAGGGACTGAAGGCATACTATATTCCCATGTACATTCCAAGCATGTTAGAGCCAAAGAAAACTAATGTTAAAATGTTTTAACTTGTGGAGGAAATGAGATATATTTTATCATGAAAGACAATCATGCTGTGCTTTTGTAATGGTGTGGTAAAGAGTATGGCAGAAATTTCCCCTTCAAAACAGCAATTTTACTGAAGAAAATTCAAAAGTAACTGAAAGTTCTGGAAGTTGTCCTAAGGGCATATAACTATACTGGAATAAGAAATGACACCAGATGTTAACTTAATTCCACAGGAAGAAATAAAGAGACCCAAAATGATAACTAAGGTTAATATGCATATAAAACCCCTCTGTATTTATACAGTCCTCTTCCTTGGGGTAATAAAATTTATCCCTTTGCATATAAGGCCCCTCAATTGCAGGGTTTTTAGATTTTTTTTTTTTGTCCAGAGGAATTCCCTTTATATTTCATATAGTCGTTTTAAAAAATGAAGCAGAAAGGTTATGGAGTGTCATACAAGGGGACTGAAGAGCTCTTCTTCTAGTACAGGTGACAGAGGTGGGATGGGAGAAATGCTTAGTGGTCTGTCATCTTATGCTGAAAATGATCTTAATTTAAAATTCTGCCTAGCAGAGTAAGATGCCTGCTCCTGTTCTCCAGATACCTCTTGCATGATCACCATTAGTTTCCATAATCTGGGAGCTTGAATGAGCCATTAGGAAATGCAGGTATTTCCCACAGCAGCTAGAATAGTCACGTGATACAAGGAATTCCATTCAATCCTCGGGTTCCTACCTGTCAGGAGGAAGTTAGGAATTCTTCTCACTGCTTCCGAAAACCTCTTCCCTTATAGTCATTTCTGGAAAACCTTAGTAGAGCAAAAATAATTTTGCAATCCTGCTTAACTCCCTGAGATACCCCAAGAGTCATAGTAGATGGTGCTGTGTGAATATATATATATATATATATATATATATACACACACACACACACACATATACATATATATACATATACATATATACACATATACATATATATACACATATACATATATATATACACACACACACACACATCTGTATCTATATTGGTTTAATTTCATACATACAAGTAGATGGTTATATATTGTTCCCTAAATACTACTACTACTACTACTACTACTACTACTACTACTAATGAAGCTGTTTCTAAAGCTTCTTGTTTCTTGGTTCTGGAAACCAAGAGAGCTTTAACATTGGGTAACCATGCTACTACCTTGCTTAGTGTGCTGCTTGGGAATTGGAGGGAACAGAGCAGACCAGCACACCGATGGAGGTGGAGACTTTGGGGAGTAGGTATCTCAGAAAATGACTACACACTCCCAACCTCAGAAAGGTGAATCAAGAGCAATCTAGGAAAACAGGGGCTCAGTTGCTCATGAAATACCAGAGACCCAAACCCCACCTTTCTTCTGCTTTGCTTTCAGGCTTGTGTACTGATTTCACTGGCTTAGTCATTGCAGCTTCCTACTATCTCTTGGAGTTTAGTGTGTCTTTAGGACAGTGTGACATCTTTTAGTCCTTCTTAAAAGAGGCCTCAGGGGCTTCTCTGGTGGCACAGTGGATAAGAATCTACCTGACAATGCAGGGGACACGGGTTCGATCCCTAGTCCGGGAAGATCCCACATGCTGCAGAGCAACTAAGCCCATGCACCACAACTACTGAGCCTGCTCTCCAGAGCCCGTGAGCCACAACTACTGAAGCCCACGTACCTAGAGCCTGTGCTCTGCAACAAGAGAAGCCACTGCAATGAGAAGTCCGTGCACTGCAACAAAGAGTAGCCCCCGCTCACCGCAACTAGAGAAAGCCCATGTGCAGCAACGAAGACCCAACACAGACAAAAAATGAATAAATAAAATAGACATTTAAAAAAGTGGGTGTGGCCTCAGCATATCCTTGAAGGCAGCTCCCTAATATTCAGAATTTCACTTGCTTTTCTTGTATCTACAGGACATATAGTACTCAGCTGACAGAAAGAAAGATTTCAATTTGGCAAGACTCAATAAAACATTTTACTTTAAATATACATATATGCTAATTGTAAGGTATAGTCTAGTAGACATACACATCTCAAAAAGGTCTTCTATTTTTAAAGAATGTCTATTTTTTGACAGTGTTAACTTATTTGATACTAAAAGTAAAAATGCCCACATAAAATATTGCAAGTGTCATCATCTGCATTTGATAAAGCTCAGGAGAAAATATTGAAAAATGTTTTAGCATTTTCCAGAATTTATTACAAGATACCTTGTTTACTTTAGAGTTCTCCATAGCATATTTTTGTACACAAAACAATGGAATACTTGTTTGACTCTAGTGTGCATTGCAAAATTCAGAGTCCTAAATAGGAAATTTAGAAAGTTTATTCAAATTGTTTTCTTTCTATTATTTTCTCTTTTCTCCTTCGCCACCATCTAAAAAATATATTACCCATCTAAAATTATTATTACATTATTTAGAAACTCCACGAACACAAACACAAAAATTATGTTTCTGACAATACTGAGTTTATTTTAAAGCATTGAATCATGTTTGAATCTCAGTAAACAAAGCCATGTCTTCATTGTATGTTGATTTTGGCAAAGAGCACAGACTTGCATACATCAAATGATATGATAAAGTAATTTAAAGTAAAAGGTGTTCGTTTTTAGTAATGTGAAACTAAAGTACAATAGTAATGTGGAACTAAAGTACAATATATGTGTCTTCTGGGTGATTTAGGCAATAATGTTTCTTGTCTTCTTAGAAGTTTTCAAAATTAACATTTTTTAAATTGATCCTTTTATCTGATACTTATGCTATTCACTGGAATAGAGTCATAGAAATGATTTTCCCTGCTTAGATTAATGTACTCATACAATATATGCCTAAGCTGAAACAAAAAGTTCAAATATCTGAGAGATAGTAGCATTCGTGATCACAAGTTGTTTTAAAAGGGGAAAAATGAGTTCCAACCTATTTTAAAATATTTAATTAAAAGTCTGAGTTCTTTGCAAAAGGATGCCGTTTTTAACTTATTTGCCATCCCACTTCCATAGCATACATATGCATATTTCACTGGGGCAAACAACTTAGTAGCATGATTGCATCATAGCTGTGTAGTTAAGCAAGAAATCTGTCAACTGAATACATCCTTATTTTGGTGGGAGGTCATCTGTTCTGATCACTGAAACATGCAATGAAAGGCTACATTTAGAAGCCTAGAAAACCTGTGGTTCAGTACATAGAAGTTTTAACTACAAAAGAATGTAAATGTTATAATTACCATCAGAAATTACAATGTCTGACATATCATAAACATTATCTGCAACTACTTTTTAATCACAATAATTTCACATCAAAAAAGTACATATTTTTGTTGAGTAAAATTGAGGCAATTTGGGAACAAGAGACAGATTCTTTCTTTGTCACTCATCTTTTCAAGTTACTCAATGTAGAGCTACAGATATACTTAAGTTGCAATAATAATATCAAAAAAGGGAAGAGGTGTTTGCTTTTTAAAATCACTGATGTACATAAAATGCCTTAGCAGACAACAATACTATTCCATGACACCTACTTAAAATTTTAAGTTCATCTCCCATTCTCCTCATCATAATGTTCACATTTTAATTATGTATTCATTTTGATTGTTTGCATGTGAAAACAACAACTATCTATTATTTCAACATTAAGCCTATTTCTTTTGAAGCCAAGATAATTTTGTTATTTTATAAAAAGCAGTGGAGACTCCTTTGTCAGGATGCTTAAGGCAGAATGTTTAAGGTTCATGCTTGCTGCTTTGCCTGAGCTTCTGCTTCCTGAAACGAAAAACAAACAACACAGATTTAAATATCACAAAGCAGGCATCCGTGTGTATTTTGGTTAGACTATATTACCTTAAATTGCTAAGAATATTCAAAATCAGAAAAATAGCCCCCAGAAAAGACTGCTTAAAAATTCTTAATAGAAAAATTTAAAAAAATAGAAATTTCTGCCTAGAAACAGATGTCATAGAGAACTGTCTATAATTCCATAAAAGCAAGTGATTTACAATTATAGTTGACATTTTATTTAAAAGTAGCTAAGTTCTGTTTTGAATGATTTTTCACAAAAATTGAGTGTTCAAAAACATTGTCACCTACAGTTTACAGTCACGCGAGTTTTGTTTAAGGATTAAGCTAATTAGAAAATGTGTTATTTGCTAAAATATTGTTGCTTTTAAATTTCATGGCAGTAGGCTCGAAGAGGTAAGGTTGTCTTTCTGTTCCTGTGGGTGGTGAGTACTTCTAGCATAGGAACTCTGACCTATAGGTGTTCTCTGGCACTTAACATAGTACTCGACACAAAATACACTTCAAGGAAAATTTCTGGAAATAAGGATGGGTGGCAAGAGTGACTCTGGTGAAAAAACCTCAGACTTGAGCTGTAGAAATCATGTATGCTAGACAATGTCACTCTAAACATCTGTCACTAATTGAGTACTTGACAGTCTCAGGAGGAGTGACAGCAGCTGCATATTCCAAAATGAGCCTCTGATGCTAACCCCAGAAGAAGGGGAAAAAACAAACAAAAAAAGATGCTATATTTTTACCAAAAAAAGAAGAAAAGAGAGAGAGAGGTAGAAATGATAGAAAGAAGGAAACCAGAGGACAGTGTAATTCATTCTTAATACATCCTTAACAAAACATATGCAATACACTACTGACTCACCTTCCAAAACTCTTAGTCAAAAACGAAAAACAAACGTCCCTAAGCTCTTTTGAAATTTCTAACATGGTGTTTGGCTATCTAAATGAATATATCTTAGACCCACATTATGTATTTTGTTTCATTTTATAGAACAAGCTTCCAACAACTTCCTCACACAACACAATGAATTTTATACTAAAACCCCTCAATTGGGCTTCCCTGGTGGCACAGTGGTTAAGAATCCGCCTACTATTGCAGGGGATATGGGTCCGAGTCCTGGTCCAGGAAGACCCCACATGCCGCGGAGCAACTAAGCCCATGCGTAACAACTACTGAGCCTGCGCTCTGGAGCCCGCAAGCCACAACTACTGAGCCCGCGTGCCACAACTACTGAAGTCCACACTCCTAGAGCCCATGCTCCACAGAGAAGCCACAACAGTGAGAAGTCTGTGCACCAAAATGAAGACCCAATGCAGCAAAAAATAAATTAATATAAAAAAATAAAAATACATAAAACCCCTCAATGGCATACTATATATAGGTGGGGAAGCAGTGGTATAAAAATGTGAATACATGCTAATGTGAAGTTCTTCTTCTTATGAGCACGTAATGACTCTGAGTAACTAGTATTTTGGAGACAGCCTAGTTCCCTAAAGTCACACTTATCAATCTTTGTTGTAATTTGTCATAAATTCCTTAGCTCTCACTTATCCTTTTTAATGGAAGAAATTACTAGCACAAAAATCCAAAACAAAAGGCAATTCAAACTTCTTTGTAATTTGTCTTTAAGAATACACCATATTTAAATTATGTACTTTTTAAATTATGTTTTATTCATCAAATATGTAAATTGTGCTACAAGCTTTATTATTATCTAAAAGTAAGTAGCCAGTATTTATAGTATCATGAGTTATTTAATCAACCAGAGAGCTTTAGAAACAGGCATATGATGTGTTCTCACCCTCTACTCCCACTATATACATCATTCTATAAATGCATTGGTTTTGAGTTAGATAATCCCGGGTTCAAATTCCATATCTGCTACTCAATTATTATGTAGCCTTGGACAAATTACTTAAATTATCTAAGCATCAGTTTCCTCCTCTATAAAATGGTATTGAGGACACCTAGCTCATAAGGATGGAGTAAAGATAAAATGAGATGAATGTGAACTGTGTAGCTCAATGCTTAGTCCATTGCAGGTATCCAGACTTCTTTCCTGCCGTTTTCCTTTCCACTTTCTTCCTAGTCACTAAGACCAACACCACAGCTAAGTGTTATTAACATACAGTTTCTCTTGGAGATGCAATAAAATGGGATGGGCTTAGTGGAAATAGGAATGCTTCAAATCTCACAGAAGCAGATTTTCATGGCCCCTCCCTAGAGCTAGGTGGTTTAACCAAAGCCAATGAGAACACTTCTTTAACCAGCATGTTCTATACCCTCAACCTACTAGTGAACATGGATTTTCCAGAGGAGTGGTATTCCTCTCAACATGAACATCACTGGATTTTTATATTTTTAGTAAAAATAGATCAGTTATTTTATACCATATCAAAACTATTAACTATACTGCAATGTAAGAAATGCTAGTGCTATGAAATTATCTTCTGTATTAATAGAAGAGTAAAGAGCAAATATTTATATACCATGTTTAACTGCATCTAATATACAAAAGAATAAAAAAAATATTTGTCTTACAGAGGATACCTTGCCTTATGGAAATATTTGCCATTGGGTACTTTTAAATATCAAGCTTTCCAGTGCACTGGCTTTCAATAATTTTTTAATATAATTTTTATTTTTTAAATTATTTATTTATTTATTTGTTTTGGTACACGGGCCTCTCACTATTGTGGCCTCTCCCATTGCGTAGCACAGTCTCCGGACGCACAGGCTCAGCGGCCATGGCTCACGGGCCTAGCCGCTCCGTTGCATGTGGGATCTTCCCAGACCGGAGCATGAACCCGTGTCCCCTGCATTGGCAGGCAGACTCTCAACCACTGCGACACCAAGGAATCCCTCAATAATTTTTAAATGTAAAGAGAATGTATTCTAATTATTTGGAAAGTAAATAAATGGAGAAAAAAGAAACACATTCATATTATTAGCTATGGTTCCTTTCAGTATCTTTTTGTCCTATACATAGATTTTAAATGTAATTATCAATAGAATGTTAATTACACAGTAAAAACAATTCTGTAGCTCATTATAATGTATCTTTTCACAAACTCTCATTTTTTAATGAGAGCATGAGTTCACTCAGTGGATAAATTATTTTTGTTGACCCTATTTTTAGACATTTAACTTTTTTTCAAATTTTTTAAGATTATAAATAACATTTTGATTTACTTTTTTATCCATAAAGACTTTTCCATGTATAGAATTATTTCATTAGGCCTTACTACCCAGTAAAATTACTGGATGAAGAACTATAAACATTTTTGAGGTCCTTGATATATGTTTGCTACTTTGGTTTTCAAACAGTAGTACCAATTTATATCATCACCAGTAATATATGAGAGAATATGTTTAATGCACACTTCTCAGCACTGAGCATTATAACTTTGTTTTAGCTTTGTTAACTTCACAGATGAATATTGTATCTCATTTTATCACATTTCTTTTTATTATGAATGCACTTTTCCAATGCGGGTTAATTAGTTGTATTTCTTATTGCGTATACTTTATTTTCAGCCAGTTCTTTCTGGAAGACTTATTGTCCTGTTAAATTAAAGGGGAAAACTCTGGAAACTGAGCTGAAGGATAGAAAAATCATCCTTCTGATATCAAATTTATCACTTTTAATCTTGGGAAAAACCTATTAAATACTAACATTCAAAGTCTCCCTATTACCAATTCACCCTTCAACTCCACTGTCAATTCCAGACCTCTTTGCTTTATCCCGATCTATCAGCTCCCTCTAGTTCAATCCTTGATAACATCTGCTGTTCTTTTACTCTATTCCTACTTCTAGGGTTAGACAAGGATGAAAAAAAAAAAAAAACACTGTAAACAAGCTGACTGGCTCCACTGTGGGCTCATGAACTCTAACTTCAACAGGGACTTTCATCTTGCTCAGCCATCCTTCCACTCATGATCTTCGCCTACTCTTTAGCTTATTTACAGCAAATGGATCTTTACAATTCTCAAATTTCCCATCATTCCTAGCAGATGATCATTCTTCCTACCTCATACTAAAGATAAGACATTTTCAAATGTGAACTTCCCTAACCTCCCCACACATTAAAATTTCTATTTTTATCCTTCTCTCTTCATTCTATCCAGTCTCAGAAGAAAACTGCATGCCCTCTCTTTTCCAAGACTAACTCCTCCCTTGGATCACTCACTTTTCTGTTTCCTCCATGACTTTTGCTTCATTTCCCTATCACCCAGTTAGAAGCCTCAGAGATAGCTTCAATCCTTCCCAGTTCTTTGCATACATAAGCATCTCATAAATTGCCAAATCCTATCACAAGTGATTTTTCTGTGTCTCCTAAATCCATCTTTTCCTTTCTGTAACTGCAGTCCCACTTTAGGCCTTCTCCATTGCTTTTCTGGACTCTTAAGGAACCCTCTAATGGGTCAGCCCATCTCTAATATCTCATTTCTCCAATGTTTCACAATCCACAGATCTGCCAATTTTATTTTCTTGAGACATAGGTCAAATCACATCTTAAAATACAAAGATAATCACATCATTGTCTTCCCTCATCCCCTACCATGGCTTTTAGATGCTTAGAGAATAAAGCTGAAAGTATCTAGCACAGTATTCATAATCTGGCCCCATCCTACCTAGCCAATCTTACCTCCTAATGCATCTCACTTATTTAATATGTCCTATAGTAGATTCATGTTGCATTACACTCTGCTCCCTGAACATACCATTGGGTTCAGGTACATCCCAATGCAGTGGTTCCTATTGCAGCCACTGTGAAAGACACCTAGTGTTACTTCAGTGTTTTAGAATCCCTAACAGCTCAAATGCCAATTCCTCTGTGAAACCTTCCCCAAACTCCTTACTAGTAATTTATGATTATTTCCTTTGGATGCTTACTGTACTTTATTCATACCAACCATACAGAATTTACCATACTATATCATAATTATTTGTAGACATATTTATTGTATAATTATTCATATACATGTCCCTCACTAGGTTATAAACACTTTGAAGGTAGAGATTATGTTTATTCTCCGTATTTGCCCTACCATCAATGTCAAGTCAATGTTTGACACTCAGTAAATATTTATTGAATGAATGGATCCTACTTTTCACTGAAGGAAAGAGAGTCATCAGTCACAGAAAACAGACTATCCTTCCTTTTATACTTCCTCTAATATGCACTGAAATCAATGACTTAACTTGGGTTTTACTAACTTGTTTAAAGAAAAATGCCTTACCTAAGATTTCCTACAACTTAAATTATACAAAGCCTAAAATAAGCCATTTTATCCATGGGAAAAGAAAGTTTGGCAAGAAAACAGAATTTCATAGTGACTCAGACAACAATGCCTCTAAACAGTCTCTAGTGAAAATACAGACAATAACACAGACCCTCAAAACTGGAGAAGGAGCTGGAGTTTGAATAATCTGTTTAACAAAAATTAGCTTCTGAGAGCAAAATGTAAAATGATAGAGCAGGGGACATACACTTTGATTAAATCAGCCTTTGTGGAGAAGAAATATGGTAAAAGGCAAACATATATTTAAAGTCCATAGCTCTGAGACATTTTTTAAACAGGCAACTTAATTTTTTAATATTTTTCTTTGTATGATCTTCCCTGGGAACACCACCACTTGAAAAATTAATTTGTTGTTGGCAGGAGAAAAGCACCAAATTCAGCCAGCAATTTAGTGACGAGTTTTGATACTCAAATGCTCTTAGTTAATTTGAATAGGTGACTCTAGCATTTGCTGTCACACAAGGACAATAGATACTGACAAGAAGATTACTATGAACTAAATGCTTTCTTTCCACATAATACCATACATGACAACTGGAATAATGGCGTCTTTAAACTTGTTAACCACTTATTTGCGAATGGGTCAATGAGAAATTTGCTACCTTGGGCAGCTTGAAGGGAAGTCACTTGGCCTACCTTCTATCCACATACTTTTTGTATTTAATTATGCACATCTGTCTGCCCTACTAGGGATTAAGTGCATGCGGAGCAGGGACATTTCCTTTTAGCTATGTTGCACTGCCTCTGGCTTAATCTGAGTACTTAATAAAGTGGAAATCTTACTGATTAAAAAAACCCAGCAGCAATAAAATGGCCTATAAAGAAGGGGAAAAATGAATCATACCTTTGAACCAGGTGGGGCTGTCAAGCCTAAAAAGGCATACACTGCATTATTTTCTCTGGCTTCAAAGAAGGCATCATAGTCCTTGATAAAAGAAGGCAACAAGAATTAGCAATATGCAACCAACAAAGGAAAGAAAAGGGGACATTAATTCAAAATTATCTGACTGGTCAATATCTTTGAAGTCAAACAGGCTAGCTAACTTCAATAATGCTAGAATTCTGGAAAGAGTAGTAAAGAGGCAAGGCTTATTGGATCCCAATTAATGTGGGTTAGAAGATATGCTGATCTGTGAGACAGAAATAGCAAAAGGACTTATTTCGTACTGCATAGAACTTAAATCTGCCCCAGGGCAAGCAGCTTTCTCCATAGCCCAAAGCAGCCAACTATTTGCCAGTAAGAGGTTGCTTACTTTTGGGAGGAGGCTATTGTTCCAGTTTGCCATTATTTCTCTTGCATTATTTATTAAGGTAGAGATGCCCTCAGAACCTACAGCAGACCAGATTTTAGCTATTCCATGGCCATAAGAATAGTAAATCTGTGCTGTGTTCAGAGGAAGGGTATGAGACTTTCATGAAATATGACTGGAAGAGCAAACAATCCGGGGATCCAATAAAAGCTTCACATGACTAAATTCAGTTGGGCTTCCCATTGTCATCCTCTAAACCACCATGCATGCTCCAAAAGTAACAACCGAACTGCCTACATTTGACTATGACATATAATCAATAGCAAATATACTTAGAAAACACAGCCATTGTCTATACCTGGCCTTAGTTTGTTTGACTTAAAACACACAGAGAGGGACTTCCCTGGCGGTCCAGTGGTTAAGACTCTGCCCTTCCAATGCAGGGGGCACAGTTTCTATCCCTGGTCGGGGATCCCAAACGCCTCATGGCATGGCCAAAAAATAAAAAAAATAAAATAAAAATTTTAAAAAAATGTGTTTCAAAATTTCTCTAGAAAAACCCCAAAACACAGAGATAAGCTTGGCATTTTGGCTGAGTTATTAGAGGTAAAATGCACTCATAATTTGCTGGCTTCTCTAGAGATTGCCTCACCAACAGATCACCAATTACAAGGTTCTTTTCTAGCATATATAGTTCCTGGTACTTGGAGGATCTGGAGGTATAAAGTTTACCACCTCTCAAGCCATTGATGACCCTAAATCTGACCCCTAACTCAAGAAACATCAGAATTTCTCTCATTTAGGGACTATTTTAACCCAGTCAGTATTGTTTAGAGCCACAGAGATCTTCTCAAGGATTGTCTCAAAGCATCTTTTTGTGTACCCTAGATGTTGACAAAGGAATAAATCATAAACAACAGGCATTTATGACCAGCCTCCTATACTCTTTGAACTCACTATTCAAAAGTGAAACTAACTGGATCTTGATACAAAATCCATACTGAGACACATGACCTATAAGTTACTCAAAGTAAATAAGCAATATACATCATATCTATACTCAACCACTTGGAAGTAACCTCAAAATGCTAGTTAAAAGAACCTAACAGTTATACAAGAGACATTTCTTATTATCATCAAATCAATAAAAACAGTCTGTGTCAACCTTTAAACTCATGTGAAAGAAAGCAGATCTTCAAATACATTAAAATCTGATCATAAAATACTCTGTAGGGTAATCTAGTTATCTCTGTTTCAGGTGTTTGGGGATCACAGTACATTATTTGTTGGCCCTGAACTTAGCACACACAAACAGATTTGTAGCTCTGAGAGAAAAGAACATCAGCTTCTCAATTAAGCAGGATTAATTAATTTATTGTGCAAATATGTATTGAGCACATACTGCATGCCAATCACTGTTCCTGGTGCTAAGAATACAAGAGTAAACAAAATATAGTCTGCTTCTTCTATAGGAATTCTCTTGAGGAAAAATATAGTGTATTTACATCTTTAGGATTCCAGTAACATTAATCCAGAATGTATTCTACCATATATTTGTATCATATTAATTATTTCATGAAAATATGCTTTAGTTATTCATATACACAGCATAAGCTCTTTCAGAACAAAGATTACCCTTAAAATTTTTGTATCATCTATAACAGAGCTTCATTTATGTTGGCAGTGTAATTGTTTCAGTCACATCC
This sequence comes from Mesoplodon bidens, assembly GCF_964165515.1. Taxonomy (NCBI): domain Eukaryota; kingdom Metazoa; phylum Chordata; class Mammalia; order Artiodactyla; family Ziphiidae; genus Mesoplodon; species Mesoplodon bidens. Next base: position 73,674,130 of record NC_138163.1, read on the forward strand.
TAATATGGAAATAGAACCTAAGCTATAGCTCAATGATTGTATAAAGGAGGTAATTTTCCCCCAGGGACGTCTTGCAAAATCTGGAAACATTTTTGTTTTTTCACAACTGGGCGGGTGCTACTAGCACTCATGGATAGAAGCCAGGGATGCTGCTAAACATTCTACAATGCACAAGGGAGCCCCCATAAACCCAACATATCAGTAGTGCCAAGGTTGAGAAACCTTGAGATAGTTTAAACAAGGGAATTTAATATGAAGAACCACTTACAAAAGATTAAAGAGCTGAAAGGCAGACAGGAGACGGTGAGGCAGCCCAGAGACTAGAAATAGCAGGAAGCTGCTACCACAGCTACTGCTGAAGGGAAAAGTGGAGAAGGCAGTATTACAGAGCTGGTACCACAAAGGAGATGTAGCCACTGTCATGGACACCTCCAGAAAAAGGAGGATACCTTGGCTTTTCCTCTCCTCCTGCCCTCCACTCATCCAACCAGTGCCTCCTATTATCGGCCAAACCTAATAGGCAGCCAGTTGGCAATGGACACTGGGAAATATAATTTGCTGAGGTCAGCCTCCCACAATACAGAATGAAACAAGGAAAGAACGAAGATGGGATCTTTGTGTAAACAGGAAAATTAACAACACAGTGGTTTAACAGAAAGAGTAAGAACTTCAGAATAAGAGAGATCTAGGTTAAAATTCTAGCTGCATCACTTAATAATTGTATGATTTAGGAAGTTAGTTAACCTCTTCTAGGCCTCAATATCTTCATCTATGAAACAGGAATAACAATATCTACACCTCATGAGATTAGTATGAGAACTGACTAATATAATACACATAAAGTATGTAGCACAATAGCTGACATATAATATGCTTTCTATGAATGGTTGCTATACACTTTTGTCCCTAACGTCTGTATAGGGACAAATCTTAATTATTGTTATGAAACTCCTAACTCAGTGCCTGGCATACAACAGGCACTCAATAGAAAATGGATTCCTTTTCCATTAACAAATATTTGTTTGATTTGTGTCTCACCTCCTGCACCTTCCTTTTCATCTTCCCATTTCTCAGTGATACTTGCCTTTTTTTCCATAACATACTCCATTCCCTTATAGTGTGGTTTCCGAGGGAGAAATAAACCAGGTAAATTTGGCTTCTCAAACATCACACTTATGACCCAAAATGTGTTTCGTTTTAAAAGTCAGACAAATTGAAATTCCTGCTTCAAAAAGGAGAGGATAAAACAATATATGCTGGCTTAGATTGGACTGGATGAACTCTGAGGCCTCTTTCAGCCCCTGAGAGTTGACAATTTGCAGAAATTTCAAATATAGAGGCACTGAGGTTTCACCTTCTAAATGAATAGCCTAATTGTCTTTTCCTTATCTACATAGTATGTCTTTACACATTGGCCCTGTTTGCAGCAGCAGAAGAAATCTTCTGGCCCCTCCTCAGAAGTGACAAATTCAATTCACAGAGAAAATACTTTATGCTAATGGACTTCTCAATTTTGCCATACCCTCCTCTAGGTGTTCTCCTTCTCACTCCCATATAAACACATGAGTTAGAAGATTTGGATTGCTGGCTCTAAAAACATTTGTTCCTCAATTATGCTAATTCTGAGGACACAGCAAAGCAAACAGTTCTTTACTGGAGATTCCTATAGCCCTTACATATGCTTTCTGTACCATGTCATCACATGGATGTGGCCTCATAACCACTCTCTCTGTTTCAGGTGTGTTTGATTCTACCCACACAACACTCCCAATCAGCTCTTTAAGAAAAGAGGCTTTGTTTTATACAGACTTGTACTTGCCATGGTACCTAGAATGGCCACAGGCTACAAATGTTACTTAAATACACAGTGAATGAACACTGAAAGGAACTATTTCATGGTTTAAATGAAGGCTAACCAAGATGACAAACTTGAAAGCACCAGTCACAAAGTAAAAACTCTACTCTTGTTTCCCTCATCCATACATTAGTTCAATTAGCTAACTAAAAATTTTAAGAAAATTCATTAATAATATCCAAATAAAAGTTTTACTACCTTGAAGCAGAAACTAAGATATTCCTCTTTTTAAACTAATTTTAATCTAAATAAGTAAAACAGCTCACCTCTTCATGGACATACCAGAAATAACATAAATGCTCTCGTCTGTACTTATACATTCACAGATAATTTTTTGGTGAGTGACTCATACATTTGCCTTCTAGTAGAAGGCAAAATACCCCAGCTGCCTAGGATGTATGTAGAGGATGAACAGGAGAAATGACTGTGTGTAGATTTAGGGTGGGAGTAAAAGAAAGAGGATGGGTTTGAGGCAATCCACTTAAAAAAAGAAAACAATAATTTTAATTGGTTCCTTACCCCACGGTACTGGCTTTCATTGAAAATCTGAGGTGGCAGGGGGTACCCTGTGGCTGGTCGACTGTTTTCAGGTACATTTTCTCTCATCCATTTCCGATTCTCTTCATTGGCTGCAATATCTTTTTCTTCAAATCCTATTTTGTTAGCTTCTAAGAAACCAAGCACATCTTGCTGTTTCTTCTTAATCTAGGGCCCAAAGGACAAAAAGTTATATTGTTGAACAAAAAGCTTTTATTATTTTTGTTTATCATATTCAACAGAAAAGTGTTAATGAACTAGCAGAAATGAATTCAGACAGGGATCAAGATTTGTGGTTTAACCGAAGATATATAGTTTTCCCTCTATTATTTTGTCGTTAATGTTGTCTCACAAGTGGATTGAAGAGCTTTCAGTTCACAGATCCTTTTATCAACCCAACTTTTTCTTTTTTTCACTGAAATGCTCACATCTAATCATGAAGAAGAAAAGCTAGCTGATGCATATCAATAACCTTAAGTGCAATTAACTCAAAAGTTTGAGTAGTGGGAAGGTGTGTTTTCCGATTATCTACAAGCCTCTCTTAATTTTAGCCTTTATTGAAAGTCATTCCAAATGACCTGAGTCTACTTCCTGTCTTAATAAGCACCATACAGTTAACAGAAATGAATATTTCCTTGAGAATGTTACAAGACTCTATGTGTCAATTTTCATCATTTGGAACAGAAGCTGAACAAGAAAACAAGAGTCTTTCTCATGAAAGTGCTGAGCTACAACAACACATTTAATCAAGATGGGATTTTGTCTTGTTTTATAATCAACCTGTCACATTTTCTCAGCTAACACTTTATTGAAGATCAACAGAGGTTCCAAGTGTGATGCACTAAAATCTAAAATGATTGTCCAAAACTGTATTTAATAGCTATTCAACAATATTTCTTTGGTGCCTCTTAAGTGTGTAAGAAATTTATCAGGTTATTTAAAATGTCTAAAGAAAAATAGCAGATTCCCTCCTAAAATTAAAATCTAGAGGGAGGTATTAGACATAGATATATTAAAAATTTCAATTATAACATGGTATTTAAATATGAAGCTAAGGTGGTCAGGTGAGAGGAGTCAAGTGAATGACAAAGCCAAGAGTGCAAGGGACTTAAAAGAGAGAGCAAGTGCTTATTGCTATGAGTGATGCCACTTAGACTAAGCTTAATAATGACAGCATACATGCTGCATACTACATCCATCTATATTGCATGCAGTCTGTGGTTTTAGTGAAAGCATGATGTACTTAGTAAAGCTTAATATAATTGTCTAGCTGTGAAAAATGAGCTCACAAATATTACAGCATATTGAACTAGAACAATAAAGGTACAGTATTACAAAATAAACTTGGAAACTTTCTAAATGGATGCTTATAATTTCTATGACTAAATTCTCACACATAATTGAAATCTCTAAATGAATAAACACTTATGTGGGTGTGTATTTTGTCTTTTAAACAGGTTATAATTTGTGACCCAGTCAACTTCTGCAAAGAGAAATTCAGATATATAAATTCTTTCCAATTGGTTCTGTTTGTTTCAAATGCTGCCACAAGAGGGCTACGCTAATTTGTAGTTAAATAATAAGACTGTCTTTGCCTAGCCAGTGCCTATCGATTTAAGAGTGGGGTGAAGGAAGCATGAACAAATAGAATTTAAAGCTGCCTTTTCAGTCTTTTACTAATCTGCTTACAAAATACACCCAAAAGGAAAATCAAGTCTGAATCCCCAGTTAGTCTGTTTGGCACTAGACTATGCAGTGTTGCCACTGTGTAGTCATTTGGTAAACAAAGAGATGTGTGTGCATTTTAAATGAATACTGTCATGAGTCCTTAAGCCACTGGCTTCCTACTGCTTAATCTAGTGGTATAACCACAGCAAGAGACACTTGTTTTCAGCTTGAATTGTTTTTAAATATTTTTTAAAAAAGTGCTTTGGTCACAATCAGCCATGTAAAACTTGTAATTCACCAACAAGTCTACAACAAATCTAGGGTAAGACTATTAAGAATTTTCTTGTTGATCTCCCATCTCTACCCCTAGCTCCCTGGAGTTCTCCTGACAGATGTTCCGAGATGTGGCAGCATAAGAGCATAATGTAAGGTTTGCTAGTTTACTGCTGTCTGCCTCCCCAAATACTGTTATTATTTTCTTTTTCAGTTGCAATTCTACCACATTATGTCTAGAGAGATGTTAAGGCTCAAGTAAGTTCAATAGAGACTTGTGTGAAATGAGGAGAATGTAGACATTTAAAGGTAGTTTCTCAAAAACAGCTATGTCTTAAGGTGGTCACAGTAAAGAAAGTACAGTCATGCCTAACTTTCTGGGTTAAAAAGACTTTTCTTTATCAGTTCTGAAAAATCTCACCTATCCAGCCCTTTCTTTTTAAATTTTATCTTTATTGGAGTATAATTGCTTTACGATGTTGTGTTAGTTTCTGCTGTACAACACAGTGAATCAGCTATATTTATACATATATCACAATATCCCCTCTCTCTTGAGCCTCCCTCTCACCCTCTCTATCCCACCCCTTTAGGTCGTCACAGAGCATAAAGCTGATCTCCGTGTGCTGTGCAGCAGCTTCCCACTAGCCATCCATTTTACATTTGGTAGTGTATATATGCCCATGCCACTCTCTCACTTCGTACTAGCTTCCCCTTGCCCTCTGTGTCCTCAAGTCTGTTCTCTACATCTGCGTCTTTATTCCTGCCCTGCCACTAGGTTCATCAGTACCGTTTTTTTAGATTCCATATATATGCGTTAGTGTATGGTATTTGTTTTTCTCTTTCTGACTTACTTCACTCTGTATGACAGACTCTAGGTCCATCCACCTCATTACCAATAACTCAATTTTGTTCCTTTCTATGGCTGAGTAATATTCCATTGTATATATGTGCCACATCTTCTTTATCCATTCATCTGTCGATGGACATTTACATTGCTTCCATTTCCTGGCTATTATAAATAGTGCAATGAACATCAGAGTGCATGTATCCTTCTGAAGTATGGTTTCCTCTGGATACATGCATAGGAGTGGGATTGCTGGGTTGTATGGTAGTTCTACTTTTAGTTTTTTGAGGAACCTCCATACTGTTCTCCATAGCAGCTGTATCAATTTATATTCCCACCAACAGTGCAAGAGGGTTCCCTTTTCTCCACACCCTCTCCAGCATTTACTGTTTGTAGATTTTTTGATGATGGCCATTCTGACTGGTGTGAGGTGATACCTCACTATGGTTTTGATTTGCATTTCTCTAATAATTAGTGATGTTGAGCATCTTTTCATGTGTTTGTTGGCCATCTGTTTCTATTTTTTGGAGAAATGTCTATTTAGGTCTCTTGCCCATTTTTGGATTGGGTTGTTTGTTTGTTTTTTTTTGATATTGAAGTGCATGAGCTGCTTGCATATTTTGGAGATTAATCATTTGTCAGTTGCTTCATTTACAAATATTTTCTCCCATTCTAAGGGTTGTCTTTTCCTCATTTATGGTTTCCTTTGCTGTGCAAAATGCTTTTAAGTTTCATTAGGTCCCATTTGTTTATTTTTGTTTTTATTTCCATTTCTCTAGGAGATGGGTCAAAAAGGATCTTGCTGTGATTTATGTTATAGCGTGTTCTGCCTATGTTTTCTGCTAAGAGTTTTATAGTGTCTGGCCCTTCATTTAGGTCTTTAATCCATTTTGAGTTTATTTTTGTGTACAGTGTTAGGGAGTGATCTAATTTCATTCTTTTACATGTAGCTGTCCAGTTTTCACAGCACCACTTACTAAAGAGGATCCAGCCCTTTCTTATCTGGAGCTTTTTCCAGAGTCAGAAGGAACTGCAGTCTCTCTCCAATTCCTTCAGACATGGCTGTATGTGTAGACCCAGGAGGCTGTGAAATAAGGAGCACTGGGAGTACCATCTACCCTAAAATTCAATTATTCTGATGCTTGAAACTCTACCATGACCGGTTTACTAGTTTGGTCTTCATAGAAAGGGCAGGCAGTGTGCATATTTGGAGTGGAGGGAGGGATTGCCTGGAGAGAAGTAGTCAAGGAAACAGTGAAGTTTCTTTGTCTGCCTTTGAATTTTGCTAGAGTTGTCCCTATATAACTCTAATAGAGGGGTACACAAAAAAGCTGCTGGAATGGCCTCCCAAGATAATCCCAAGAGGAAATTTCCAAGCCTTATTACATGTTAGTACTGGGTTAAGATTTGTACCAGATAAAGACCTTTAAGGAGAAAGGGAGACTAAGACTTGTTGAGTGCTTGCTGAGTACCAAACTCTTTGTGAGCCTATATACATATATCCCCTGAAATCCTCACAACAATTCTGAAAGGTTAGTATGATTATCCCCATTTTAAAACAAAGGAAATTGAGGCTTAGATAGGTTAAGATACCTGCCCAAGAAGAATGATCTATTAATTGCCTGTACTAAATTACAAATATAAAGCTATCTGACTGCAAAACCCTGTTCTTTTTCACTACATGCAGTACATATTAGAATTCCCAATCTTGCTGGGGAAATAAGATGGAAATATATGAAAGAGTTCTTCTAAACTATGTGATATAAAATAGAAAGACAACGAAAGCTGAGATATCTTATGTTCTCTTCCAAATAGCCTCATTTACTGAATTTGATTTCCTAGTTATTATGGTCTCTTTCCCCTTGACCAGTCTAAACTGACCCCACTGAATTCCTAAGCTCACCAACTTGTGGGCTTGCTTGCACATGGGGAGCATACACACAGAAGAACTGAATGGAATGTCATGAGGCCTCTGCTTTCTTGTTGACTACACTGAGAACGGTGTAGTCCATGCCTCCCCTTTGTCAAATCTCGGTCACTTAATAGTTCTGAGTGGGCAAAGCTGGTATAGAGGCATATTTCTGTACTTTAAATTTACAGATAAACAGATGAGAAAGTGTAAGGGCATCAGACTCCTCCCATTCTTTACTTTTTTAAAAATAAGCAATGTACACATCACTTAAAAAAAAAAAAAAAACCTCCAACAACCTTTTCAAAGAGCAAAATGATTTGAACACAATGCACTACTCACTTGAAAGTAAAAACAGGGACTTCCCTGGTGGAGCAGTGGTTAAGAATCTGCTTGCCAATGCAGAAGACATGGGTTTGAGCCCTGGTCCGGGAAGATCCCACATGCCATGGAGCAACTAAGCCCGTGCACCACAACTACAGAGCCTACGCTCTAGAGCCTGCGAGCCACCACTACTGAGCCTGTGTGAAACAACTACTGAAGCCTGTGCGCCTAGAGCCCATGCTCCACAACAAGAGAAGCCACCATAATGAGAAGCCCGTGCACCACAATGAAGAGTAGCCCCCACTCGCCGCAACTAGAAAAAGCCCGTGCACAGCAATGAAGACCCAATGCAGCCAAAATAAATAAATAAATATTTTTTTAAAGTAAAAACAAGCTTTTACTGAGTCAGTAACAGTGGGACTAAAGTTCCTTCTGACTCTGGGAAACAGTATGGACAGAGAAAAGTGCCAGGTAAGAAAGGTATTCAGGAATCATTCCCAAATAATTATTCCCAAATTCTCATTATCTTATAAAGATGAGATTATTCAGAACTGAAATTTCATTTAGTCAAGAAAAGCCCTTTTAATTCGGAAAATGAGCATGACTGTACTTTCACCTCTTGCAGGTGAATTTCATCCCCATATAGTCTTATCAAATGTACATGCTGAGTGAAGTGTTGGCAGATTAATAAATAATAGACAAATTTGGCAAAAGGCTGAAAGCCACAGAATCAAAACATATACTGTAATCCTACTGCTGCTACACTGGTTCCCCTGTGGCCAATTTCAACCTCACCCCCTACTGCTTAACTTTCAAGGTTCTGCATAATGTTCTATCTTCTCTAAAAATATGCACTCCCCGGGCACCCCACAACATATCAAGCTGCCTTTATTTTTCCCTGAGTTTGCTGTGCCCAAGACCTTAGTGCTTTTCTCTTTGTTACCTTCTACTGCAAGTCTCCCCTCTCTCCACTGATGCAATTCTAACTGATTCATCCAGGAGCACTCCCTCTGTGAAACCCTTGGTGGCCACTGCAGCCTTCTCTCTCTGACCTCCTACAGTCAGGATCACCCAGTTTGGAGCTTAATCAAATAGTACCAATGATCGCTAATCTTTTCACATGTCAAAGTCTCATCTCTTCAATTAGTTGGTAAAACACCTGCAGGTAGGGGCCATGCCTTTTGCTTAAGCTTTCCTACATAGTGCTCACCTCATAGGCTGGACACAAAGTAGTTAATACTGATTGATCTAACAACTTCGTTTTAAATCCAGGACCTCCAAAATGCTTGTTTTTAGTATTTTTTTTTATTTTAATAAACTTCAATTTTGGAATAATTTTAGATTTACAGAAAATTTGCAGATATAATATAGAGAGTTCCCATATAACTCTCAGTCTGTTTCCCCTATTGTAACACCTTAACTCACAGTGGCACATTTGTCACAGCTAAGAAACCAACACTGATACATTGGTATAGTACTATTAGCTAAACTCCAGACTATTTGGATTTCACCAGTTTTTCCACTGATGTCTATTTGTTTGTTTCAAGATCCCTTCCAGGATACCACACTACATTTAGTCATGTCTCTTTAGTCTCCTCTGGCCTGTGACAGTTTCTCAGACTTTTCTTGTTCCCCATGATCTTGACAGTTCAGAGGAGTATTGGTCAGGTATTTTGTAAAATGCCCCTCAATTCAGGTTTGTCTGATGTTTTTTGGATGATTATATTTCCACACTCTATGTTTTGGAAGCAATTCAATAAATAAACTATACATCAATAAATCTGGAAAAAAAAATAACTCCAGCTATATAAAGCAAGAAAAGCTCTCTTTTTAAAGCTCTTACAGCATACTGTGAATCTGAAAATACTTTCTAAGAAAGTTTCAAAAGAGTCAAGGAAGTTTGAGAAAAGTAGGTAGCTATAATCTGAAACCTATAAGAGCCTATTCTAAAGTAATATACATTAGTCTTTGTGGCTGACTGGGCTGGATTTCTCACAGATTAAATGTTATCTGGAAATATGTCTTCAAAAAAATTCCCAGGATTAAACATTTCGTGCATCATATATTAGATTGATGGGATCTCCAAAAGGGATTGGAGAAAATGCCATTTAATGGTGGGTTTTAGTTATGTTTTAGCCACTGTTTTCAATATCAGATATTTCCTGCTCCCTTGAAGTACTAATGACTGGAATGTACAATATGACAATATAAATTACAATTACCTAGGATTTGAGTGCAGGGAAATATTGTTGGTTATTACTATTTGCACATAGACTCTCATTCATCCCTAACTAGCGAAGTAAGTCTTTATTCTCCAAATTACCACTTGGCAATCCAAGAACAAAGCTGATTATAAAATACAGCCTTCAGAAATCTCCAGACCCAAACAGAGCACCTCATTGCTAGCACATTCCATGGTAAGGAGATAGCAGCTGCTCTAAGCAAAGCTTAGAAGAATTAAAGCTCAAAAGTTTCACAAGATTTAGAGTTTTTGGACTCACAGAAGCTATGGGCTCATCCAGCATACGTTGGGCTATCAGAAGGTATTCAGGAATTATTCCCAAATTCACAGGAATTTTGAGTTCAGACAAGACTGGGAGACAGATATTGTCTTATTATTCATACCAGTTATAGAAGGCCAATTAAGTGACAGATGCTAAAGCAGGTGTTTTGATACATTATTTAACTTAATATTCATAATAACTCTGTAAGGTAAATATTATTACCCTCATTTTACAGATTAGAATATTGAGGCTGAAAAAGGTTAAGTAAATTTACCCAAAGTCACAAAGTTATTCAGTGGCAGAGCTGGCATTGAAACCTAAATGTCTCTAATTCCAATGATTAAGTTTGTTCCAATACATTGCCTGTCTAGCTTCAAGATATTCTGCATGGGATTTTTTTTCTTAAGAGATTTTTATATAAGGTCGACAAGCTCTTACAAAGAGTAATACCACTTTTTTTTTTTTTTTTTTTTTTTTTTGCAGTACGCGGGCCTCTCACCGTTGTGGCCTCTCCCGCTGCGGAGCACAGGCTCCGGACACGCAGGCCCAGTGGCCATGGCTCACGGGCCCAGCCACTCCACGGCATGTGGGATCCTCCCAGACCGGGGCATGAACCCATGTCCCCTGCATCGGCAGGCAGACTCTCAACCACTGTGCCACCAGGGAAGCCCGAGTAATACCACTTTTTGATGCGTTCTTACTATATAATTTAATTCTAAATTCTACTTACCAGACCATGATTTTGTTCCCATTATCATCCAAATGAGTATGCATACAATCTAATCAATCTTCAAATTATTATTAGCAAAAAGTGACTAGAATACCCAATTCTAACTCTAGGATCCTCTGCTGCTAGGAAAGGATTAGTGTCAGACTCCTGCCTAAGTGATGTTAGACACTACCATTCAGTCAGGAATGCAGTTCATGGACTGACCAAGATGACGGAGTAGGAAGACTCTGAGTTCACCTCCTCCCTCAGGCACACCAAAATTACAACGATTTACAGAGCAACCGTCAATGAGAACAACCTGAAGACTAGCAGAAAAGGTCTTCAACAACTAAAGATATAAAGGAGAAACCACAGAGACAGGTAGGAGGGATAGAGATGAGGTACAGTCAAAAGACCCATACTCCCGGGTAGGTGACCCACAAACGGGAGGATAAATACAATTGCAAAGGTTCCTCCCAAGGAGTGAGGGATCCAAGATACATAGCAGGCTCCCCAGCCCCAGGGTCCTGCACCAGGAAGATGACCCTCCAGAACATTTGGCTTTGAAGGCCAGTGGGGCTTACTTTCGGAAGAACCAGAATGCTGTAGGAAACAGACACTCCACTCTTTAAAGGGGTACACAGAAGCTCACACACTCCGAGACACAGGGCAGAAGCAGTTATTTGAAAGAAGCCTGGGTCAAACCAACTTTCTGATCTTGGAGAGCCTCCTCGAGAGGCAGGAGGCAACTAGGAACCACCTTGGGACACAGACTCTGGCAGTAGCCATTTCTATGAGCTCATTCTACTTCAAGGACAATGGTGCTGGTAAATTCTTATTTTTTTGTGTCTCCATCTCTTATTTTTTTTTTTAGATTTTGTATACAAATTTTAAAGATTATTTTCTATTTACAGTTACTACAAAATATTGGCTATATTCACCCATATTGTACTTCCCACTCACCCACCACTGTATTGCCCTTGCCCCCACCCCACTGCTAACCACTAGTTTGTTTTCTATATCTGTGAGTCTGCTACTTTTTTGTTGTTGTTATAGTCACTTTTATTTTTTAGATTCCACATGTAAGTGATATCATACAGTATATGTTTTTCTCTTTCTGACTCATTTCACTTAGCATAACACCCTCCAAGTCCATCCATGATGCTGCAAATGGTAAAATTTTGTTCTTTTTTATGGCTGAATAGGATTCCATTGTGTGTGTGTGTGTGTGTGTGTGTGTGTATATATATATATATATATATATATATATATATATATCCCACATATTTTTATCCATTCATCTGTTGATAAACAATTTGGTTGCTTCCATATCTTGGCTATTGTAAATAATGCTGTTATGAACATCAGGGTGTGGTATCATTTTGAATTAGTGTTTTGGGATTTTCTGGATATATACCCAGGAGTGGAAATGCTGGGTCATATAGTAGTTCTGTTTTTAGTTTATTGAGAGACATCCATACTGTTTTCCATAGTGGCTGCACCAATTTACATTTTCACCAACCATGTACATGAGTTCCTTTGTACACAGAAAAAAATAGAGTTTAAAACACAGAATTGGAAGATATAACTATTGTAAATATATATCCACCCAATATAGGAGCTCCTAAATACATAAAGCAAATATTAACAGACATAAAGGGAGAAACTGACAGTAACACAATCATAGTAGGAGACTTCAACAGCCAACTTACATCAATGGACAGATCATTCAGACTGAAAATCCATAAGGAAACACGGGCCTTAAAGGATACAATAGACTAAATGGGCTTAATATACATATATAGAACATTCCATCCAAAAGCAACAGAATACACATTCTTTTAAAGTGCACATGGAACATTCTCCAGGATAGATCACATGCTAGGCCACAGAACAACTCAGTAAATTTAAAAAGACTGAAATCATATCAAGCATTTTTCTGACCATAGTGCTATGAGACAAGAAATAAAATATAAGATAAAAAGCTGCATTATTATTATTATTATTATTATTTATTTATTTTTTTGTGGTATGCAGGCCTCTCACTGTTGTGGCCTCTCCCGTTGTGGAGCACAGGCTCTGGATGCACAGGCTCAGTGGCCATGGTTCATGGGCCCAGCCACTCCATGGCATGTGGGATCTTCCCGGACCGGGGCACGAACCCATGTTCCCTGCATCAGCAGGTGGACTCTCAACCACTGCGCCACTAGGGAAGCCCCCTATTTTCTTTGCTTTTTTTTTTTGATTAATTTTTATTGTAGTAGAGTTGCTTTACAAATTTGTGTTAGTTTCTACTGTACAACAAAATGAATCAGCTATACATATACATATATCCCCTCTTTTTTGGATTTACTTGCCATTTAGGTTACCACAGTGCATAAGTAGAGTTCCCTGTGCTACACTGTATGCCCTCATTAGTTACCTATTTTATACATGGTATCAATAGTGTATATATGTCAATCCCAATCTCCCAATTTCTCCTGCCCCTCTTTCCCCAATTGGGAGATCGGGATTGACATAAATACACTACCCTGTGTAAAATAGATAGCTATAGGAACCTGTTGTATAGCACAGGGAGCTCAGCTTGCTGCTCTGTGGTGACCTAGATAGATGGGATATGGGGGAGGGAGGTCCAAGGGGGAGGGGATATATGTATACATATAGTTGACTTGCTTCATTGTACAGCAGAAACTAACACAATATGGTAAAGAGACTATACCCCAATTAAAAAAAAAAGCTGCAAAAAATAAAAGACAAACACATGGAGGCTACACATTATGTTACTAAACAATGAATCACTGAAGAAATCAAAGAGGAAATAAAAAAATACCTGGAGACAAATAAAAATGAAAACACAATGGTCCTAAAACTATGGGATTCAGTGAAAGTTGTTTTAACAGAGAAGTTTATAGTAATACAAGCTTATCTCAGAAAACAAGAAAAAATTCAAATAACAGTCTAAACTTACATCTAAAGGAACTAGAAAGAGAAGAACAAAGTTAGTAGAAGAAAATAAATAATAAAGAGCAGAGCAGAAATAAATGAAATACTGAAAAAAAATAACAATAGAAAAAGAAACAATGAAACTAAGAGCTGGTTCTTTGAAAACATAAACAAAATGATAAACCTTTAGCCGGACTCATCAAGAAGAAAAAGAGAGAGGGCCCAAATCAATAAATCAGAAATTAAAGGGTAAAAGTTACAACCAACACAACAGAAATACAAAGGATCATAAGAGATTGCTATGAACTATTATACATTAATAAAATGGACAACCTAGAAGAAATGGACAACAGCCTAGAAATGTACAATCTCCCAAGACTCAATCAGGAAGAAATAGAAAATATGAACAGAAAGATTACTGGTAATGAAATTGAATCAATAATTTAAAATACTCTCAACAAACAAAACTCCAGGACCATATGGCTTAACAGGTGAATTCTAACAAACATATGTAGAAGAGATAAAACCTATCCTTCTCAAATTATTCCAAAAAACTGCAGAGGAAGGAACTTCCAAACTCATTCTATGAGGCCAGCATCACCCTGATACCAAAAACAGACAAATATATCACACAAAAGAAGAAAATTACAGGGCAATATCACTGATGAACATATATGCAACAATCTTCAACAAGATATTAGCACAGCAACTCCAACAATATATTAAAAGGATCATACACCATGATTAAGTGGGATTTATCCCAGGGATGCAAGGATTTTTCAATATCAGCAAATCAATCGATGTGATACACCACATTAACAAATGGAAGGAAAAAACCCATATGATCATCTAAATAGATGCAGAAAGAGCTTTTGATAAAATTCAACATCCAATTATGATAAAAACTCTCCAGAAAGTGGGCATAGAGGGAACACACCTCAACATAATAAAGACCATATATGACAAGTCCACAGCTAACATTATACTCAATGGTGAAAAGCTGAAATCACCTCCTCCTAGATCAGGAACAATATAAGGATGCCCACTCTCACCACTATTATTCAACACAGTATTAGCAATCCTAGCCACAGCAATCAGACAGAAAAAAAAAAGAAATAAAAGGAGTCCACATTGGAAAAGAAGAAGTAAAACTGTCACTATTTGCAGATCACATGATACTACATATAGAAAATCCTACAGATGCCACAATAAAACTATTAGAACTTGTCAATGAAGTTGGTAAAGTTGCAGGATACAAAATTAATACACAGGAATCTGTTATATTTCTATATGTTATAAACAAACTATCAGAAAGAAAAATTAAGAAAACAACCCTATTTACTGTCACAACATTCAAAAAGAGTCATGTAACAAAATGTTCATTACAGCTCTATTTGCAATAGCCTGGAGATGGAAACAACCTAAGTGTCCATCATCAGATGAATGGATAAAGAAGATGTGGTGCATATATACAATGGAATATTACTCAGCCATAAAAAGAAACGAAATTGAGCTATTTGTATTGAGGTGGATAGACCTAGAGTCTGTCATACAGAGTGAAGTAAGTCAGAAAGAGAAAGACAAATACCATATGCTAACACATATATATGGAATTTAAGAAAAAAAGTGTCATGAAGAACCTAGAGGTAAGACAGGAATAAAGACACAGACCTACTAGAGAATGGACTTGAGGATATGGGGAGGGGGAAGGATAAGCTGTGACAAAGCGAGAGAGAGGCATGGACATATATATACTACCAAACGTAAAATAGGTAGTTAGTGGGAAGCAGCCACATAGCACAGGGAGATCAGTTCAGTGCTTTGTGACCACCTAGAGGGGTGGGATAGGGAGGGTGGCAGGGAGGGCGACACAAGAGGGAATAGATATGGGAACATATGTATATGTATAACTGATTCACTTTGTTATAAAGTAGAAACTATCACACCAATGTAAAGCAATTATACTCCAGTAAAGATGTAAAAAAAAAAGAAAAGAAAAAGAATACAATGTCTGGGAATAAATCTAAGTAAGGAGATAGAAGATCTGTACTCGAAAAACTATAAGAGACTGATAAAAGAAATTGAAGATGACACAAAGAGATGGAAAGATATACTGTGTTCATAGAGTGGAAGAATTAATATTGTTAAAATTAACATACTATTCAAGGTGATCTACAGATTCAATGCAATACCTACCAAAACACCAATGGCATTTTTCACAGAACTAAAACAAATAATTCTATAATTTCTATGGAAACTCAAAAGACCCCAAATAGCCAAAACAATCTTGAAAAAGAGGAACAAAACTGAAGGTATCAAAGTTCCTGACTTCAAACTATACTAAAAAGCTACAGTAATCAAAACAGTATGGTAACAGCACAAAAACAGACACAGATTACTGGGACTCAATTGAGAGCACAGAAGTGCACCCATTATATGGCCTATTAATATATGACAAAGGAGGCAAGAATATACAGTGGGGAAAAGAAAGCCTCTTCAATAAATGGTGCTGGTATAACTGTACAGCTACATGTAAAAGAAGCAAACAAATCTACTTTTTCACACCATATACAAAAATAAACTCAAAGTGGATAAAAGATTTAAATGTAAGACCTGAAACCATAAAACTTCTAGGAGAAAGCATGGGCAGTATGCTCTTTGACATCAGTCTCAGCAATACTTTTTGGATATGTCTCTTCAGGCAAGGGAAACAAAATAAAAATAAACAAATGAGACTACATTAAACTAAAAAGCTTCTTGCACAGTGAAGGAAACTAAACAAAATGAAAAGGCTGCCTACTTAATGGGAGATTACAAACAATATATCCAATTAGGTGTTAATATCTAAAATATACAACAAACTCAAACAACTAACATCAAAAAAAACAAGCTGATTAAAAAGTGGGCAGAGGACCTGAATAGACATTTTTTTCTAAAGAAGACATACAGATGGACAGGCACATGAAAAGAAGCTCAACATCACTAATCATCAGGGAAACCAAAACCAAAATGAGATATCACCTCATACCTGTCAGAATGGCTATTATCCAAAAGACAACAAATAACCAGTGTTGGCAAGGATATGGAGAAAAGGGAAACCTCATGCAGTAACACTGGGAATATAAATTGGTGCAGCCACTATTTAAAAACAATACTGAGTTTTCCAAAAATATTAAAAATAGAACTACCATACAATCCAGCAATTCCATTCCTGCGTGTTTAGCCAAAAAAAAAAAAAATGAAAACACTAATTTGAAAAGATACATGCACCCTTATATTCACTGCAGCATTATTTACAATAGCCAAGATATGGACACAACCTAAGTGCCCATCAATACATGAATGGATAAAGAAAATGTGATATATATACACACTGGAATAATAAAAAAAAATTTATGTTGTGTATTTTATTTATTTATTTATTTATTATTAATTTTTTGGCTGCTTTGGGTCTTCATTGCTGCACACGGGCTTTCTCCAGTTGCGGCAAGCCGGGGCTACTCTTCGTTGTGATGAGAGGGCTTCTCACTGTTGTGTCTTCTCTTGTTGCAGAGCATGGGCTCTGGGCACTTGGGCTTCAGTAGTTGCAGCACAGGGACTTAGTAGTTGTGGCTCACGGGCTCTAGGGTGCAGGCTCAGTAGTTGTGGCACACAGGCTTAGTTGCCCTGTAGCATATGGGATCTTCCCAGACCAGGGACTGAACCCATGTGCCCTGCATTGGCAAGCAGATTCTTAACTACTGCACCACCAGGGATGTCCCTACACTCTGAAATATTACTCAGCCATAAGAAAGAATGAAATCTTGCCATATGTGACAACATGGATGGCCCTAGAGGGTGTTATACAAATGAAGTAATTCAGACAAAAAGTCAAATGCTATATGATTTCACTTATATGTCAAATCTAAGAAACAAAAATGAGCAATCATAACAAAAGAGAAATAGTGTCATAGATAAGGAGAACAAACAGGTAGTTGGCAGAGGGAAGGGAAAGCTGGGGAGGAGAGAAATAGGTGAGGGAGATTAAGGGATAGAAAGTTCCACTTACAAAATAAATGAGTTAAGGTTATGAAACGTACAGTGTGGGGAATATAGTCAATTATTATGTAATATCTTTGTAAAGTGACAGAGGGTATCTAGACTTATCATGGTGATCATTTTGAAACGTATAGCAATATTGAATTACTGTGCTGTGTACTAAGAACTAACATAGTGTCATAGGTCAATTATACTTCAAAACTAAACAGTACAACAAACTCATAGAAAAATAGATTATATTTGTGTTTACCAGAGGCAGAGGTTGGAGGGAGGGGAAACTGGATGAAGGTAGTCAAAAAGTATAAATTTCCAGTTATAAGATAAATGAGTGCTAGGGATGTAATGTACAATTAAGAAATATAATTAAAACAGCTATATACTATATATGAAAGTTGTTAAAGACAGTAAATCCCAAGAGTTCTCATCACAAGGAAAATATTTTTTCCTATTTCATTAAATTTGTATTCATATGACATGATGGATATTCACTACACTTATTGTAGTAATAATTTCATGATTATGTAAGTCAAACATTATATTGTACACCTTAAACTTATACAGTGCTGTATGTCAATTATATCTCAGTAATACTGGATAAAAAATAAAGTTGCATCTTTCTGTGAAAAAAGAGTAAAAGAAAGAATGCAATTCCTAAGTACACACTGGGCCTTAAGGCCAGTGTTCTTACCTTAATATCAGTAAAAATAAAATAAAATAGAGATGTTATTTATGGGCTCAAGGAATTTATAAACTCTAAGATTATAAATTCCATACTAGCAGGCGATTTAAGCAATGGAATATAGCCATCCCTTAATCAAAGACTGGTCTCTTTCTGCTGCAGGGAAATGTGTGGATTAGGAGCGGGTTGAAAAAGGGAAACAAAGGGACACAGGCCCCGATTTAGGATGTGTTAACAGTGGACCGCATACTTTTATATGTAGCAAGTCCTCTCTGCTTTGCACCAAATTTACTCTTACTCTAGATTATAGTATAATAATATTATTGACTAAGTGTTTTTTATGGACCAGGCACTATACATGCTTACATTATTTAATTATCACAAAAATCTTATGAGCTGCTATTATTTTCATTCCAGATTCACAGATGAAGAAACTAATATTCAAATGTATTAGAAACTTTCTCCTAAGCACACACTTGCCCACGATGTGTCAAAGTAAAAGGCACCACTTAAACACTAAGCATAATGAATAACAAAAATATTACCATACTTGTTATCTCATGCTAATTAGACTGTCAACTTAATGACATCTCCGTGAGTGCGGAAATGGCTCATAATTCTTTTGTATCCTTCTTAATTCCAAAGCTTGGTCTAAAGTAAGGGCAAGAAAACCTGTTGATTATTTTAAAGGTTTAATACACAGGATAGATTTTCCTATATGACCCCTTCAGTCCTTTCCCACTCTGAAGTACTGTGATAATGAAACAAAGAAACATGCCAAAAGCAGTAAAAGCCTCCTGGAACTTTAAGCCTTGGTAAGAAAAAGTTACCATGAAGAATCAATGATTCATATTAATTCCATTGCTTATACCAAAAGAAGAAAAATTATCTTCATTTAAAACTGTCATATGTTTGGACAAATAAAATATGACGTTGAGAACAGTCCAATTGTTTGGACAAATAAAATATGAAGTTGAGAACAGTCCAAAGTGTTTCCACAGAAGTATCAGTGACTTGTGACCAAAGGTGCCCATGGGAAATGAGTGCTGAGGGGGAAATAGGGTAACAGGTGCTTGAGGCTGTTCTGGCAGCTTTAGGAGTGTCCTTAAAGCAAAAGCCTTCCTTGAAACAAATCACACTGTTACAATACAATCAAACATCAAAGCTAAATATTTGTGACAAGTACTAGTCTAACATAGGTGGATTTTATGTTCCATAACATTTCAGATTGCAGTAAGAATTTAAAAATAAATGGACCAATTCATTTCAGCTTCCACCTCCCTGCTTTAATCACTATCATTATCAACTCAGTACAGTGAGTTACTATACAGACTTCATTCCTCTTTAGGAGAATTTTGTCATAATAGAAGGAAGGGAATTTGGTATATGAAGAGATATAAAATGAAGAGGTATAAAACGCTGGTGACTTTATAGTCAGCAAAGATATTCTCCAACTCATCACCTCTCTATGAAACAAATTCTGGCAGCGAGGAAACTTAATTACAAAAACCACAGCTTTCTCCTAAAACCGCACTTCCTGCAAATGCTACAGGGCTTCGAATTCCAGTCAGACAGATTCTCCAGGCAGCCATATAAGGGTAAGCAAAAACACAGAAATCCTCCAACAGGCTGATGTAAGGTCACAGGGCAGGCACATGAGAACCAAATATGGTAGTTAAATTCTCCAGCTCACAACAGATACTTAAAAAAAAACCTGTAACCATGAAGTCCAAGTTCTTGAATCACAAGTAAAGTAATAAGCAATTAATCTATTTTTATTAGTGCTGACTGGATGACAAATATGATTCAGTCTACCGTATATTACACCAGCTCTGCCTTTTTCATATTTTCCTTTTCTGTGGTAGGAAAGGCTACTGTGAAATGTGCAGCTGAAGTGGGCAACAGGGTATTACATCTAAATAAACTAGTCCAATCTGCCTACAGAAAGAAATACAGATTTCCCAAGAGCTCCATGAGAATAGTGTCTGCCCCATTGTAAGGAAGGCACTGTCCTACACTATGACTAAGAAAAATATCCATATAAGTGACATGATTTGATACTAAGGATAAGTCCTGCGGGATCCTTGTCCTCATTTAAACTCAAGAATAGAACAACATAAAGAGAAGATAATTTCCCCTACTTCTCACTACCAAAACCCCATGATTAACAGCAGGTAAGATACTGTCCTTTTTTCCAATGATCATAGAATTCTAATTAGCATTATCAATATGCCTTGGTAATTCTGAAAGCTGCTAATTCAGTCAAAGTCAAATAAAACCAAAAGTATTCTGAGAGGGTGCATCAAGAGCCATGGAAACCTTCATGTTCCTTGATCCAGTAATTTCTCTTCTGGATTCCTAGTCTAAGTAAATAATCCAAAAGAGGGTAGAAATTGTGTGCCTGAAGAGGTTATGCAATGTTTTGGTGTGTTTTTCTTGTTTTAATTAATTTGTTTGTTTTTTAGTGGTGGAGAATTGAAAGTTGCCGGCATGTCCAACCATTTGTACTTAGTTAAATAAACAGTGATGTGATCATTCAAAAGATTGCTATGAACACATTAAAACTGACCACTGTACAATTATGTAGCAACAAGGAAAAATAGTTATGATATAAAGAGTGAAAAAAGAAGTCTACAGAATCATGTTTTTGCTGTGATTCCAACTGTGAAAAGGAGAACTATGTATGTTTTTAAAAGACTAGACAGGAATTCAAACACAATTATTACAACCTCTTAGAACAGGACTGAGGGCTTAGCACCTTGTTCAGATGACTAATTAAGCTGTGTTGGGATTATGAGATTATGGGAATTCCCCCTGCCAAACTTTTCCAGTGGTTTTATATAGCTTTACATAATTTAAAAAAAATATTTCAAAAAAATCAATTCATGTATATTGAGCTCATAGTAGAGGCAATACAATATAATGGAAAGACCACTGACTATGGCCCCAACGATCCTCACCTCCTGGCATTTACTTCTTTATAGAATTCCTTCCCCTAGAGTGTGGGCAGGAGCTGTTACTTGCTTCCAATCAGTAGAATATGGCAAAAGTGTTGGGATGTCACTCTATTGATGATGTTATTACACAAGGCTTTATCTTTCTAGCTGACTCACACTAGAGTCTCTCTCTCCTTTGCTGGATACAAAGAAGCAACTGCCAAGAGTATAACAGCTTCAAGGAAATGAATTCTGGCAACGATCACATGAGTTTGAGATGGATTCTTTTATAGTAGAGTCTCCAGATGAGAAACCTGTCCTGGTTGACACCTTGATTACAGCCTTGTAGGACCCAGCTAAGCTATACCAGGACTCCTGACCTACAGGCACTGTGATCTAATAGACGTGTATTATTTTAAACCACTAAATTTATAGTAATTTGTTAAACAGAAAAGAAAACTAATACAGAACCCGAATGACTTGGGTTTGAATCTCAGATCCTTCACTTATTATCTGTGTGACAGAGCAAATTGATTAACCTCTCTGACTCTCAAATTCCTCATTTATTAATTGAGAGTAATAATACTCGCCTCACAGAACTGTTGTACAGAAAATTACAGACAACAGAAGCAATGTGCCTTTAACACTGACTGCCACAAAATACGCTAGATTGTAAATTATACGGTCTCTCAAGGCTGAAACCTCATCTATCTTGCTCATCATTCTATACAGTGCCTATAATCATATCTGACCCATAGCAGGTGTTCTATAAATATGCACCAAATGAATAAATAAATGAAGATAAGCTCTCAAGGAAATGTAGCTACTTTAAATATACATAAGGAACTGTAGTTATACATAATTGAAAGAGAACCCCTGCCTTCAAGGTATTAAAAACAATGAATTACAACACAGTGCATCAATCACAATATAGGACATCCTTTCCGGAGCAGTATGATAGTGAGGATATGCAGATAAGGAGCCAGACTCTGGAATCAAACATAAGAAACTTGTATCTGCACAATTCAATGTAATCTTTTGATAAACTGCTATCAGTATCAATAGAAAATATACTTATATGAAGATTATAAAAGAGGTATTTAAATCAAGCAATGTAGTCACTAGATAGTCATGATGAGTGGTTTGTAAAATGCTAGACTGATGCCTGAACATTTGTAAAGTCTAAAAACTTTCCTCAGTCACTTCATGGGGCTCTTGAGAAGTAAAGTGGGCTATTTAGCACCTCCAGGAAATGTTTGAGGGACCACTCAGAGACTGTAAAATTCTCCACGAGAAACCTCAGAAAGATGCAACTATTTATTGTGTTACAGCAAAATTCCAGCATTGTGCTCAGAAAAAGTGTCTACCAAAGTAAAAAAATTTACTCTGATAACAATCCATTAAAAAGTACTTCTAATATAAGAGAATCTAATAGAAAATTGACTGGCAGGTAAATATTGTCAAGCAATACATTCCTTGAGACTTAGTCAATTTCCATTAAAAACATCCTGCCATATTGTAAAATTGCTCTTTTTAATAGATTGGCTTCTTTTTCTGGCATCTATTAAAAGGCTTCCAATTGATAAATAAATCTAAAGCAGTAGAAAAAATTCCAAAGTTAAGTCAATTTGAATCACAAAACCTATACTCACAACACTCAGCTAGTATTCACTGTAAAAATCCACCAATATTTGTTTCTGTGAAAAAGGGAAGACTAAAAATATTGGTGAACAATGAGTAAGGAAGTCATTGACTCAATCTCTGAAAGTCCCCCAAATCATTTTGTGAAGAAAAACAATAATACTCACACAGACAAAGACACATTCACATTCTCAGAAATGCAATTTCTAATCACGTGGTTGAAAGAAAATGATTTCTCCACTTCCTTTTACTTTTTCAGAGGGAAAGGAAGCTGTATTTACATATTTCCTACTGAATTTTCAACCCAAAGACATCTCTTTGCTATGACCAAATTCTTCCTCAGTACGATAAAAATATTTTAAGGCAATTACTTTTTCAAATTCAAGAGTCATATTACTGTAGCAATAGACAGAAGGGGAACAAAACATAAAGACTGTTTTAGGGAGGTCTGACCTATTGCTAATGGCATCACTCAAAGCAGGCAGAGAATCTCAGTCTAACACCCACCATGAAGCAAAGCATCAAATGCAGAAAAGAACCATAATCTTTTCACATCGATCAAATTCATGGAAATGGCACAAAATGCTCCAGTTCATCTTCCTTAAATTCAATTTATTTACCCTTAAAATTACTATTTTATCAAATCTGTAATAACAAGAGATAGTGAATCTTTGTATACATTATCTAATGGGGCAATTTTCACAAATAATTGTCAGATTTTAGATCACAGGGTCAGCTTTCCAAATAATTAAAACCTTATCTAACTAAATAGCATGCTTTATTACTGTCATATAGTGAGACAAATAGGTATGACTTCACTTTTTTTCATACTGAAAACAAATATAGCCACCCAATTTAAAACTAACCCTCAGTTACAGTCTATTTAAGGTAAAGGACTTTAAGTGGCCTTACACAAACATATGATGATTACATGGTTTTTTTTTTGCTTTTTTATGGAATTTGTGAGAATATCCACAAGGAAATGTATATTACTAAATGTTTAACAATCTAAAAGTTTTTTATATGAATGCTTCTTCAGGGTTGTAGGCTCAGTTAGTATATAATTCTTGGTCTGGTTACCTTCACATACACAAAAAACTGCATGTCCCTGGTCACTCTCTCTAGACCCTTCTGGGAAAATAACTGCTAACCACATCCAGCTAATGGTGGGTCCATAGCATAATCCTTACACCTAAAGGGCTGCCTGTGATTTCAGAAAACACAAAAACAAACAAAAAAAACCACAAATACTACCATTTCACACTAACTTCGCTGTAGTACTGATTTTTTCCTCTATAGTTAGTGAGGTGATTAATATTTCATAAAAAAGGAAATTAAACACTTTCCTTTCAAGGGAGCATGGCAACTCAGAGAATTCTGTATCCTGGCCCAACAAATGCATTTGCCATAGGATAAAAAATTAGTCTGAAGCCTGAACAGTGTGCCTCACATGAACATTCCAGTGAACAATATGAATGTACTCCCAGACTCAAGCCATAAAGCATATTCCAAACTGTCCAGCTGAGAACAATTGCCATGTATTACCTAATTAGTTAAATAAGACCAGGATCAAATTGTCTAAGAAATTAACCAACTAGCAAGCTAAGGCTGCTAAAACAAAAGAGGCCTGAGTCAGGTAGTTCTGTGGGCTCATCAGTGACTTTTTGGTGCAATTTAATTGCTACCATTGTTATTTGGACTATGACCATCGAGAACAACAGCATGTCCAGAAATAAGAACTGCTGTCAAAGATGGTGAAATGTCTGCTATTTTTACTCCACTTGCAAACTAATAAGTAAACCTGCCACAGTTTTAAGGATAGTGGCAGAAAATATGAGATTTCTGGGTCATAGCAACAGCAGTAGCCAGAGTATCAGCATTTTCTTGTACCTATTCCCTGACCCTCAATTCTTATAGGGTGACACAGGGTGCCAGGTTAGGGAACCTGGATCTTTCATAGTGAGCAGTAAGCAAATCTTCCCTTTGCTTTAGAGAGAGACACTATCTCATTTTTTCAAGGCTGTTTGCATCCTTGAAAAGATAATACAGAACAAAAAGTCATTGCCTCTGCTTACAAGATGTACGCAAATACAAGAGATGAATGGAAAACTGTCTGCCAGCATCTACCATGTACAACCTATTTGGCTATTATAGAGTTCTCAGCTCTTGTCTTATACATTTCTGAAGGGGAAGCTAATATCAACATCAAATGCAGTTTTGGGTGATGAAATCCTGTAGTTTCACCACCTGGCTGAATAGAAAATTGTAGGAGTAAAGTTGTATAGCAATTCAATTAAAAATAGAAATCATGGATTCTGTAAGACTGAACTCTTCTACATCCAGGGATAACACATTCATTCAGCAGTCCCTCATAATATGGGTTGTTTATTTGTAAAATCAATTCTTGTGACCAATGTTACATCTTTAACTTCTCACTCTAAACCCAAATATCCATATGTGTGCCAAAAGACAGAAACTAAATCATGATCTCATTTTAAAGTCTAGACAAGCTGCAAAGCATTTATTCTCTCTGTAAACATGCTTTTACCCTAAGGATTTTGTTCCTGATTCAGGAAATTATTTGTTGAAATAAATCTAATACTAGTCAAGTTTTAAAAAGCAAAAAGAACAAAAACTGGCAGTTATCTTTACAGAATTCCTATTAAAAGTAAAGTATATGAAAGAAGGATTTTAATGTCTGATGTTACTACTAAAATGCTATGTAAGGATAATTGCTTTTTATTTTGTTCTGTTTTTATTTTAATCAATATTAAAAGGAAGCATAAATTGTAAGGAATGTAAATTGCAGAAATTAAAATACTCATTTTACCTTATGATTTTTAAAGTGTTTCACTGCTTACAACAGATTATAGGACATTGTCCATGGGAAGCCAATAAGGTATATTCTCTTCATTAAAATTTATACACACAGGGGAATGAATTATTCCAAGGAATCACCTCATGATCTGATAGTAGATAATTTACTGACATATATCTAATTTACCTAAGCATCTGACTCACTCATTCTATAGTAAAGAATCACAGGTATAATTAACAGAAAACAAGTATTGAATCCATGCCTATCATGGCCTTTCTAAAATTTAAATGTTACTTATTAACTCTGTGCAATCTACCAAAGCAATAAAATCTCATAATACCTGTTTGTTGACTGGCAGATATGCAGTTTCCTTAAGCATTAATGGATTTTTTTAAAAGATCTACATGAGAAGTATTTGTTAATGATTCTTCATCATAGTATCCTGCAAATTTTTAACATTAGGTTTGATACACATAAACACTTCAGTGACTAGTCTTGTAGGGGAACAGGGAAAAATCACTAAGTATACTTTTCTTAGTGTAAAAACAAGTGAAAGTGTTGAACATAGTTTAAAGAGATTTGCTGCTATACTGTACTTAATTTAAAAATAATTTTAATTTTTTTTTCTATTTTCTTCAGTCCATGAAATCTCCCCCCCAACCCCGAAATCTTGTAGATAAGTTCTTGTTCTACAACCTAGCTCTTCAGGGAACATAAAAGGAGAAAACACCATTCCTGTTTTAGAAAAGTTTAAAATTTAGTAGGACACTAAATTCAATTTGCAACACTTCAGTAAAATATTTGTGATAGGTAAATCTTTTTAAATATTTATGTCATGTGCTAAATATTACACTAAGCACTTTACATGCATTATCTCATTTTGATAGATGAGAATATAGCTCTTAGAGACGTTAACGTTTCCCAAGAAGACACAGTGAGATAATGGTGGAATGGACATTCAAAGTAAGCAGCTTGACTCCAGCTGCTTGAATCCACCACATTATACAAATGGAAGTTAAGTAATTGAGGTATAAATAAGAAAATAATGCTGGTATATTTGAAATAATTAGGAAAGTTTTCATTCTAAGGATTGAAAAGGAGTAAGGTAACCAGTAGTCAATGAAAAAACCAATGACTTTAGAAAAGTATAAGATTAAAATATAAAATTACTTTCTTTTAAGACTTACAGAAACATACTTTAAGCAGTTTTCTCCATTTTAGTACATATTTTTGTCTAATACATTTTCCCAGCATTACTTTCTTTTCAAAACTAGAACTAAAATTAAAAATGGATTTAAAATGTATAAAAAGCAAGCAATAATCATACAATTTATTAGATTGCCCAACTTAGTTTATGATAAAAAGGAGAGAGCTAGGTGTTCCCTGCTTTGGGAAAGTCCTTGAAAATTTCTTTAATTATGTAGTATTCATTTAAAACAACAGGCTTTTTTTTTGAAATATCAGAAATTTAGAGTAAAATCTATGGTATCTAAAATCTAAGTTAAAACTGTATTTCGTTTCTACTCTCCACCAGATGGTATGTTATTGAATATATTTCCCTTGAGGCTGTACTGAATACATTCATTTATAAATCAACACAACTGCTGACCAGTTCAGAGAACAATTCTCATTACAACTTCTGATCAGTATGATCTGTGACATTCATCTAGATGAAGGTGTGTTTAGTGAAGGTCTGGAAATTCTGGTCTTTCTTATCGAACCACTGTGAAGTCGTTTGACCAAAAGTTAAGGGTGGCATATTTTTTTGTAACTACTACACGTGCAGACACATGGAATTTATTTGCAATGTTAAAGTTTTCCATTGAAAGGACAGCTGCAATTATTTCACCCTTTTCTATCAAGATATCTGGTATATAGGAGTAATTTTCCCTCTAACTTAGCACAGAGTAGGCCCCTCACCAAACCCTCCCTCACGGCAAGAGAACTGATTTATATGGCATGGCCTGGTCTAGAAAGGGGATACCCATAATTTCTGTTTATTCAGCGGGGCAGCAGGACACAGAATGAAGGTCTCTAGCTCTTCCATCCAGCAGAGGGAAGGAACACATTTGGATACATTCAATACATGATTCTAATAAATCTACTAGTCAACTGAAAAAAAGACATGCCTGTTTGTGAACACCATTTAGTGAGAGGGAAAAAAAGCTTAAATTAAGGTCTAAATTCTGCATTTTTATGCACATATGGCTCCCCTTATGAAGAACCACAATTTGGCCCTGAAAATTTGTTCTTTAAAGGAAAAAAATTTAGCTGAAGTTTGTAAACTTTATATAAATTAGGCTACTGTATACCAATGAATGCAAACTTTCACCAACCATACCAAAAAATAAATTTTAAAGGAGGAGGAGGAAAAAAGAGACGAGGAAGAGGAAGTACAACACCAAATTTGCATTATAGAAGGTATTATGACTTAGATTAGAATAATCACAAGTCCATAATTCTAAAACATGGAGACCAGAATGCTGCTTAGTAGATTGAATTTTAAAAGTTAAAATCTCTACTATAGGGAATTCCCTGGTGGTCCAGTGGTTAGGACTCCAGGCTCTCACTGCTGAGGGCCCAGGTTCAATCCCTGGTTGGGGAACTAAGATCCCACAAGCCACATGGTGTGGCCAAAAACAAAAACCTCTACTATATTAAAAATATTTTTAATTTATTTTTACTTATACACTGTGAAATTTACTCACTTGGTATGCATTTCTATGGATTTTCAAAAATGCATAGAGTCATGTAACCACCACCACAATCAGAACAATTCTCTGACTCCCCCCCCAAATTCCCTTGTGCTACCCCCTTGCAGAATTAGTTTTTATAATTAAAATTTCAGTTCACAGATATTCTTCTTAACTACTAGTTACTTACTGGTTTCTCGGTTTCTCTCAACCCTTTTGCTGAATTCTTATTATTAGCTTTTTCACAGAAACAAATGGATAAGGGTCTGTATGTCAGGTCAGCAAGTATTTATGAAACGCTTGTTCTGGGCCCAGCATTGCACTACATTCTCTGGGGACTACAAGGGAAGATAAAAATACTACATAAGAAGGGAGCTCATAGGCATGTGAAACTTTACAGCAGTACAAGACGTTATTTAATGGAATGCTTAATTGTGAGATTATGAAAGGTATTCTTAACTTAGAACTTAGGGTCTGTGACTCCCCTAAAATGTGTATGTGTATGTCTTTGGGTAGAAGCTCCAGAGCTTCCATCAGGTTATCATGTTGACTAGAGTGAAAGACCCATAGGTGTTTTAGAAAGGAAATAACAATGGAAGAGGCAGGATGGAAATGATTGCTGGTAAATCTTACAATCCAATAAGCAACAGAAAGACAACCTCCACATAGCACTTTAAGCTTTTACACCCGTTACTTTCATTTGAACCAAGAAGCATTTGGGGAATGTTCTTAAGCCATGAAATGAGATGAAGGAAACAGTGTTTGAGGAAAATTAGAAGAGCAGTAGTATGCAGGATGGATGGGTTGAAATGGATGAGTTGAAAACAGACTATGGGTAAGAAGTTATTGTTTAGGTTTAAAGGGTCCAGGGTCAATTGGAAGGTGTGAGCTGTAAAAGTGCAGAGGAGAATCTAAGAGACATTATTAAAAGAAAAATTGATAGGCTTCACTGATGGATACGTTGGGAAAGTTTAAGGAATAAGATTTATTTAATCAATCACTCATTTAACATGTATTTATTGAGCCGAGCCTATTAGGTTCCTGGCACTCGTTCTAGGCATCAGAGAAAGAGCAATAAACAAGACAGACAAGGAAGGCTCCTGTCCCCACAGAGTTTATAATCTAATGAGAGGAAACAGTTTATAATCTAATAACAGGAAAACAAATTAATAGACAAAATAATTTCAGACAGTGATTAACTGATAAATTCTATAAGTTATCAAAGTATCAGTATGAAAGATGACTTCCAGGATACAAAGGGACAAGTGCAAGGGGACTAAATATGTACTAATTAATGGACTAGGCTTTTTTTTTTTTTTTTTTTTTTTTTTTTGCAGTACGCAGGCCTCTCAGTGTTGTAGCCTCTCCCGTTGCGGAGCACAGGCTCCGGACGCGCAGGCTAAGCGTCCATGGCTCAAGGGCCCAGGCGCTCTGCGGCATGTGGGATCTTCCTGGACTGGGGCACGAACCCGTGTCCCCTGCATCAGCAGGCGGACTCTCAACCACTGCGCCACCAGGGAAGCCCTGGACTAGGCTTTTTAAGACAAATTATCTCATTTAATTAAAATATGATACTTACAATAACATGGAATCACTGGCAAACACAGGACATTGTGAAGGCAGACCTTCAATATGTATGTGTATTGTATATGTTGGGGGGGCAGTATATCTAAGAAGGGAAGAATGGTGAGGGGAGTGGCAGAGAGTAAAGACGATGAGTTAAGTTTTAAATAAATTGAGCTAGAAGACTTCTATTTTCAGGAGAAAACAACCCATGAGTATGATAACAAATGTACTATCAGAATTTTTAAAAAACTACCTTGGTACAGCAAAACAAGATGATATATTCAATAAATGCTATGTTTACAAGTGAAGAGGTTTTAGTTTATTATAAACATATAATGGCTATTCACAGTAGAGAATGAAGAATTGGTAAATCAATTCATTGTGCTTCTCTTTTGCTTTCTACTCTCACAGTTAACTGTTGAGAAAAAGCATGCTTGCTCATCCTATTAGTCCTTGTGTGGAAAAAAAGTTCTGAAAAAAATATATACACATATTAACATATATGTCTTGTTATCCTTACTAGATTACAATCTCCTCAAGGGCAGGTTACATACCTAATTTATGTTTGTGTCCCTCAGAATAGCAAACAGAATGCTTTATACATTGCTAGTACTCAATAAATACTTTTAAGTAAAGACCCCTTCAAGATCTTTTTTAAAACACAGTGCATCACTTTGATGGTTCTCCTGTCCTGAGAATACTAACTGGATTTATTCTATTGGCACTGTTACCACTGTAAGCAGTATTTTCATTTTTTAATCAAAGCCTGTTTTGGTCTAATTCTAAATAAGAAGAAAAGGAACACAAAAAAAGCAGAATATACGAACTTTCAGGCCCAAGAACTAAGCCAGAAAAGAGGCAGGCAAAGGAGTGAAGTAAGTAAAAATGCTTTGCTAGCATCTCTGACTACTCCTAGGATTTTATTTTCCTCTCCCCAACTCCTAAAATGTCCTCTGTTTGTGGACAGTAAAGACTCTTTCTTAAAGCTGTTAACCAAATACTTGATGTATGAGCCACTAGAAGAGCTATCTAGAATTGGTTAAAGTTCAAAGATTACTATATATACACAACTGGTTTTTGCTCTCTGCCTGTCTATTTTGAGAAGGGAAACGATTCAAAGGTGAAAAGTATACCTGTGGGCTACAGGCATGAAATTATGTGCTGCATATAGTCATAATACCTCAAGGTTCATAAAAGATGAGGCTCAGTTAAAATTTTCATGTTGATCAACACTTTAAAATTAGGTGGTGCCTTACTACTTACCTACTGTCTCACAACTGATTGGCAGAGATGGCTTCATGAACATAGCTCAAGTAAACATGACCTGTCCAGTCCTGTAATTTATGTGTCCTTCCACCACTCCTTTTTCTTGGCTTTTCTCACACTTTTTTTTTCTTTTGGTCTGTTTCATAGAGTTATGAGGGTCTATATAGGAAAGGCACATATGTTAAATATAAAGATTTTAGAAGTCAGGATGGGAAACCAATCTTTGACAGACAAAAAGCACTCAATAAAAAAGGATCAAAATGAATTAATATATATAAAGTGCTTTAAACAATGTCTGACACATAGGATTCAATTAATGTTAGTTCTTGTTATTACTGAAGTTATTATTATATCCAGAGGTGAGAGAGGCAGTATTGGTGTATTTGCAATAATACTGGACTTTGAGTCAGAAAGCTTGCTTAAAAATTTGTCTATTCTACCTACTAGATATGTAATCATAAGCAAGTCACTTAAATTTCTGGGCCTCTGCTTCCTAATGTCCAATAGAGTAACATGGGTGCTTACACTTATGTTATCATGAGTATTACTGCAAATGTATGTGAAAGAAATTTGTAAATATAATCAAATAAAGATGTAACTCAATATAATCATCCCACTTTTCTTTCACTATCATACTCCTCACTTAAGTCTATCTAATCCCCATGGTCTCAAAGTCTCCAGGCTGTGTCTTCTTTCTTACTATAAGTTCCCTTGTACTTCAAAGTCATATCAGTAATTCTTTGTACTATTATCCTATTCTCTCTCTGTCTCTCTCTCTCTCTCTCTCTCACACACACACACACACACACAACCACAAAACTTACTGGACTTCAGATCAGTTTCCTTCCTTTTCTCCTAAAATCCTATGTATTATATCTCGGTCGGTTCCATGGACTGAGACTAATTTCAAACACTGCCACTTCTTTTAGAAAGTCAGTATTCACTCTCCAAATTATGTAGTTTTTAGCCCTTTAAAAAAGACCTGGGTTTGTCTTCCCAGGTCCTCAGCTCTGTAGTCTTAGTTATACATAGCTACTTGTTGCTTTTTGACGCTGTACCTGTTACTCAAAGTGCAGCTTCTTGAGTCATATTCCCATAGATCCTAATTCAATAGGTTTACAGCATCCATGAATGAAATTTTGAACAAGCATCCTGTGAGATTTCTGAAGCAGGTGATCCCCATACTACATTGTGAGGAACAATGAAATGTTTATTGAATACCTAACATTGAGTCACTCACCAGTACCCTAGTCATATCTTTGCTCTTACTGTTGCCTCTCTCAGGAATGATCTTTCCCTTTCTCTGATAATGAAAATATTGCTTAGTTTTTGAGATCCAGCTCAAATGCAGCCTCCTAGTCCATTTCCCCCATTCCCAGCAGATGTGCTCTTTTCTATTGAACAAGCTATGGGACATTATCAGCACTGGGGTACAAGGAAGTATTGAGTGATGATAGGGTCTTTAGCTTTTATAAACTGAAGTTTTACATCTGAGTCTGTGCCCTTGAGTTAAGCTTGCTATAAAGCATGTAAACTGGGTAGACTAATAGAAAAGTAAAAAATACTTAGCATCTGATTGGTCAGGGTAGTAACTCAAACCACATAGAAACTAGAAAGGAGGACTGGCAGCCATGTCAGGACCAACAATTGAGAATGAGAAATAAACAAATAAAAATAGTTGTCAGCTAGAAAATTGTACAAGTTCAGTTAAGGATTAGTCAAGTGATAACATCTCAATGGTCTCAGGGGAAAAGATGGCTAGTACACAACTGCCTAAGTGAGTTTGTGTGGTTGGTGTAGGTTATAAAATAACAAGGAGAAAAGAAGGGAAAGAGGGAGCTAAGAGCAGAGATGGTAGGGACACTTGAGAAGGATGGAAGCCATGAGTACAGCTAATAAGTGGCAAAATAGAGACCTGAACCCAGATCAATCTGATTTCTCTGTACTAATGGATTTTCAAACCTTAATGTGACTTGGAATATAATTCAGGAGTTCTAGACATGTCCCAGGGATCTGCATTAAAAAACACCACTCTAGGTGCAAGTGGGCAGTGTGTAAATCATATATAAGAAACTGAACTACTGCTTCTCAGTTTGCTTGAGGCACTCTTTCTCTCCTTCTCCCTATTTCCACTTCAGCCTTTCAGAGATACCCAACTACCTAGGAACCCCAAGCATTAAAAAGATAAATTATCTGACCTCTTTCCCTCTGTCCTCTTTGCCCAATTCTTCCAAGATTTGGGTTTTTTAAATTAGAAACTCCTTTTTTTTTTGCAGAAATAGAGACACAGACATAAAGAACAAAGGTATGGATACCAAGGGGGGAAGGAGGGGGTTGGGATGGATTGGGAGATTGAGGTCGACATATATACACGATTGATACCATGAATAAAATAGATAACTAGTGAGAGCTGACTGTACAGCACAGGGAACTCTACTCAATGCTCTGTGGTGACCTAAATGGGAAGAAACTCATTTAAACTTCCCAAAGGATAAGGACAACTACGTTTCTGAGAGAGCTTGGTAGGTGGTCTCTGAAAGGCATACTAGATCCCAAACCCTTAAGCTCATAAACACATGTTTACTTTGCTAAAGTTAAACATCATCATCATCCCTTACATTTTATCAAGTGCCCACTATGCACTAGGCACAGTGTGAAGCATATCACATGTTCTCTTAATCTTCAAAAGAAATCTGTAAGATTGACTTCCGGGTAAGATGGCGGAAGAGTAAGACGCGGAGATCACCTTCCTCCCCACGGATACACCAGAAATACAGCTACACGTGGAACAACTCCTACAGAACACCTACTGAACGCTGGCAGAAGACCCCAGACCTCCCAAAAGGCAAGAAACTCCCCACATACCTGGGTAGGGCAAAGCGGAGAGATTCCCGCACAGAGGATCGGTGCCGAGCGGCACTCACCAGCCCGAGAGGCTTGTCTGCTCGCCCACCGGGGCAGGCGGCGCTGGAAGCTGAGGCTCGGGCTTCGGGCAGAGAGCAGGGAGAGGACTGGGGCTGGCGGCGAGAACTCAGCCTGAAGGGGGCTAATGTGCCACAGCTAGCCGTCAGGGAGTCTGGGAAAACTTTGGAGCTGCCGAAGAGGCAAGAGACTTTTTCTTCCCTCTTGGTTTCCTGGTGCGCGAGGACAGGGGATTAAGAGCGCTGCTTAAAGGGGCTCCACAGACAGGCGCGAGTCGCGACTGAAAGCGCGGAGCCCAGTGACGGGCGTGGGATGCTGGGGCTGCTGCTGCCGCCGCCAAGAAGCCTGTGTGCGAGCGCAGGTCACTGTCCACACCGCCCTTCCGGGAGCCCGTGCAGCCCGCCACTGCCGGGGTCCCGGGATCCAGGGGCGGCTTCCCTGGGAGAACGCACGGAGCGCCTCGGGCTGGTGCAACGTCACGCCGATCTCTGCCGCTGCAGGCTCGCCCCGCACTCCGTGCCCCTCCCTCCCGCCCGGCCTGAGTGAGCCAGAGTCCCCGAAGAGGCTGATCCTTTAACCCTGTACTGTCTGAGTGAAGAACAGACGCCCTCCGGTGACCTACATGCAGAGGCGGGGCCAAATCCAAGGCTGAGACCCAGGAGCTGTGAGAACAAAGAAGAGAAAGGGAAACCTTTCCCAGCAGCCTCAGAAGCAGCAGATTAAAGCTCCACAATCAACTTGATGTACCCTGCATCTGTGGAATACATGAATAGACAACAAATCATCCCAAATTGAGGAGCCAGGAGTCAGTGCTGGGCCTCTGAGGTGGGAGAGCAAACTTCAGGACACTGGTCCACAAGAGACCTCCCAGCTCCACATAATATCAAACGGCGAAAATCTTCCAGAGATCTCCATCTCAACACCAGCACCCAGCTTCACTCAACGACCAGCAAGCTACAGTGCTGGACACCCTATGGCAAACAACTAGCAAGACAGGAGCACAACGCCACCCATTAGCAGAGAGGTGGCCTAAAATCATAAAAAGTCCGCAGAAACCCCAAAACACACCACCAGACGTGGACCTGCCCACAAGAAAGACAAGATCCAGCCTCATCCACCAGAACACAGGCACTAGTCCCCTCCACCAGGAAGCCTACACAACCCACTAAACCAACCTTAGCCACTGGGGACAGACACCAAAAACAACGGGAACTACGAACCTGCAGCCTGCAAAAAGGAGACCCCAAACACAGTAACATAAGCAAAATGAGAAGACAGAAAAACACACAGCAGGAGAAGGAGCAAGATAAAAACCCACCAGACCTAACAAATGAAGAGGAAATAGGCAGTCTACCTGAAAAAGAATTCAGAATAATGATGGTAAAGATGATCCAAGATTCTATTTCCAAGATCCAAAATCTTGGAAATAGAATAGACAAAATGCAAGAAACAGTTAACAAGGAACTAGAAGAACTAAAGATGAATCAAGCATCAATTAAAAACACAATAAATGAAATAAAAAATACTCTAGATGGGATCAATAGCAGAATAACTGAGGCAGAAGAACGGATAAGTGAGGTGGAAGATAAAATAGTGGAAATAACTGCTGCAGAGCAAAATAAAGAAAAAAGAATGAAAAGAACAGAGGACAGTCTCAGAGACCTCTGGGACAACATTAAACGCACCAACATTCGAATTATAGGGGTTCCAGAAGAAGAAGAGAAAAAGAAAGGGACTGAGAAAATATTTGAAGAGATTATAGTTGAAAACATCGCTAATATGGGAAAAGAAATAGTTAATCAAGTCCGAGAGGCACAGAGAGTCCCATACAGAATAAATCCAAGGAGAAATACGCCAAGACACTTAATCAAACTGTCAAAAATTAAACAAAAAGAAATCATATTAAAAGCAGCAAGGCAAAAACAACAAATAACACACAAGGGAATCCCCATCAGGATAACAGCTGATCTCTCAGCAGAAACTCTACAAGCCAGAAGGGAGTGGCAGGACATAATTAAAGTGATGAAGGAGAAAAACCTGCAACCAAGATTACTCTACCCAGCAAGGATCTCATTCAGATTTGATGGAGAAATTAAAACGTTTACAGACAAGCAAAAGCTGAGAGAGTTCAGCACCACCAAACCAGTTTTACAACAAATGCTAAAGGAAATTCTCTAGGCAAGAAACACAAGAGAAGGAAAAGACCTACAATAACGAACCCAAAACAATTAAGAAAATGGGAATAGGAACATACATATCAATAATTACCTTAAATGTAAATGGACTAAATGCTCCCACCAAAAGACACAGATTGGCTGAATGGATACAAAAACAAGACCCATATATATGCTGCCTACAAGAGACCCACTTCAGACCTAGAGACACATACAGACTGAAAGTAAGGGGATGGAAAAAGATATTCCATGCAAATGGAAATCAAAAGAAAGCTGGAGTAGCAATTCTCATACCAGACAAAATAGACTTTAAAATAAAGACTACTAGAAGAGACAAAGAAGGACACTACATAATGATCAAGGGATCGATCCAAGAAGAAGATATAACAATTGTAAATATTTATGCACCAAACATAGGAGCACCTCAATACATAAGGCAAATAGTAACAGCCATAAAAGGAGAAATCGACAGTAACACAATCATAGTAGGGGACTTTAACACCCCACTTTCAGCAATGGACAGATTCTCCAAAATGAAAATAAATAAGGAAACACAAGCTTTAAATGATACATTAAACAAGATGGACTTAATTGATATTTATAGGACATTCCATCCAAAAACAACACAATACACATTTTTCTCAAGTGCTCATGGAACATTCTCCAGGATAGATCATATCTTGGGCCACAAATCAAGCCTTGGTAAATTTAAGAAAATTGAAATTGTATCAAGTATCTTTTCCGACCACAATGCTATGAGACTAGATATAAATTACAGGAAAAGAGCTGTAAAAAATACAAACACATGGAGGCGAAACAATACACTACTTAATAACAAAGTGATCACTGAAGAAATCAAAGAGGAAATTAAAAAATACCTAGAAACAAATGACAATGGAGGCACAACGACCCAAAACCTATGGGATACAGCAAAAGCAGTTCTAAGGGGGAAATTTATAGCAATACAATCCCACCTTAAGAAACAGGAAACATCTCGAATAAACAACCTAACCTTGCACCTAAAGCAATTAGAGAAAGAAGAACAAAAACATCCCAAAGTTAGCAGAAGGAAAGAAATCATAAAGATCAGATCAGAAATAAATGAAAAAGAAAAGAAGGAAACGATAGCAAAAATCAATAAAACTAAAAGATGGTTCTTTGAGAAGATAAACAAAATTGATAAACCATTAGCCAGACTCATCAAGAAAAAAAGGGAGAAGACTCAAATCAATAGAATTAGAAATGAAAAAGGAGAAGTAACAACTGACACTGCAGAAATACAAAAGATCATGAGAGATTACTACAAGCAACTCTATGCCAATAAAATGGACAACCTGGAAGAAATGGACAAATTCTTAGAAATGCACAACCTGCCAAGACTGAATCAGGAAGAAACAGAAAATATGAACAGAACAATCACAAGCACTGAAATTGAAACTGTGATAAAATATCTTCCATCAAACAAAGGCCCAGGACCAGATGGCTTCACAGGTGAATTCTATCAAGCATTTAGAGAAGAGTTAACACCTATCCTTCTCAAACTCTTCCAAAATATAGCAGAGGGAGGAACACTCCCAAACTCATTCTACGAGGCCACCATCACCTTGATACCAAAACCAGACAAGGATTTCACAAAGAAAGAAAACTACAGGCCAATATCACTGATGAACATAGATGCAAAAATCCTCAACAAAATACTAGCAAACAGAATCCAACAGCACATTAAAAGGATCATACACCATGATCAAGTGGGGTTTATTCCAGGAATGCAAGGATTGTTCAATATACGCAAATCAATCAACGTGATACACCATATTAACAAATTGAAGGAGAAAAACCATATGATCATCTCAATAGATGCAGAGAAAGCTTTCGACAAAATTCAACACCCATTTATGATAAAAACCCTGCAGAAAGTAGGCATAGAGGGAACTTGCCTCAACATAATAAAGGCCATATATGACAAACCCACAGCCAGCATCGTCCTCAATGGTGAAAAACTGAAACCATTTCCACTAAGATCAGGAACAAGACAAGGTTGCCCACTCTCACCACTCTTATTCAACCTAGTTTTGGAAGTTTTAGCCACAGCAATCAGAGAAGAAAAGGAAATAAAAGGAATCCAAATTGGAAAAGAAGAAGTAAAGCTGTCACTGTTTGCAGATGACATGATACTATACATAGAGAATCCTAAAGATGCTACCAGAAAACTACTAGAGCTAATCAATGAATTTGGTAAAGTTGCAGGATACAAAATGAATGCACAGAAATCTCTGGCATTCCTATATACTACTGATGAAAAATCTGAAAGTGAAGTCAAGGAAACACTCCCATTTACCACTGCAACAAAAAGAATAAAATATCTAGGAATAAACCTACCTAAGGAGACAAAAGACCTGTATGCAGAAAATTATAAGACGCTGATGAAAGAAATTACAGGTGATACAAATAGATGGAGAGATGTACCATGTTCTTGGATTGGAAGAATCAATATTGTGAAAATGACTCTACTACCCAAAGCAATCTACAGATTCAATGCAATCCCTATCAA
Organism: Mesoplodon bidens; assembly: GCF_964165515.1. Lineage (NCBI taxonomy): Eukaryota > Metazoa > Chordata > Mammalia > Artiodactyla > Ziphiidae > Mesoplodon > Mesoplodon bidens. The sequence goes on from NC_138163.1 coordinate 73,712,980, forward strand.
ACTACCACTGGCATTTTTCACAGAACTAGAGCAAAAAATTTCACAATTTGTATGGAAACACAAAAGACCCAGAATAGCCAAAGCAATCTTGAGAACGAAAAATGGAGCTGGAGGAATCAGGCTCCCTGACTTCAGACTATACTACAAAGCTACAGTAATCAAGACAGTATAGTACTGGCACAAAAACAGAAAGATAGATCAATGGAACAGGATAGAAAGCCCAGAGATAAACCCACGCACATATGGTCACCTTATCTTTGATAAAGGAGGCAGGAATGTACACTGGAGAAAGGACAGTCTCTTCAATAAGTGGTGCTGGGAAAACTGGATAGGGACATGTAAAAGTATGAGATTAGATCACTCCCTAACACCATACACAAAAATAAGCTCAAAATGGATTAAAGACCTAAATTAAGGCCAGACACTATCAAACTCTTAGAGGAAAACTTAAGTAGAACACTCTATGACATAAATCACAGCAAGATCCTTTTTGACCCACCTCCTAGAGAAATGGAAATAAAGACAAAAATAAACACATGGGACCTAATGAATCTTAAAAGCTTTTGCACAGCAAAGGAAACCATAAACAAGACCAAAAGACAACCCTCAGAATGGGAGAAAATATTTGCCAATGAAGCAACTGAGAAAGGATTAATCTCCAAAATTTATAAGCAGCTCATGCAGCTCAATAAGAAAAAAACAAACCCAATCCAAAAATGGGCAGAAGACCTAAATAGACATTTCTCCACAGAAGATATACAGACTGCCAACAAACACATGAAAGGATGCTCAACATCTTTACTCATTAGAGAAATGCAAATCAAAACTACAATGAGATATCATCTCACACCAGTCAGAATGGCCATCATCAAAAAATCTAGAAACAATAAATGCTGGTGAGGGTGTGGAAAAAAGGGAACACTCTTGCACTGCTGGTGGGAATGTGAATTGGTACAGCCACTATGGAGAACGGTATGGAGGTTCCTTAAAAAACTACAATTAGAACTACCATATGACCCAGCAATCCCACTACTGGGCATATACCCTGAGAAAACCATAATTCAAAAAGAGTCATGTACCAAAATGTTCATAGCAGCCCTATTTACAATAGCTCGGAGATGGAAACAACCTAAGTGTCCATCATCGGATGAATGGGTAAAGAAGATGTGGCACATATATACAATGGAATATTACTCAGCCATAAAAAGAAATGAAATTGAGCTATTTGTGATGAGGTGGATGGACCTAGAGTCTGTCATACAGAGTGAAGTAAGTCAGAAAGAGAAAGACAAATACTGTATGCTGACACATATATATTGAATTTAAGAAAAAAAAATGTCATGAAGAACATAGGGGTAAGACAGGAATAAAGACACAGACCTACTAGAGAATGGACTTGAGGATATGGGGAGGGGGAACGGTAAGCTGTGACAAAGTGAAAGAGCGGCATGGACATATATACACTACCAAACGTAAGGTAGATAGCTAGTGGGAAGCAGCCGCATAGCACAGGGAGATCAGCTTGGTGCTTTGTGACCGCCTGGAGGGGTGGGATAGGGAGGGTGGGAGGGAGACGCAAAAGGGAGGGGATATGGGAACATATGTATATGTATAACTGATTAAATTTGTTATAAAGCAAAAAATAAAAAAAATAAAAATAAAGAAATCTGTAAGATTGATATTATTATATTTATTTGACAGATAAAGGAACAGAGTCTCTGAGAAGGAAAAGTTGAGTAACCTACTCAAGACAACCGCCTGTAAATGGTGGTTTAAACTACTACATGGGATTTGAACTTATGCAGCCTGTGGAAACCCAGGTGTTTCATGACTACTTGCCAGCTCATAAATATCTGCAGTAACTACTGGCATGAGGCAAAGACACTGATGCACACATTTTAAAAGTAAGAAAAACGGACACAGTGTAAAGCCCAGAATTAAAATCCTTCATGATATTAAAACATGCCTGGTAAACCTCTACCACCAAGTTTTACAGTCATGATCAAGTATTTGTGTGCCTCAAGATCCAGAAAGGTTTAATAATTTTAGAGGGAGACAGGACTGGGGAGATAAAAAGATGAGTAATTCCAATTACGTCTCATCTAAAAATTTTGAAATTTCCATAAAGTCTATTACTATGTTAAATGTCCTGTATCCTCTGACAATAGAAGAAAGTTCTTCCATGTTATAGGGGAAAAAAAAACTCAATGAAGAACACTTTGCTGTAACATAAATCTTAAGATAATGTAATCAACAATCACATCTACTGGCTATCTTTGGATGTAAAATAATCAGAACATCATTGGAAGAAAAGAATCATTGAAATCTTAAAAATAAAAGTTTCAGTGAACTATTCACAAATGCACTTTGCAAAATTAATCAAAGACAACTAAAGAGAAAGAAAGGAAAACCATTTCCTCATGAATAATGCAGAATTAATTTTGTACTTCTTGCTTTATTATTTTCAGCAAGTGAGCAAGTTAAGGTATTTCTACTTTGGCACAACCTATTTGTAATGGGAAGCTACTTCTTCACGTGCAAATTGAGGAATTTAGAGAGTCAATCACAGGACCACTGATGTTTTTATGCCCTGCTTCAGATGGCCTGTTGAAAATAGATTATTCTGGACCATAGAATGAGTCCAGGCAGTAGATTTAAACATTAATAGCAAAGGCAAAGATGAAATAATCTGTTGAATGATAGTCTAGAAACAACATAAGCTTTCTCTACAGGATATTCAAAAACACTGAGGTAATTAAGATGGGCCTGCCAAGTGAGAAAGTACAACTGCTATAATTTCTATGGACTCCAGGCTTACCAGTTCAAATTCACACTTTCTTTACCAGCATTAACAGTAGCTGACTTCTGCCCTTCTTATTAGATTAATGATAACGTAAAATCCTGGGTATGGATACTGGCTCTGCAAATTTACTGGCTATAGGCCAAGTTATTCAAGCAATTTGAGACTCAGTTTTCCTATATGTAAAATGGGCATAATACACCTACTTCCTAGAGATGTAAGGGTTAAATGAGAAGAGGAATGTAAAGTGCATGGCTTTGAGCCTGGATCCCCAAAGGCACTCAATAAATAGAAAGTCTTTCCACACCCATCTCCTCCTTTTGTCCTACTCATTCTTCAAACTCAAGCCTTACCTTCCCTAGAATATATTTTAGGCGCACTGATTTTTCTTAGATCTGAATTTTTATAGCAGTAGTTTCTGATCTGTGGTCCAGAGATCACTGTGGGGAGGGGGAGGGAGAGGGAAGCACAGTTATTGCAAAAAGCTGACAAATCTCTAAGTACACAAGGCATTTTCTAGAGACTAAAAGAATAAGTTTTGCACTAAAACATACAACTCTTTTCTAATATGTATAGATACTGTTGTGTAAATTAAAATACAAATTCATTTCAAAGTGTTAGCAAATTTATGGTAGTTTTTTTTGAAATCTTAACATCTTTATTGGAGTATAATTGCTTTACAATGGTGTGTTAGTTTCTGCTTTATAACAAAGTGAATCAGCTATACATATACATATATCCCCATAGAAAGTGGTATAGTAGTTTTTGTTATTATTTATTTTCTTAGCTAAAGGATAGTAAAAATGTAACTAATATTATGGTAGATTTCCATATTTATACTCTGAAAAAGCTGACTCCCACTATCACGTGTTTCTATTGTTGTATGACATTCTCCAGTTGTTTCGAACAAGCCTGGACTAGGTTGAAGGAAGTGAGGCACTCACTTCAACTGAAAATTTGAGGGGCACATAAAAGCTCAGTAATCAAGATAGATAACATGTTAAAGACATTTTTAAAATATAAATTAATGCAAATATAGATAATGAACAAAATATCAAATTTTTAAATAAGACATGATCTGACAGGGCCAGGATTGTGGGGAGGTATATGAGATGAGTCAGACAAGTGTAGGGTCAGATTCTGGTTCATAGGCATTTTGAGGATTTGACCCTGAATGTCTAACGAAGAATGAAATACTGGGTCATTATTTTACAATATGTAGTGTTCATTACAGTTTTTAGTTGGATCTCCAAAAGAGTAAGCTAATCCATGCCGAGAGTGCTTTCACAAATAAAAAGTTGACGTTGGCATGCAAAAACCACTGCAAGTACGAGAGCTCTGGGGAAGGCATGAGAACAGAGAGAGAGATGGGTATGCATGTTGAAAGTCTGAATTTAGTAATAGGAAAAACAGTTCTGGGAGAGTATCAGTGAAGCAGTAAAAGTCTTACTGTTCGGAAAGGTGACAGCTAGCCTACACTTATTTTCCAGAGGGCAGGAGACACCATCTTCTTTATCATCATCATCATCATCACTACTATTTGCTGAATACTTAACGGTATGCAAAACACTACATTAAGAGCTTCATCCTGTTTAGTCATCACAGTGATTCTGTGATGTATATGTACTATTACCCCCATTTTATTAACTGAGTTTCAGAGCGAATTAAATGACTTGTATACAGTGTTGAACCTAGTAAAGAAGTTTATGGACAATATGAATATATCCAGGTATACCTAAAATAATAATAATAACAACAATAAAAATAATAAAAACAAAAATAAATAATAACTAATAAAATAATAATAATAATTTTAAAAATAATAAATCAATGATATCAAATAACACTGAACAGTTACTGTTTTAAGCACTGTGCTAAATATTTTATCTCACTTAAACTTTATAGCAGCCAAGGAAGTTAGGTAATACTATCACTGTTTTTACTCTGTGTGTGTCTGTGTGTGTGTGTGCATGCACGTGTGCACACACACACACAGTTGACCCTTGCACAAGGTAGGAGTTAGGGGTGTTGCCCCCCGACACAGTCAAAAATCCCCGTACAACAGGGGAAATCTCTGCCTCAAAAAAAAAAAATTGATTGATAAATGACTCACCCACGGGCAGGAAGCTGAAACAGTTTGGATAGAATCAGGACTCAAACCCTAGCTCTTGTGATTCCACATACTGTGATCTCTAATTAAACACTAAGTTTTCCCAAACTTAGTTAACTTAAAGATCTGTAAAATGAAAAAACAGATACTATATTTATTGAAAAATTCTACCTATAAATGGGTCTGTGCTGTTCCAAAACTTGCTGTTCAAGGGTCAACTGTATAGTTGAAATAAATTTCTAGACACAAGATGGAGCTCCTCCTGCCCAGGGTTCCGTGCCAGCAAACCCAAACTTAGACCATTTCCATGTCCCTGTAAATATTCCATTTGACCGAAACACAGTATATCCAGTCAGCCAATCCCCAAATGCCAAGCCAACCCTGGGCCTTCTTACCCCAAACAAGGTTGACTATGTGGTCCCAACCAATTAAGTATTTTCTATTTTTCTCTTCCTTGTTCATTATTCTTCATTCTATACAAATTTCCTGCCCTCTGTTCCATTTTGCAGTTCTCTGAATAGAGACTGACTGCTTCATGAAGTGTTAAAGTTTGTATCTCCTAAATTGTTTTATCTAATCATTTTTAACCATATATATATATATATATATATATATACACACACACACACATATATGTACACATATATATGAACATATATGTAATATATTTAGCATCTACTTTGTAGCAGATTATTATGCTAAGTACCACATACATTGTCTCATTTAATTTCATTTGCTCATGCGCAGAGAATACTGCCACTGCAGTCTTGTACCAAAAGCAGCCATTTTTACAACTGGGGTCCTTCTATCAACGTGGCATTAGTCTTTATCTGACTGAGTTCCATATAGTATAAGGCTCCAAAAGGTTCTCATAGAGATATTACTGCTATAACCTATGGAAGCTAATAAGGTTATGAAATCAGAATCAAAAAAGACTGTTGTAATTTAAATGGCAAATATTCACATTCTAATCTCAAAACAAACTGACCAACATGACTGTGTGGTTTTTCTGACAACTACATGTCATGTTTTCTATACCAACAACCAATTCTCCAACACCAACTGGGTGTCCATCAATACAGTTCTGACACTACCTGTAGTTAGATCAGATACCACAATTTAGAGGGCTCAGTCCCGCAAGACTGACCTCAATTCATATGCCAGCCACAAGTAGAGTTCCCAGGCGACTCACACTTCTGCCTGGCCAACTACAAATTCAAGCTCCCACAAGCCCCCTTCAGCATCAATAATTCACTAGAACAACCCATAGAACTCAGGAATATGCCCTACTTCCTATTATAGTTTATTATAAAGGATACAAATAAGCAACCAGTTGAATAGGTAAATAGGGTGAGGGTTGGAAGGGTCCCATGCACAGAAGCCTCTGTCCCTGTGGAGTCAAGGTGAACCACCCCCTGGAATATGAATATAGTGTTCACAAACTTGGAAGCTCCCCAGACCCTGTCATTTAGGAGTTTTTAATGGAGGTTTTATGTAGTCATGATTGATTAAATCATTGACCATTGGTGACTGAATTCAATCTCCAGCCCTTCTCCCCTCCCCGGGGTTGGAGGGATAAATGTTCCAACCCTCTAATCTATTGGTTAGTGTCTCTGGAGACCAGCCCCCCAATCCTGGAAGCTATCTAGAGGCCCCACCCTGCCAAGACCCACCGCATTAGAATAAACTCAGGTGTGGTTGAAAGGTGTCATTATGAATAACAAAAGGCACTCCTATCTCTAAGGATACTCCAAAGGTTTTAGGAGTTCTGTGCCAGGAACCAGAGACAGACCAAAGAGATAAATATATACATATATATATATATATAATATCCCAATGTTATTCAAATACTTAAATGAAGAGTCATTTTGCAAACTGCTAGCACACCTTAATCTTGCACATATTGGATAATCTCTTTTGAACTTAACTATACTTAACTTTTCAGCAAAAATTTGACTAGTTCTTCATAAAAACTGACAACACAATCACCATTTAACAGATAGCAATTCAGCTAAATTGATAACTACTAGCAGTTATTAAGTTAGGAATCCTCCTCTAATCAGCTATAGCAACAAGTTGACTGCTTTCTAACAGAGGAAAAAATCCCATAATACAGTTTACTACTTTGTTTAGATCCTTAGGTTCAGATAGAAAAGCTTAATAAAAGGAAGTGTCCAAAACTATAACCTAATTTTTCTGTTCTAAAAATGACAAACAATAGATACTGATACCTTCAAAGGCTAATAATATACACAAAATGAAATTCAATTCTCCTCACTTAAAAAAAAAAAGACACTGTTCTTCACAGCTGTTTTAAATGACAAAAGGAGTTAGGAGTGATAAGTATTTGCTTGACTCCGAATTTACAAATAAAACTTCATCTGCAAGTCCATCTCTTTAGATATGTCTGGTGAAATGTATTATTCTTGTTGGCAGAAAACTATTTTCCTAAAAGATTAAGAGTGAACAATGCTTGTGTTCACAGGCTTCTACTAAAACAATATTTAAACCTATTTCTACATGAAAATTTTCCAAGGGCAATTCAACATGCTTTTTCTGGCTTCTCTCACTGAAGAGCCACAGATCACCAACTAGCGAACATATTTGCCTTACTTCAACATATGAACACATTGTTCTAAAGAGCACTGACCTGGGATTCTGGTGACCTGGAGTCTAGTCCCTGAGCTACAGTTCTTTTATATATATAACAAGGAATATGAAATAGCTAATTTCTAAGGACACTTCCTACTCTGCTATGTTGTTGTTCCAAGAAGTCTTCCATTTTAACAACCAGATAATCCAGGTAGGGAAAGGGATGTGCAGTTCTCCCTGAATCTCTATCTCCTCCAGAAATTAGTTGGAAAAGTAAGCCCTTGCTTTACTTGAAAAATGTTATGTAAAGACGTATACTTTCTAGTGGCCACTCTCGATAGAAGAATTCTTTACTCATTTTACATGAATGTAACTGTTGATGTTACAAACAGCTAAAACTCTTCAACCTAGTATGGACTAATTAGGAACTCCAAGGAACCAATAATCTCATTTGGGGGAAAGTAACCACGGAAGACACCTAGCATACTTTTGATCTTAAGGCAAGTGAGAGAAATCTGGTTTTCTTCCCATTTAGCTCTAAGTACAAATACAGGAATCCACAGGCTTATCTTCACATGTCAAGTCACTTAATACCACACATTACAGGGATGAAAGAACTCAGGGATATTATGTTGATAATAGTGGTGCCACCAACGCTATCACCACTTTAAACTTACAGAAGATTTTAGAGTTCATAAAGTTTGCCATTGTACTATCAAGGCTCTATTTGTTCTATCTTCTGACTTCTACTCCATTTTTATTTCAAAATTTTCAATTTGTTCCAGCTACACCAGGGATTGTCTGTATTCCTCAAGTATGCCAAGCTCATTTCCTCTTCTCGGTCTTTGCAGTTGCCATTCCTCTGCCTGAAATGTTCTTTTCCTTGCATGTCATCTACCAGGTTCTTCCTTTTTTCCTTCAGGACTAAGCTTAATTATCACACTACCTAAAGTAAGTCTCTTGTTATGCTCTCATGCTAAACCCTGTCTTCTTCCTACATGGTACTTATCACAAGTTGTAATTACATATTTATTTATGTGTTTACTACTTTTTCCATCAGAATGTAAGCTTAATGAAAGTAGGAGTTATGTCAATCATGTTCACTGCTGAATCCCTGGGGCTTAGGACAGAACCAAGCACATAGAAAATGTTCAAAATATGCTTGATAAATGAATATATATTCACTCATTCATTACGATAACCTAATGGAATAGGTATAACAAGTATTAGTATATTCATTTTTTAGTTGAGGTCACAGAGGTTCACAGAAACTAGGGAAACTATAAGATAGCTATGAATGATGGAACTAAAACTCAACCTCTGAACTTTCTACTCCAAATCCAGTATATTTTCCACTATACCACATGGCCAGAAACGCTCTAATTACTAGTAACCCCATGTAATTTAATCGTTGATATCTCCTCCGTAGCCTCCTAGAAAATGAATTCTAGGCAGCCGAGATGAATATGCATCACAGACTTCCCTAAAAAAGAGTTAACCAATTATCTATGTTCTTTTCAAAAGAGGACCACCATTCCATCCAGGCCACTCAGGATTCCCAAACTTCAGTGGAGCTAATCTTAAAACCTTTAAGTTCTATATGTAACTCACAAGCTATACCTCATGTGTCACACTTCATGTCATTTTGTTGAAAAAAGGAATTTAGAGTTATATACACAAAACATATAAACAAAGTGGATTAGCTATATACTCTGGACTGTTAAAATGGACTGTTCTTGTAAACACATTAACTATCACAAAGAAAGGTCTATACATATTTATGTGCAATCACTGTAATCGTATTTTCTAGAGCCCTAGTATCTAAAATTGCCTGCTTAGTGAAATATATGAGAGAACATGAACATGGTCACAGTTTATTTTGTAATAACTTCTGTGAATTGCAAGAGAGTGCAAATCCATGAAATGAGTGAAATATGTTATCATGTGGGTTAATACTCCAAGCATTAGTTCACCATTCATTGTACTCAGCCCACTCTTGGTTTAGGCGATTTAATAGCACACCCAGCTTACAATAACTAAAAAACAACAACAGATTTTCAAAAATCCTATGATTTAAAGGATATTTGCAAGTAAAAGATTATTATTACTAAAAGCTTAAAAAGCAAATGAAATCATTGTGCCTTATAGAGACTTATCAAAACAGCAAGTAAAAAATAACTCATTTCTAAAGCAAAAGTGAAAACATAAGACAACTGGTTTCCTTCAAACTAGGAAGCTGTCAACAGTCCCATCTGACAGTTTGTTCAGGAATTATTGTGCATTCTTCACATAGATTCGAGCCCCAAGGATTTTGTAAGCAATGAGACAGGATCTCTGTTCTGAAATAGATCAGCAGAGTAAGGGCATATGGTGGTGGGAAATGTACAGAAGAGAACATTTCGGTTGCTTTTAAGCAGAAAAATAAAATAGAACTCTTAAATGAGAGACTAATTGATTGCCTTAGTAATAGCTCTGGAATTTCCTTCAGATCAAAATGGAATGTGGCAGTTTAAAATCCATGAAGTATCTAAAAATTTGCATCACGTTTTTAACTGGTGTTGGGGGTCTAACAACCAATTTCTCATTTGGTCTTTGGCCCTCCATTTTTCATGATGATATCTCTGTTGTAAAAGCCCAAAGCATTTATTTCAGGTACAACTTTATGAATTTCCTCACAACAGGCTTGAATGATCTGTAATATAGGCAATGTTAAATCCATTCTCTTTACCTAAGAGAAACAAAAACAGTGACAGAGTTAAGTGACTTGGCCAAGAATATATGATTTATCAATGGCAGAGCTGGGAGTTCCATTAGTTCCTTATTGTCACAAAAAGAAATTAACACAAGTTTAGTAGGTTAAAACAGTGCAGATTTATTCACTTACAGTTCTGGAGGTCAGAGTTTGAAATTAGCTTCATGGAACTAAAATCAAGATGGTGGCAGTGCTGGTTCCTTCTGAGGGCTCTAGGAGGGATTCTGTTTTCCTTGCCTCTTTTAGTTTCTAGAGGCCACCTGCATTTCTTGGCTTATGACGCCTTCCTTGCATCACTCTCAACCTATTTCCATCATCATATCTCCTATTTTCCCTTCTGTCATCAAATCTTCCTCTGCTACCCTCCTATAAGGACCCTTATATCTACATTTAGTGCCCACTTAGATAATCCAGAATAATCTCCCCATCTCAAGATCCTTAACTGAATCATAGCAGCAAAGTCCCTTTTTCTGGAACCTGTGAAGTTTACCCTTTTTAAGGTAATCTTCACAGGTTCCAGAAATTAGGACTTGGATATCTTCTAGAAGTTCTATTTACTAACTTAGGAGTTAATAGTAGTAGTTATTAGTATACATTAACCAGAGTTTTCTGACAATGGAACAATCTATTTGAAGAATTACTAGAAGTATCCATGGAGAAGGTCAATATTTAAAAGGCTGTTAAAAAAACATGTTTGCATTGGGTAAAATGTTAGACAGATTGGGCTATAGGTCCAGTTCACCTAAAAAATTATATGGGTCTTGAATTAGACTTCACTGATAAATACAATTCCTTCCACATAAAATCTTACACTAATGTTGCTTATTTTATTAAGGCAATAACATCACTGAGAAAAGTAATTGAGCAACAAGCATTTACTGAACATCTCTTCTGGGCTAGGGACTGAAGACATATATGATATAGTCTCTATCCTCAGAGAGTTTAATGGAGTAATCAGAACATAGCTAACAATATGATGAGTGCCCCCTATGAAACATATAGCAAATGAATGCTAAAGGAGTTTAGAGGTAGAGAGAACTGCCTTACTTTAAGTAGCCAGAAAAGACTTCATTAGAGAGGAGGGGTAAAGATGGGTAAGACCAAGGCCTGTGGAATGGGAAAAGAATGATAACTCAGGTGGAGGAAACACTGGAAGTAGAGGCACAGAGGTGATGATATACCTGGCACATACAGGAAGTAGTAAAATCAGATGTCTGGACCAAACAGTGCTTCTAGTGCAGCGCTTTCTATTGATGGCACACAAGGTGATTTTTAGTACCTGATTAAAGATGTTTCTTTAATTGTATGTGTTTATGCTAATGTGTAATATAAAAAATAGGTAATTAGCACATTAAATCCATGATTTTACTGAAATCATTGTTTGGGATAAATCAAGTGCTTTATTCACACATACATTCATTTATACATCCACTAAGTCCATAAGCATGTATTCATTACATAGTTCTGGGGACTGGGCACTGTGCTACAGACTAAGAATACAACAGAGGTGCACAAAACAAAGACCCTGAGCCCAAGGAGTTCACACCCTAGTGGGAAAGACAGATATAAACAGAAAATTATAATACTGGGTTGGCCGAAAAGTTTGTTCGGGTTTTCATATGAAAAACCCAAACGAGCTTTTTGGCCAATCCAAAATGCCATGATATAAAAATATGCACAAGGTGCTACTAGATTATAAAAAGACACATAACCTAAGTTGAGGGTGTCTTCTGGAAAAGATTAAAGTATATTTAGGAAGGTTAATATGAGGATCCTGTGTGGAATGGATTGCAGAGGGAGAGGCAATGATTTGTCTCCCAATAAATGATAAAGTATCAATTTAAGTCAGCTGGCATTTTACCCTGTAGTTCTCAGAAATATATACATTATCAAATGGATGCTAAGATTCCTAATTCATGTCCTCCTATTTCTCAAGATTAATATTATCAACATAACCTCACTCATTATGGGAAAAAAAAACTTTATAGGAGCAAAAGTTCAGCTAATATTTATAAATACATAGGTTTCACCAAAGAATATCCAAAAGAACCTTGGGCTGAATGCAGATGCCTAAAAATGTGACAAAGGCCTAATTTTAAAAAGAAACTTCATTTTTTTCCAAAGAAAAATTAAATTACTGCCCATACTTAGGTTAAGGTACAGCAATCTTTCTGAGGCCTTGACTTTATTTACAATATAATTGGTAGTGGCCCAAATTTTGGTTAACAGTCCAACTAGGACCATTATGTTTCCTTACTCTTAATTATATAAAATTAATAGAACTGGTATTGGGGGTGGCAGAACTTTCTTCAGGCTTGAAAGGCTTGAAGAAATGCATGGGTGTTGAGTGAAATATAGTCTCCATTTTTGCAGGGTCTTTATGAGGGTGCCAGGTTTACTTAGCTCTACATTTCACTCATTAGGTCATTATCTGATCTATTATCTTCTTTGGAAAAGACATAAAGTGAGTCAGCTTTAAGCAGCAATCTCCAAGAAGAAACTAACACCACCACCCCCTCATGGTTTCTGTAATGACTTTGTTTAAAAAAAAAAAAACTGGGGACTTTCCTGGCAGTCTAGTGGTTAAGAATCCATGCTTCCAATTCAGGGGGTAAAGGTTCGATCCCTGGTCAGGAAACTAAGATCCTACATGCCATGAGGCGCAGCCAAAAAAATTTAAAAAAACACAAAAAACAAAACAAAACTATGTTCCCAGTCCCAGAGTTGGGGAAAAAGACTGTTGACAAAAACAAAAACAAAAACAAAAACAAAACAAAACAGCTGAACATAGGATGATTAGTGGTCCTTTTATTACACTGTGTCAAAAAATGGAGTTTAAGACAAATGCAGTGGAATCATAAGGGAGACTTAAAATAAGCTTTTGTATAAAATTAAGTTAGTATATACAAACCATCTTAATCTCACAGATTGTGACCCCAAAAAACGCCTTTTAGTGTCTATTCTTGATGCACTCACAGTTTTGCTTTGAACTATGTACTTTGGGGTTAAGCACATAACCTGTGCCTCAGGTTGTCTTCTTGGTTCATAAATTTTACTTTAAAGAAGCCATATTTTGGGCTTCCCTGGTGGCGCAGTGTTTGAGAGTCCGTCTGCCGATGCAAGGGACGCGGGTTCGTGCCCTGGTTTGGGAGGATCCCACATGCCGTGGAGCGGTTGGGCCAGTGAGCCATGGCCGCTGGGCCTGCACGTCCGGAGCCTGTGCTCCGCAGCAGGAGGGGCCGCAGCAGTGAGACGCCCGTGTACCACAAAAAAAATAAAAAATAAAAAATAAAAAATAAGCCATATTTGGGGTATATATAATACGGTTTCACAAAATTTGTTTAAATTTTAGGAAGGTCTTGAGACTGGAACCTATTGTAAATTTGCCTGAAATAGCTGAAAAATACCCAAAGGGAGTAGTTTTTAATATTTTACAAGTAAGCATAAGAGCTACTGACATAGATTCAGAAGAAATGAAGGGTAGGGAGGAAATCATCCAAAAAGAGTGATTATCAATGAAAATCATGTGATCATTTTCAATAGCATAAAATTATCTTTCTAGAACACAATAATATTATACATTTATAAGGTTTTATATGTGTCAATTCCAATTCGGAAATGTGAATGTCACAAACAGCATTATTAGCCTGTTTTCTAGAGTTGAGTTGAAGGTCCTGTATAATCTTTTCTTAGTACCTTTTTCCTAGCTTAAAATATAACTTCTTCAGGTCGCAACTTTGCTATTAAACGTCACATTCAACTAACTGCATATCACTGTGCATTCTTACAAGGGCATAGAAAAGAATCAGAGAGAGAGGGAGAGAGGAAGGGGAGAAGTGGAGGAAAGAAAAGAGAGAGAGAGAGAAGGAGAGAGAAAACATAAAAGTCTATAGTATTTCTCCTTAACGGGTTAGTTGATTTTCAATGGAAAAAGAAATGATAGGTAAAACTCTCTCATGTGCAATATTAGGATTTCAAAAGAAAACAAGGAGTTGAGGTTCTCTTGAAGCGTAATCTTGGACTACTAAAAACAAAATGCAAAATGCCAACTTATAAAAGAAAAATAGAAAAGACCATTCTGCCTTAAGAGTTTTACCAAAATGTTTCAGGCTGCTAAAGAAAAATTATTTCCTTTCAAAGAAACTCAAAGTACTTGCTATTCATCACATTTTAAAAAATCTAACATTCATGGGAAGTGGAGATAAGGTCATTTCTTCTATTTTACAGGGGGGGAAAAAGCATAGAGATTAATCATTATCCTAACGCCTTTACTCCCTGATCCAAGGCTCCCTTGTTGATTAGTACACTAATGATCAGAAGGATTCCAAACAAATTACTATTAAACATCATTAAAAAGTCACAGCCTTCAGTTCAGAGTTCTAATACAGCTGTGTTTTCTCTACAACAGTAAGTAGTACAATCCATAATTTTATAACAAAATATTTTTCTCAAAATTGAACCTTTTAAAGGCATCACATTAGGTCTTACATTAGCCATGTCGTATGATTTTTTTTTCATTAATAACACATTCAACTGTTATGAATGAACAATGCCCAATACTTGGACTTAGGAGATTATTGATTTTAAAATATTATTTTTCTTGAATTTTTTTACTCTGATGCTTATTTTGAGATTAGTATAAATTCAATAAATCAAATCTCACAAAATAACCAATATTCTCTTATGGCATGATCTTAGAGTGTACTAACCTACAGGCATGAACAAGGCCCAGAATGCTTCCTAAAAAAGAAGAGGGGCAGAAGAGAAGAGGAAAAAAAAATCAGACCTATTTTAAGCTTTCCAAAACAAGGTAGGTTGTAAACTCTTTCAGGATGAACACCTTGTCCCCCACAGAGCTGAATGTTTTTATCAGCAGGTATTCAGGAAATATGTGTTGAATTGATTACTGGTGGATCTCTATGTATTGTACAGTGTTTTACTTCCTTTGCTTCCATGGCTTCAAGAATCTAATCTTTCTCTTCACTATACAAAAAGAGGTAAAAAATAACCTTCATTGGTCACCCAGATTTCCACAATCTTAGTCCCAGAGTCTAGAACAACAAGGAATAGAAAGTAGTACTGCAGCATATTATCAAGGGAGGTTGTATATTTCCTTCTTTGGAGGGTTTTTTAAGAGAAAATTGATTACGATCTTTCTGGGACAGTTCACAGGCAGTCCTTATGTGTATAGACTGGATGACCTCCTATGATTCCTTCTACCCAGATGCTTTTCATATTTTATTTTTAACATGTTTGATGCTGAGAAAAATGGAAAAGACTGAAAGCCATTTTTTTTCCACAGTGAAGAAGGGACTTCCAGTGTTATACTCTAGGTTTCTTAATAACAAGTGACATTAATCAAAAAATAGATTAATTTTTACCATGCCCTTTCTATCTAGATATAGTTGCTTTAGCCCACTAAAGCACTGTTATAAACATTTGAAAGCCATAATGTTATTTTTTTTTTTTTGGCCACCACATGCAGCCTGCAGGATCCTAGTTCTCTAACAAGGGACAGAATCCGTGTCCTCTGCAGTGAAAGTGTGGAGTCCTAACCACTGGACCGCCAGGGAATCCCCATAATGCTATTTTAAGAGCAGTCTGGTACTAGGAGAAAATTTATCCACAAGAACAATAAGGCCCAACTGGATTTTGATGCTTATTAATCTTGGTAATGGATGGAACCATTTTTGACCAGGTTCAAATGCTTGTGGTGGGGAGAGTTAGAAATATTTTGGGAGGGGGAAGGAGGAGCTAAAATTATCTTTATTTATCTAATGATTTGGTGGAAACGTAAGGAGAAATATTGATTATTTCAGCACTTAGCCTCTTTGCTATATGCTTGACCAAAGGCAAACACTGAATAGCCTCCACACTGGAAAGTCTGGCTCAAGAGATGATCCTTATGAAATTTAACATAGCAGTGGCATGAGTTAAACCCAAAGTAAATAAAGGGCATTGATATGTAGAACCCTGAACCAAACATTAAACCATACTGTTGGTTTAATCCTATAATCCTTGGAAAACAAAAAAGAAACAGCCAAGGAAAACAGGGAGGGAGAGCAAACATAAAATGGTTGGGGTGTTATAAATAAAAGAGTTAATGAATACACCCCAGATTTTTGTAAGGCATAATTGTTTACACAAAAGCTCAAGGTCAGGGTGGTCCCAAAGTGAAGGGATTATAGAGAAGTCTAAAAGGCATTTTTTCAGATAATGAAAAAGGGGCGTAGCATGCTTTGTTCCAGAATCCCAAGATAACTGATAGAAATAGTTAGGCAGTGATACCACACATCTTTAATTTGTCATCACTGCTACATTTGGCTTTAATCATAACTGTATAATAATCATGCCTGTGAAAAATGTTCACATATAAGAAGAAAGTGCAAATTGTGCCTAGGATCTACTTCCCACACACTTCTCTAGTGAAATGGCAGGAAAACTAAGTAAAGCTTGAATTGAACTAATAAACTATTGCTGTTTTCAGAATAGATATTCAAGGAGGAGATCATCATCAGGGTGGCTAGAAGAGGTAGACAAAGTACTTTGAGACATTCTTTGGGAGGTAGAATATTGATTCCTGTAAGACAGCAATACCAACTTTCAGGCAAGTAGTTCCTGAAGTACTTCTGCCTTTGAGCCCCTCACATACAACTCCTTATTTGTAGACTGTATAACATAGTCCCTAAAATTGACATCTCCTTACTACCTCACTTCCTCTGGCTCAGGGAAGAGGCTGAGGAATCTTTATTCCTGGCTTTTTTCCCTTGAGGACGTGGGTCCAGAGTCTAGCCCAGTGGATAGCAATAAATGTTTTCTCAATGAATTAATAAATTTGGGGGTGAAAGGAAGAAAATTCCCAACACAGCCTATAGGTCCAGCACTAGCAGGGCCTGCCCATATAATGTATTCAAACTGTCTACCCTATGTAAGGCTCTGCACTTGAGCATCTCTGCCAAGTGTTTATATGGTATGTATGTATACATATACTATTAAGTTTGTTCAATGTTTTGACTTGGCTTTAATATCTGTTATTTTATGTACAGAAACCTGCCTTACATAACTTGAAAACAATTACTATAGTAGAAACAATCTCTATATCTTGAGAAAATATTTAGAAAAAAGAATTAATGCTATTATATACAGCAACATGCATCTGTCTATTTTATCATATTCTTTTACATATAATAAAGGCTCACAACTAATCATATGAAATGAAAAGTGGTATACATTTTTATTAAAACAAAATAGACATGTAAATTAATGTCCACCATTGCAACTTCAAATATTTTCATGAAGCCTTATAAGGACATCAAATGGTGGTCCTTTTGCAAACGTGGGTATAGAATTAGGTTATAATTATCTCACTCATTAGGAGATTGTCTAACTACCTTTCCTTTTAATTGCTTACTAGAGAAATACATGTTTTGACAACACAAAAGTTCAAGTTATGCAGTTTTCTTCCCACGGAATCTCTTAACATAAGCTGTTGCACAATATGGTAGTTAATTCTTATAATGATAGCCCCCTTTTAGATGTTCTCTATATATTCCAAGCAATAAGACGTTTACACACTGTGACCCTAGTTTTATACATTGACCTGAAAGTACAATTCTAATACTTCTCCATTCAACCACGTTATGCAGTGAAAAACTAAAATCCATCTCTGTAAATGAATGATTTTCAAAAAGTAATTAGATATTGATTTATAGTAAATCTACTTAGGTATCCAGACATGAATTATTTAGATAATATTGTGTTAGATGCTTTGTGTTTCAAAACATCACATGGTACATCACTTTCCATGAAATCTAGAGTCACGGAATTTCTGAAAGAATACATATGCTGTGTGGTTGGTGGGACCTCCCCCACACAGTCCCTGACATTTGTGCAGTGTAAGGATCCACTGGGATGTGTAGCTTTAGTTCAAGATCACCTTTTTGGTAGAGTCAGACTAAATGCCAAGACAGATATATGCATACACCTCTCTTAAGCCCCCATGCAGACCCTGATCATAACCATACAATAAAAGGGATACAAATACATATCAAACAAAAATCATTCTTCAATTTGAACTTCAAAGTATAATGATAAGTCCTAATGCAACTGGACAAAAGTAAATGTTTAGTCACATTCTCCTACAATATTTTTATATTTGCCTTTCAATGACTTCTTTTTTAAAAAATCACATAAACTCCAAGTCTGGTATAGAATTGGCTTTATTCTGGATCTTGTCACACTTCCTACTTATACCCTTTCAAACTCACCAGGTGTGGAGGCGCCTTCAAGATGGCAGAGGAGTAAGAGATGGAGATCACCTTCCTCCCCACAAATACATCAAAACTACATCTACATATAGAACAATACCTACAGAACACCTACTGAATGCTGGCAGAAGACCTCAGACGTCTCAAAAG
This sequence comes from Mesoplodon bidens, assembly GCF_964165515.1. Taxonomy (NCBI): domain Eukaryota; kingdom Metazoa; phylum Chordata; class Mammalia; order Artiodactyla; family Ziphiidae; genus Mesoplodon; species Mesoplodon bidens. The sequence goes on from NC_138163.1 coordinate 73,731,651, forward strand.
ATGCCCTCAGGCGACATACATGCAGAGGGGGGCCAAACCCAAAGCTGAAACCCAGGAGCAATGTGAACAAAGAAGAGAAAGGGAAATTTCTTGCAGCAGCCTCAGGAGTAGTGGATTAAATCTCCACAATTAACTTGATGTATTCTTCATCTGTGGAATACTTCAATAGACAATGAATCATCCCGAAGTTGAGGTGGTGGACTCTGGGAGCAACTGTAGATTTGGCATTTGCATTCTTCATCTAATTTGCTTCTGGTTTTATGTTTATCTTAGTTTAGCATATAGAGCTTATTATCATTGGTAGATTTGTTTAAAGATTTGGCTGTTCTCTTCCTTTTTTATCTATCTATATTTTTTTCCTTTTTTCTCTTTTTGTGAGTGTGTATGTGTATGCTTCTTTGTGTGATTTTGTCTGTATAGCTTTGCTTTTGCCATTTGTCCTAGGGTTCCAACTGACCTTTTTTCTTTTCTTTTTTTTTTTTGTAGTATGATTTTTAGTGCTTGTTATCATTGATGGATTTGTTTTTTGGTTTGGTTGCTCTTTTTTTCTTTCTCTCTTTCTTTTTTCTTATTACTTTTTTATTTTTAATTTTTAATATATTTTGTATTTTAATAATATTTTATTTTATTAATTTATCTTTTTCTATCTTTCTTTCTTTTTCTCACTTTTCTTCTGAGCCACGTGGCTAAAATTGTCTTGGTGTTCTGGCCAGGTGTCAGGTCTGACCCTCTGAGGTGGAAGAGCCGAGTTCAGGACATTGGTCCACCAGAGACCTCCTGGCTTCATGTAATATCAAAGGGCAAAAGCTCTCCCAGAAATTTCCACCTGAACGCTAAGACCCAGCTCCACTCAATGACCAGCAAGCTACAGTGATGGACACCCTATGCCAAACAACTCACAAGACAGGAACACAACCCCACCCATTAGCAGAGAGGCTGCCTAAAATCATAATAGTGTCAAAGACACCCCCAAAACACACCACTGGACATGGTCCTACCCACCAGAAAGAAAAGATCCAGCCTCATCCATCAGAACACAGGCACCAGTCCCCTCCACCAGGAAGCCTATGCAACCCATGGAACCAACCTAACCCACTGGGAGCAGACACCAAAAACAACAGGAACTACGAACCTGTAGCCTGTGAAATGGAGAACCCAAGAACAGTAACTTAAGCAAACTGAGAAGACAGAAAAATACACAGCAGACGAAGGAGCAAGGTAAAAACTCACCAGACCAAACAAATGAAAAAGAAATAGGCAGTCTACTTGAAAAGGAATTCAGAGTAATGATAGTAAAGATGATCCAAAATAGAATGGAGAAAATACAAGAAACGTTTAACACGGACCTAAAATAACTAAAGAGCAAACAAACAATGATGAACAACACACTAAATGAAATTAAAAATTATCTAGAAGGAATCAATAGCAGAATGACTGAGACAGAAGAACGGATAAATGACCTGAAGGAAAAAATAGTGGAAATAACTACTGCAGAGCAGAAAAAAGAAAAAAAGAATGAAAAGAACTAAGGACAATCTCAGAGACCTCTGGGACAACATTAAATGCAGCAACATGTAAATTATAGGGGTTGCAGAAGAAGAAGAGAAAAAGAAAGGGACTGAGAAAATATTTGAAGAGATTATAGTTGAAAATGGGAAACTATATGGGAGAGGAAATAGTCAATCAAGTCCAGGAGGCACAGAGAGAGCCATACAGGATAAATCCAAGGAGAAACATACCAAGACACATATTATTCAAAGTATCAAAAACTAAATACAAAGAAAAAATATTAAAAGCAGCAAGGGAAAAACAACAAATAACATACAATGGAATCCCCATAAGGTTAACAGCTGATCCTTCAGCAGAAACACTGCAAGCCAAAAGGGAGTGGGAGTGGCAGGACATATTTGAAGTGATGAAAGGGAAAAACCTACAACCAAGACTACTCTACCCAGCAAGGATCTCATTCAGATTTGACAGAGAAATTAAAATCTTTACAGACAAGCAAAAGCTAAGAGAACTCAGCACCACCAAACAAGCTTTACAACAAATGCTAAAGGAACTTCTCCAGGCAGGAAACAAAAGAGGAGGAAAATATCTAAAATAACAAATCCAAAACAATTAAGAAAATAGTAATAGAAACATACATATTGATAATGACCTTAAATGTAAATGGATTAAAAGCTCCCAACAAAAGACATAGACTGGATGAAAAGATACAAAAACAAGAAACCCACTTCAGACTTAAGTACACATACAGATTGAAAGTGAGGGGATGGAAAAAAGATATTCTATGCAAATGGAAATCAAAAGAAAGCTAGAGTAGCAGTTCACATACCAGACAAAATAGACTTTAAAATAAAGACTATTACAAGAGAAAAAGTAGGACACTACATAATGGTCAAGGGATCAATACAAGAAGAAGATATAACAACTGTAAATATTATGCACCCAACATAGGAGCACCTCAATATATAAGGCAAATGCTAACAGCCATAAAAGGGGAAATCAACAGTAACAGAATCATAGTAGGGGACTTTAACACCCCACTTTCAACAATGGACAGATCATCCAAAATGAAAATAAGTAAGGAAACACAAGCTTTAAATTATATATTAAACAAGATGAACTTAGTTGATATTTATACAACATTTTAACCAGAAACAGCAGATTACACTTTCTTCTCAAGTGCTCATGAAATATTTTCCAGGACAGATCATACCTTGGGTCACAAATCAACCCTTGGTAAATGTAAGAAAATTGAAATTGTATCAAGTATCTTTTTCAACCACAATGCTCTGAGACGATATATCAATTAGAGGAAAAAAAATCTGTAAAAATACAAACAGAAGGAGGCTAAACAATACAGTACTAAATAACCAAGAGATCACTGAAGAAATCAAAGAGGAAATCAAAAAATTCCTAGAAACATATGACAATTAAGACGTTATGACACAAAACTTAAGGGATGCAGCAAAAGTAGTTCTAAAACGGAAGTTTATAGCAATACAATCCTACCTCAAGAAACAAGAAACATCTCAAATAAACAAGCTAAACTTACACCTAAAGAAATTAGAGAAAGAAGAACAAAAAATCCCAAAGTTAGCAGAAGGAAAGAAATCAAAAAGATCAGATTAGAAATAAATGAAAAAGAAATGAAGGAAACAATAGCAAAAATCAATAAAACTAAATGCTGGTTCTTTGAGAAGATAAACAAAATTGATAAACCATTAGCCAGACTCATTGATTTAAAAAGGGAGAAGATTCAAATCAATAGAATTAGAAATGAAAAGGAGAAGTAACAACTGACACTGCAGAAATAAAAATGATCACGAGAGATTACTACAAGCAACTATATGCCAATAAAATGGACAACCTGGAAGAAATGGAAGAATTCCTAGACAAGCACAACCTTCTCAGACTGAACCGGGAAGAAATAATAGAAAATATAAACAGACAAATCACAAGCACTGAAATTGAAACAGTGATTTAAAACCTTCCAACAAATAAAAGCCCAGGACAAGATGGCTTCACAGGTGAATTCTATCAACATTTAGGGAACAACTAACCCCTATCATTCTCAAACTCTTCTAAAATATAGCAGAGGGAGGAACACTCCCAAATGCATTCTACGAGGCCACCATCACCCTGATACCAAAACCAGACAAAGATGCCACAAAAAAAAGAAAATTACAGGCCCATATCAATAAAGAATATAGATGCAAAAATCCTCCACTAAATACCAGTAAACAGAAACCAACAGCACATTAAAAGGATCATACACCATGATCAAGAGGGGTTTACCCCAGGAATGCAAGGATTCTTCAATATGTGCAAATCAATCAATGTGATAAACCATATTAACATGTTGAAGGAGAAAAACCATATGATCTTCTCAACAGATGCAGAAAAACCTTTTGACAAAATTCATCACCCATTTATGATAAAAACCCTTCAGAAAGTAGGTATAGAGGGAACTTACCTCAACAAAATAAAGGCCAAATATGACAAATCCACAGCCAATATCATTCTCAATGGTGGAAAACTGAAACCATTTCCTCTAAGATCAGGAGCAAGAAAGTGTTGTCCACTCTCACTAGTATTAGTCAACATAATTTTGGAAGTTTTAGCCACAGCAATCAGAGAAGAAAAAGAAATAAAAGGAATCCAAATTGGAAAAGAAGAAGAAAAGCTGTCACTATTTGCAGATGACATGATACTATATATAGAGAATCCTAAAGATGCTACCAGAAAACTACTAGGGATAATCAGTGAATTTGGTAAAGTAGCAGGATACAAAATTAATGCACAGAAACCTCTTGCATTCCTATACACTAATGATGAAAAATCTGAAAGAGAAATGAAGGAAACACTCCCATGTACCACTGCAACAAAAAGAATAAAATACCTAGGAATAAACCTACCTAAGGAGACAAAAGACCTGTATGCAGAAAACTATAAGATACGGATGCAAGAAATTAAAGATGATACAAACAGATGGGGAGATATACCATGTTATTGGATTGGAAGAATCAACATTGTGAAAATGTCTATACTCTCCAAAGCAATCTACACATTCAATGTAATACATATAAAACTACCAATGACATTTTTCACAGAACCAGAACAAACATTTTCACAATTTGTATGGAAACACAAAAGACCCCGAATAGCCAAAGCAATCTTGAGAAAGAAAAATGGAAGTGGAGGAATCAGTCTCCCTGATTTCAGACTATACTACAAAGTTACAGCAATCAAGACAGTATGGTACTGACACAAAAACAGAAATATAGATCAATGGAACAGGATAGAAAGCCCAGAGATAAACCCATGCACCTATGGTCAACTTATCTTTTATAAAGGAGGCAAGAATATACAATGGAGAAAAGACAGCCTCTTCAATAAGTGGTGCTTGGAAAACTGGATAGGTACATGTAAAGGAATGAAATTAGAACACTCCCAATACCATACACAAAAAATAAATTCAAATGGGTTAAAAACCTAAATGTAAGGCCAGACACTATAAACACTTAGAGGAAAACATAGGTAGAACACTCCATGACATATCACAGCAAGATCCTTTTTGACACACCTCTGAGAGAAATGGAAATAAAAACAAAAAATAAACAATTGGGACCTAATCAAACTTAAAAGCATTTTGCACAGCAAAGGAAACCATAAACAAGACAAAAAGACAACCCTCAGAATGGAGAAAATATTTGCAAATGAAGCAACTGACAAAGGATTAATCTCCAAAATTTACAAGCAGTTCATGCAGCTCAATATCAGAAAAAAACAAACAACCCAATACAAAAGTGGGCAGAAGACCTAAATAGACATTTCTCCAAAGAAGATATACAGATTACCAACAAACCCATGAAACGATGCTCATCATCACTAATCGTCAGAGAAATGCAAATCAAAACTGCAATGTGGTATCACCTCACACTAGTAAGAATGGCCATCATCAAAAAATCTATAAAGAATAAATGCTGGAGAGTGTATGGAGAAAAGGGAACTCTCCTGCACTGTTAGTGAGAATGTAAATTGATACAGCCACTATGGAGAACAGTATGGAGGTTCCTCAAAAAACTAAAAATATAACTACCATATGACCCAGTAATCTCACTTCTGGGCACATACCCTGAGAAAACCATAATTCAAAAATAGTCATGTAGGGCTTCCCTGGTAGCACAGTGCTTGAGAATCTGCCTGCCAATGCATGGTAAACGGATTCAAGCCCTGGTCTGGGAAGATCCCACATGCTGTGGAGCAACTTGGCCCGTGAGCCACAACTACTGAGCCTATGCGTCTGGAACCTGTGCTCCACAACAAGAGAGGCTGCAGCAATGAGAGGCCCACACACCGCGATGAAGAGTGGCCCCCGCCTGCCGCAACTAGAGAAAACCCTCACACAGAAACAAAGACCAAACACGGCCAAAAAAATATAAATTAATTAATTAATTTTTTTAAAAAAAGAGTCATGTACCACAATGTTCACTGCAGCTCTATTTACAATAGCCAGGACATGGAAGCAACCTAAGTGTCCATCAACAGATGAATGGATAAGGGAGATGTGCCACATATATACAATGGAATATTACTCAGCCATAAAAGGAAACAAAATTGAGTTATTTGTAGTGAGGTGGATGGACTTAGAGTCTGTCATACAGAGTGAAGTAATTCAGGAAGAGAAAAACAAATACCATATGCTAGCACATATATATGGAACCTAAAAAAAAATGGTTCTGAAGAGCCTATGGGGAGGACAGGAATAAATATGCAGACATAGAGAATGGACTTGAGGACACGGGCAGGGGGACGTGTAAGTTGGGACGAAGTGAGAGAGTGGCAGGGACATATATACACTATCAAATGTAAAATTGATAGCTAGTGGGAAGCAGCCACATAGCACAGGGACATCAGCTTGGTGCTTTTTGTCCACCTAGAGGGGTGGATAAGGAGGATGTGAAGGAGATGCATGAGGGAGGAGATATGGGGTTGTATGTATATGTATAGCTGATTCACTTTGTTATACAGCAGAATCTAACACACTATTGTAAAGCAATTATACTCCAATAAAGATGTTAAAAAAAACTCACCAGGTGTTTGTCTTATTGCCTGGCCCAGTCTCTATATCACCACCACCATGCCTGAGTGCCCTCTCAACATTGCTCTGAAGATTTAATTTAAGACCTTTATTTCTAAATTTTTTAAGTAGAAACTCATTGAAAAATCTTCACCCAAACCACTTCCTTTTTATGAGTTCAAAATATTTAGTTGATGTGCAAGATCAATTAATTACGTTTAAGTTTCTGAAAGTATGAGGTCAGATTCTACAATTTTCAATAATAGATTTCCAATGATGATACTTGCAGAAGTTTTCTTCCATAATACTCTTAATTTTATGTCACTTATATTTCACTTGTGAGGGTGATGAGCAACAAAGAAAGGTTTAGTGACGTACTCAAATCTCACAGACAACAGGCCATAACACATACCTCACCCTAAATCTACATGCTCTAGCTAAATCTTAAACTCCCTTCCCAAAACAATGTGTCTTATTTACTTTTAGTTAGACTGTCTTACACAAGGTAATTTTCTTATATTGGGATAAAAGTACATGTTCTGCAATCTAACTAATCATATACACTAAGCTATTATGACTTTAATTTTCTGCTCTAAAGAATTTTAAGTTTTTTACATGATGTAACAGGCCACTAGAATTATTCTTGGTACTGCTATAGACCAATTAAGAAGTACTTTTCATGATTTTCCAAGTTCAGAAGAAAAGCAATTTTACAATGACTTTTAAAGTAGTTTCATAGCTACATTCATACTGGGTAGTTAATAAATAACACTCAGTAGGCAGAACAGCATAAAGGTTAAGATTATGGGCTCTGGAATCAGACAGACACGAGGGGTGCTTTGCTAGCTCTCTGACATTGCTAGCTCTCTGAGCCTGTTTCCTCTTCCTAAAAATAGGGAAAATAACAGGGGATTAAGAGGTGCAAACTACTATGTGTAAAATGTATCAGCTACAAGGATATATTGTACAGCACATGGAATATAGCCAATATTTTATATTAACTATAAATGGAGCACAACCTTTAAAAACTGTGAATCACTAGTTGCACACCTGAAACATATAATATTGTAAACCAACTATATCACAATAAAAAAGAAGGAAAAAAAGGAAGAAGATAATGGGCATAATAGGAATACTGACTTCATTGGGTTGTCACAAGAATTAAATGATATAACACACCTAAAGTTCTTATCACTATGCCTGGCACATTTTAAGTGCTCAATGAATGATAGCTCTTATTATTATCAACTAAAGCTGACAAATTATTTGCATGAGAAATTAAAATGCAATGCTTTATCATATTTTTAACATATTAAGTACTTGTCTACGCTCATCTTGCTTCCAAATCACACTGGATAGAATGGTTTCTCATATAATACAGCCATTATTAAATATATATTTACTGTTTTAATTTCAGTGTTGAGAAATATGCTGCACTACTGGTGAAGCAATTGGCTGAGTAGTGGTGAAACAAACACAAAATTTTCCCATGTTGTAACTCTTAACTGGGATGAACATTCTCTGGTGTTTAAAAGGTGAATTTCTTTTTGTCTTGACTACTGATGGAAATCCTCTCAGCAAAACTGTTTGGCTCTGCTCCAACTCTGTGATAGGGTCTTATTTCCAGAAAGGACTAAGCCAAAAGGACAGAACTCAAAGACTAGAGTCCAGAATCAGAGTTTACAAGTCATAGATGTACTGCTTTCTTGATCAATTTAGATTCATAGAATCATAAAAAGCCACATTTTAATTATGTTGGTCTATAACCACCCAAAGATACTTTTCAGGGAAGAGAACCAAAGTCATAAAAGTTAATATGTGTCACAAATGCTATTTAAAAATGTGCCCTTGGTTAGGCAATTTTATTTGAAAAAGAACTAAATTGTATATGAATATGTTGCTACTAACCTATCTCCCTCACTTCACATAACTCTCACATGCAGATTATGGATGAAGACACATTTGCCTAATTAGGCATCATCCAGTCTTTCTCTTTCTTTTCAAGCACAATCCAGTTATTAAATGGCAGTTATAGATTCCCAATCACATAAGATTTTAATGTATTATTGACACGATTTCTGTCCAATATCTATACTCTAAAAGGGAGTGTAAATAACACAGTATTCAGGAGCCTGTTCTGGAGTCAGAACAACCTGGGTTCTAATCCTAGTTCTGCCATTTGTAACCATTTGATCTTGAGCAATGTACCTAGTTTCTGGGTCTTAGAGATATCCCTTCCACTTACATGAAATGGATCTAATACTAGTACTTACCTCAAAATGTTATCACAATTATTAAACTAATTGAGATAAAGTATGTAAAGCACTGGGTACAGTACCTGACATACACAATGCATAAATAAATGTTAGGCTTTACTATTACTAAAGTCAAATCTTGATTAGTCACATTAATGAAAAGTAATGAAACAAAAATCTAGCAGCGCTAATACTGAATAATTTTAAATATATAATTTTTAATTTGTCGTGATATTTTACAGTTTATATTTAAATTTTGCCTGATGTTCTGGCAACCTAAAACAGCTCAAACAAACTAATAAAGGCAAAATGTGAAGGACTGAGCTAGAAAATAATCCCCCTGCTTAGAATTCTTCTCTATTGGTCAAGTGTGAAAAGTCAGCTTTGCTCTCATATCAATAAAAATAGTCATCATAAATAAGCTGCCCCTTCTCTCTAAACATATGTTTGTTTAATTTTGGTCTGCATCAGAGGAAGTAATTAAGTACTGGGTTTAAAAGGTTTCCTGGTGGGTTGCAAATTAGAGCTGAAAGCAAACAGATGGTCAGATAGTCATCAACAGATTCTCAACCTGTTTAATTTTATCGGTAAGAAATGAAACACAACATTCACCCTTGAAAATACAATTAAAGCAGAAAATATTCCTGTAAAAGATATATGTTTTATGGCACAATATATATTTTAGAAAATAATTTAGAGGTTAACTACAGAGAATTAGAACATTCTCTCTGATTGTGTCTGGGGCTTCAATTTATGTTTTTTTTTTTTTTTTTTTTTCCAGCTCAACACACGGGGAGGGTTGACCTTAAGGTTTATTGATCAAAACCCTTTCCTCAATAGAGTAACTAGTCTTTGAGCTAAAATGAATCTATTTTATCCTTTCCTCCTACTAGATGAGGAAACTTTTACTACACTTCTGCAATATATTCTTTCTTATAACCATTCTACTTTCAAGTACCAAATAATCACCATCATTGATAACGGTGTTTCCCAAGCCTCTTTAAATTGGGCCAAATTATTCCAAAGGCTTTGCCATTGTTGCTGTGAGTTTAAGGAAATCAGTCACCAAATATAGGGCACCAATCTGAAGGCAATGATCTTGAGTTCCTGCATTTGCCACGGGAGAGCTGCCATTTTCCATTGTTCAGGGCATCCAAAAAGTATATCAAAACAGTCATCTCATGAAGAGTTTCTAATTTTGCTCTTAGTTTATGAATACCTTTACACAGCATTCAAACAAACCTTGGCAGTTACGACAAAGACCATAGCATACATCAAACTGATGTTCAATTTATAAATACAAAGACAGAGAAGCTACCATATATGACAAACCTACAGCTAACTTCAAACTCAATGGTGAAAAGCTGAAAGCATTTCCTCTAAGATCAGGAACAAGACAAGGATGTCCACTCTATCCACTTTTTTCAACATAGTTTTGGAAGTCCTAGCTATGGCAATCACAGAAGAGAAAGAAATAAAAGGAATTCAAATTGGAAAAGAACTGTCATTGTTTGCAGACAACATGATACTGTACACAGAAAATCCTAAAGATGCTACCAGAAAATTTCTAGAGCTCATCAATGAATTCAGTAAAGTTGCAGGATACAAAATTAATACACAGACATCTGTTGCATTTATATACACTAACAATGAAAGATCAGAGAGAGAAATTGAAGAAACAATACCATTTACCATCACATCAAAAAATAATAATAATACAAACTTAGGAATATACCTACCTAAGCAGACAAAAGACCTGTACCCCGAAAACTATAAGATGCTGATGAAAGAAATCAAAGACAACACAGACAGATGGAAAGATATACCATGTCCTTGGATTGTAAGAATCAGTATTGTCAAAATGACTATACTATACAAGGCAATCTACAGATTCAGTGCAATCTCTATCAAATTACCAATGGCATTTTTCACAGAACTAGAACAAAAAAAAATCTTAAAATTTGTATGGAGACACGAACAAACCCAAGTAACCAAAGCAATCTTTTTTGTTTTTTGGTTTTTGGTGTTTTTTTTGCAGTATGCAGGCCTCTCACTGTTGTGGCCTCTCCCGTTGCAGAGCACAGGCTCTGGACACGCAGGCTCAGCAGCCATGGCTCATGGGCCTAGCAGTTCCGTGGCATGTGGGATCCTCCCGGACTGGGACATGAACCCGTGTCCCCTGCATCGACAGGCAGACTCCCAACCACTGCACCACCAGGGAAGCCCCAAAGCAATCTTGAGAAAGAAAAACAGAGCTGGAGGAATCACGCTCCATGACTTCAGACTATACTACAAAGCTACAGTCATCAGAACAATATGGTACTGGCACAAAAACAGAAATATAGCTCAATGGAACAAGATAGAAAACCCAGAAATAAACCCACACACCTATGGCCAATTAATCTATGACAAAGGAGACAAGACTATAAAGTGGAAGAAAGACAGTCTCCTCAGTAAATGGTGCTGGGAAAACTGAACAGCTACATATAAAAAAAATGAAATTAGAATATTCTTTAACACCAGACACACATAAAAAAAAAAAAAAACTCAAAATGGATTAAAGACCTAAATGTAAGACCAGACACTATAAAACTCTTAGAGGAAAACATAGGCAGTACACTCTTTGACATAAATCACAGCAAGATCTTTTTTGATCTGTCTCCCAGAGTAATGGAAATAAAAACAAAAATAAACAAATGGGACCTAACTAAACCCCAAAGCTTTTGCACAGCAAAGGAAACCATAAGCAAACTGAAAAGACAACCCACAGAATGGGAGAAAATATTTGCAAACAAAGAAACTGGCAAGGGATTAATCTCCAAAATTTACAAACAGCTCATGCAGCTCAATATCAAAAAAAGCAAACAACCCAATCAAAAATAGGCAGAAGACCTAAAGAGACATTTCTACAAAGAAGACATACAGATGGCCAAGAGGAACATGTAAAGACACTCAACGTTGCTAATTATTAGAGAAATGCAAATCAAAACTGCATTGAGATATCACATCACACCAGTTAGAATGGGCATCTTCAAAAAGTCTGAAAACAATAAATGCTGGAGAGGATGTGGAGAAAAGGGAAATCTCCTACACTGTTAGTGGGAATGTAAATTAGTACAGCGAGCATGGAGAACAGTATGGAGGTTCATTAAAAAACTAAAAATAGAGCTACCATATGATTCAGCAATCACACTCCTGGGCATATATCTGGAGAAAACTATGGTTGGAAAGGATACATGCACCCAAGTGTTCACTGCAGCACTGTTACAATAGCCAAGAGAGGGAGGGAAGCAACCTAAATGTCCATTGACAGATTAATGGATAAAGAAGATGTGGTACATATATATAATGGAATATCACCCAGCCATTAAAAAGAATGAAATAATGCCATTTGCAGCAACATGGATGCACCTGGAGATTATCATACTAAGTGAGGTAAGTCAGACAGAGAAATACAAATATCATATGATATCGCTTGTATGTGGAATCCAAAAAAAAATGATACAAATGACCTTATTTACAAAAGAGAAACAGACTCACAGACTTAGAGAATGAACTTATGATTACCAGGGGGGATGTGGGGGGGATAGATTGGGAGTTTGGGATTGACATATACACACTGCTATATTTAAAATAAAATGCCTTCTCATGAAAAAAAAAGAGACAGAGGAGCAAAATACTCTTCACTTAAATGCAATTACTTTTGAATCATATAGATGAAGAACTGTGGCTTGTTGTTCTATATCCATATTATCCCAATGAAGAAAATACTGCCTAGTGACTAATGATTTGGCCATCACAAGTGTTCATTTTATTTGCTTGTTTCTATAACTCGTGCACAGAATAATGCCACAGAGGAAAATCGCATATATTTCATTTACTATAGGGACAATCCAAGCTACAACTAGTTTATGTTTTAGCAGTCATAAAAGAGATCATTTTACAAAAGTTAGACCATAAATAATACCCTCAGAAATCTACAATCTATCTATATACCACAATCTTAAAATTTCTACACCAAGCACACCTAAAATGCATAGAGACCATGAAATGCAGATTATTATGGATCTGAGAGAAAGAAGTATGGGAAGAAAACTCCAAACCAGTTATAATTCTCCAAGCTATCATCTCTCTAGCAATCCTGATCAAAGGTCAATGTTGATTTTTGTTAAAAGTTATTGAAATTTATTGTTTATTATAGGTTCTGTGCTTACTATTCTTTTTCCATTAACTGCAAACTTATAGGACATTACAATTTCAAGGAAAAAAGTAAGGCATATATTATTGTGTTACAATAGGTCAAAACATGCACGAACAGTTCTGAACAGGCAGAAATCACTTCCTACAGACAGACAATTGGTAGGTGCATTCTTGCTAAATGGTTTTCATAAAAAAAAAAAAACGTATTAAGACCTGAATTTTCATCTTGACCTATACTAGACCAGTTCCAAATGTGCGTCTTCTCTATCTTCCTGGCCTTCAGTGAATTTAGCCCATTTACTGACATTCACCTTTAGACATGCTATCCCTCCTCTACACTAGCTCCTCATTTTTTCTATTCTCCTGTATGTATATGCACAAGCAATTCCACTTACAGGACTTACTCCCTTCTGTACCTCTCACCTCATGTTCACATTTATCTCTGTATCCCTCCTAGCTGTCATGCATCACTGGGAGGATGTATTTCTTTAAACATATGCCATTTGGATTCAAACAGCCTGTGTTGAATTCAAGCTCTGTGGCTTACTAGTTGTGTGACCTTGAGAACGTTGTTTAACCTCTCTGAACCTGTATTTCCTTATCTTGAAAATAGAGATAATCATAGTATCTAACTCATAGGACTAGAAATTGACAAGAAAAAATGGGATAGTACCCGACACACTTAAGTGTTCCTACTTACTAATACTATTATGGCTACTATCAAGAAATTCATTGCAAAAACCAATATACCTGCTTTCATTTCTAATTTTTTTATGTGTGTGGTATGCAGGCCTCTCACTGTTGTGGCCTCTCCCGTTGTGGAGCACAGGCTACGGATGTGCAGGCTCAGCGGCCATGGCTCACGGACCCAGTGGCATGTGAGATCCTCCCAGACTGGGGCACGAACCCGTGTCCCCTGCATCGGCAGGCGGACTGTCAACCACTGAGCCACCAGGGAAGCCCTCATTTCTAAACTTTTGAGAAGCAAGTGCTATACCTCAGTATTAGGGCAGAGTTGAGTACAAGTTTGAAAAGTTTTTTTTTTTTTAATTGGTCTATGAAGGAAACGGAGTCTTGAGTTAAGGTCACACTAAGTTGCAATCATCATAGAGCCTCCCTTGCCTGATAAAACATCTAATACTGGTTATTTTTATGAAAATCACTAGCAGGAGTAAGAAAACAGTCAAATATTCACAATCCAAAACGAAAAGCTTTCTTTTAAATGCTCTTCAGAAAACTACACTTAGTCACTTATAGAACCATCTCACTTTGTACAATTGCTGGATTCGTGTTAGGATGTTTGCCCCAAAATTTCTAAACCGTATGTTAAAAACAACATGACAGCTTTCTTAAAGGAAAAACCTTAGTATTGCAAACCGAAGAGTCCCCATTTATGTTATAAAGGAGCTCTTCTGAAGTCTACTCATTTTATCCTGTTTTAATATTATTTAAAAGTACTATAAGATTATAATAAAATAAGAATTTATTTTGGCAATATGCAGTAGAATTTTGATAACAGGTTCATAGGAACTATAATTACTGCAACAACAAACAAATATATAATTACCCATAAAAAAAACAATTGAAACAAAACAAAAAAAAGCATAAATATTTCTTACTTGCATAGTCTTCAACAATGGAATCTAATAATGTACATAGTAGGAGACAGTAGTCATTTTTAAGGCCCTAAGAAACTTAAGTCTTAACAAAGAGAGAGATATAGTTGTTCTTATTTGAATAGAAATTCTGAAAGGAGTTTCTTCTTGAATCTGCTTTTCGGGGAGGAGTAGAAGAGCAAGATAGCAAAGAATAAATAGCAGCACTGAAACTTCATGTCACCCAAAGTGAAATCAGCAAAACTAGCTTCCTGATCTGTCTAACCTAATTAGGGATTTAACTAAAGGTATTAAGCTGATGTTTTAAATTTTACAAGTATTTTATTGGAATTGAGACTCTGGGCAGCTTGAACATTATTTTAAGTATAATAATATATATGGAAAATAATAAGGCAAGAGACTCATAAAGTGAAGTTCAAAGACGATATAAAAAGTTTTCTTTTTTTCAACCTAAACTTGCTCCAAAAGTGTAACTTTAAGTATTCTATTTCAAAACTGTCTAAACACACCCACAAGGGGTAGCCAGAGAAAACAAGTTGAAGGTTCAAGCTCCTTGTGCTTTCATGCACCTTTCAGTTCTATTCCAAATCCTCTTAGGGGGTAAACAAAAGAAAAACAAAAACACAACAACAACAAAAAACATGGGATAGCTGCTGCTCTGAAGCTCAGAGGGAGGGGGTTCATACATTCTACATTCTGAGCCCACACATCTGCTCTTGCCACTGTTGGCTTTTCTCCTAAGCTGTGAAACACAGAGACACTTTCATTTACCATGGATATACACTCTGCTTTCACCCCAGCTTAGCCTATTGCTCCCCACAACTGCTGAAAATTGTTATTCAAAATTAAGAGCATGGGGGATGAGAGAGGGTTGCCCTATCATTTGAAGAAGTCACCACTGGAATCTGCAAATACACAAGAAGGCACTTGTTAGTTCCCTTCCAGTTCTCAATGTATTTGAAGCAGTTAGAAACTGTTCGAAGTAGTATCTTTTGAAAGAAAAAAAAAGGTCAAAATAAGGGACAATATGGAGGGGAAAAACAGGTCCCTTGTTACATTGCTTTAAAAAAAACCACAACTTTATATCATTGTTCCCAACGTCCTCTCCCATTCTGTCTAGTTCTAACAGACTCTTTAGGCTGAAGTTAAATACTCCCTCCTACACAGTGGCAAAATATAACTCTTTGATTACAAGGGTCTCACTCTGTGAAGTATAATCACAGTGCCTCAGTAGGCCTCCACTCAGTCATCATCAGTAACAGCATGTTTTACATCCTTTACAGATGTGCACTCCTGCCCCTGCCTCAGTACCTACAGCAAATATGTGAAATGTCCCACTCTTGAAACTTACCAGTGTGAGACTTTCTTGACTTCTTCACCTAACCCCAAAGACCCTATACCACCATCTCCCATTTACCAAAACTCGGTAGCTTTCTTTTTTCTTCAGAGAAGAAATGTGGGACTAACATCACTAGGCAAACAAAGCTAAACTCCATGGAAAAATGAAATCGATGCAACAAAGAGAAGAAAGGGAAGAAGGGGGTGGGGTGGGAAATGTGGGTGTCTACCGAAGGAGAATCTGCCAGACTAACTTCTGCAATTTAACGGTTCTGGGGCAGCAGGAGACTGATGTGTTGAAAAACAACAAAGGTGGGCTTCCCACCCTCCTTACCGCCGTGGAGCCAGAGGAAGATGCAATATACACACGGATCACCATCTTGGTTGGGAACAGCGGCTGTAGTTGTTTGAGTCCTGCAAACGCCTGGAGAGCAGCTGCAACAAAGGCTGGAATCAAGCTAGGGGCCTTACAGAGGTTTGAAGAGAAGGGTGGGGGAAGGTGGAAGGGGAACTCGCCAGAGCCCCGCCTCCTCTCTTGGCTGCTTTCACTGGGCTCAGAGGGCGGCAGTCCCAGCCCCAAACCCCGGAAGGCACAGGCTCGTTTGCATCATTTCTAATTTTTTTTTTAAATTGGGAATCTCGAATAGCACCGCGAGATCTGTTGAAACATTCATTTTTGACTATTCCCTCCCTGAGAAGAGGGAAAGGAGAAAGAAAAAGAAAGAGGGAGCGTTGAATTAAATTAGATTGCAATGAAGGGTCTTTTCCCACGTAGACTCAAACTTCTGCGTGTAACTTCCTGCTCAGAAATGTATGCAAATAAGATGCCTTCTTTAAAAGAGGAAGTTCTGTGTTGAATCCAGACACTAGTGATAAAGACCAAGTTCTAAAAGCCTTGTGCATTTTAAGACTCCTATTACGTAGTGATTGTTCTGATGTTAGATGGTGGCAGGAATTGGACCTTGAAGCACTGAGCGCTGCTTTGGAAGGTTTAGGAAAAGTGTCAGGTTTCCCAAAGCCCAGAAACAGCAGGATTAGTTTTCTTTTTGAGTTTTGCTTTTTGTTAGATTACAGAATCCTACTTCCGTGAGAATTTGCAGAAAACCTGATTGACTGGCAAACTCAAGAATGGAGGAAGAAACTGCAAATCAAAAAAACTGAAAATACAGTGTAAGAACGTGAATGATTTCTGTTATGTTTTGTTTGCTTTCTAACTGACTGTGGAAAGGGAGTTTGGATCATATGTTGCAGGAGATGTGGAAATGGTGAACAGAGAGAGCAAATGGTTATTTGTAGCTCTAGGGAAATGAGCAAACAATTGATAATGCCCAAAGAGGGACCATATACTTCAAGAGTGTAATTTCACCTTCCCAAATTATGTCAAATGAACAGAAATAAGGAACTTGCAAGATGAATGAGAGTGGAGAGAGGGTGTCAGTCACCTGCCCTACTTCTTTGCCTTTACTTTGAAGTTTGTCCTCCCTCTCCATTCTAGTGGTTTATCATCTTTGTCTAGGTTCAGTAATTGTAACAGCTTCCTAACTGTTTCCTGTTCCCAGATTCCCCCTTCTCCAAACTCTGTGATCCATACAACAACCTCAAGAGGTGGATATAATCACATCAATTTTTCAGATGAAGAAGCAAACCCAGGAAAATAATATTCCTAAAGTTATTTAGCTAGTAAATTCCAGAGTTAAGATTGGACTTCAAGTCCAACCAACTCCAAAGGCCACCCTCTTAAATATCATTTTAATACACTGCCTGTAACAGGGAAAGTACTCAATAATTGTTAGCTATTTTTCTTCCTAAAATATCGTTTCATGTGTCACTAAAGACAATGTAGGCTGAAATACTTAAGAGAGGTTTCCAGGGCTTACCTGGTGGCGCGGTGGTTGAGAGTCTGCCTGCCGATGCAGGCGACACAGGTTCGTGCCCCGGTCTGGGAAGATCCCACATGCTGCGGAGTGGCTGGGCCCCTGAGCCATGGCTGCTGAGCCTGCGTGTCCAGAGCCTGTGCTCCACAAGGGGAGAGGCTACGACAGTGAGAGGCCTGCGTACCAAAAAAAAAAAAAAAAAAGGTTTCTATTGACTATCAAACCAATCCTAGATTATGTTTCTAAGGAGCTCCCACCATCATCTGGCTCTACACTATCCATACAGTCTTACCCATTGCTCCCCCAAACTAACTTCCTTGAATAATCATTGTTGACTCCCCACTACAATAACCATAATTATTACCATTCCCATGCCTTTGCTCTTCCTGTTCCTTTCTTTGCCTTTTCCCCACATCATCATACTTTTCTGCCTTCTCCATCTGTCCAACTCTTACCTTTATTAGATGCAAATCAAAATCTTTATACAAATGATCAGGCTGAAGTAAGTCAGGGTGACCTAGCCACCCTCATCATGGTCAACGTCAGGGTGACTTATTGCGCTTCCCAGACTACAGAACAGGAAAATCTTCCCTCAGGTTGTGATTTGGCAAAATGGGCACAATTTGCCATATAATAACATAATCTAACCTACCACCTCTTAGTGGTCAACATATATTCTATTTGGACCTATAGTTTATTTTGAATTGATGAAAAAAAATAAATAAAGAGAAAGAAAGAAAAACTCTTCTATGTATTCTACATACCCATATGACAAAATTAATATCTCCAGAGAACTGAGTGGCAGACAGGATTAGCAATGAGTCCAGTGGATCTTATCAGGAACTTTGAGAAATGGGAAGACAATTTCAGGTGTTTCATTTCTTTTAAATACAGATGTATTAACCTAAGTTAAAAATTTCCCCATAAATTCATATATAAACAAAATCTATTGGTCCTTATTAACAATACTTGGGATACAAGGGGCAGGGGGGCTTTACCAATGATTTTATCCTAGAAAATAACATTGTAGGTTATATCATACTTGTTCCTTACTATATTTAATCATCTCTGGAATGTACATTTTAGAATGGTCATTTTTGCTTCATTTTAATAGTTCATAGAGCAGTCTGCAAAACCATCTGTTCATATAATTCAACTGGAAAGGTTAAGGTCTGACTAAAGAAGATGGATCAAGGGTTTTCAAACAGTATTTGTGACCAATTGCCACAGGAAATCTATTCATTTTTTAGTGAAGTAATATTTTTCAAAAATTATAAAATTATTTTATACTTTGTGCAGAAAACAGCAAACATTGAAAAGAAAAAAATCACCCACACCCCCAGTATCTGGAGATAACTACTTTTAATATGGTGGTGTAAGCCTTTCCGAACTAGTCAGAGATAGATAGAAGAGGGTGGGTTGAGGGGTTGAGAGAAGTGGTAAAGAGGAAGAGAGAGAGAGAATGTAGTTTTCAAATTTATTACAAGATACCTACTATTTTGTAAATGGCTCTTTGTCACTTAGAAAATATATTTTAAAACTTAGCACAGGGCTTTCCTGGTGGCACAGTGGTTGAGAGTCCGCCTGCCGATGCAGGGGACACGGGTTCGTGCCCCGGTCCGGGAAGATCCCACATGCCATGGAGCGGCTGGGCCCGTGAGCCATGGCTGCTGAGCCTGCGTGTCTGGAGCCTGTGCTCCGCAATGGGAGAGGCCACAACAGTGAGAGGCCTGCGTACCACAAAAAAAAAAAAAAAAAAAAAAAACAAAAAACAAAAACAACTTAGCACAGGACGGAAAATATTATCCTACATTATTTTAATGGCTTTACATGATTCCATTTTACAGATGTACCAAATGTATTTAAATATTTCTGTATTATTGAACATATTGCTTGTTTTCAATTATTCTATGTAGTTAGGACTGCAGTATGCATGTATCAATAAATCTTTGCCCACATCTCTAAAATTTTTTTCAAAGTAAATTCCTAGCTGTGCAATTGCTAGCAAACTGGATAGTTACACCAGCCTATTGTTATAATGTTATAATTTGGACCCCAAATTGCCCTGATATGAGAGGAAAAGAATGTTGATTTCATTGAAAAACTAGCTGATATTTTCCCAATCACAAGTATTCAGTTGGGGAGGTTTGAGTAGAGGCTTTATAGCCATGGTTGTAGAGAATGGAATCTAAGGACAGTTCTTAGCAGGTTTTACTCTCCTCTTCTCCCTCACTGATTTTCCTGATATAAGTCCCTAACGTTTGGAACTTTTCTGAGGTGGCAGGTAAGTTCCTACATATACTTCCCTGCCCCATACCTCCTTTGATGCACCAGGCACTCATACTGATAATGGCATCAGAATGAGTACAGCACTACCCAAAAACATACATTTTGGTTCCCTGTGCTGAATTTTTGGGCCAACTGCTGAGCTGGAGGGCATAGGACAGTTTCAGTGAGATGTACATACAGTGGTAGAATTGGGGTGTATGGCATGGGCATAGGTGAACAGATAGAATATGAAGGTTACAGAATTGAAGATATCTGTCACATGGAACGGTTCCACACAGGTGTCTAATAATTTCTGGTAGATATGCGTCGTGCATATGACATAGGATAAGAACTAGAAGATGTCTCTCATCCAGAAATTCTACTTCAGGTTTTAATCTCCATGCTTCACTCCTCTGAAACATTTTGTTGTATTCACTAGAGGTTCTGCTTTATGATGAGAAAACTCTCCCACATCAACCTTTTCTCTAAATTTTCCTTCTATCTCCTTGCCTTAACTGATACTTCTTCAGGACAGCTTTTTCCTTACACAAGTGGAGACTGCTTATGCTCTTACACCCCTCTCAGGGTTAGTTGTCTCCAGGTGGGTTATTTTCATTCTGCATGCCGAAAGAGAAGTCTGCCTAGAAGCTTCATTATCTTGCTCAGCAAATGCCCACTCTGGGCAAAAGCAGTGCTAACTCATCACTGAGCTCTTTGAAGTTAAAATTCATCCCCTTTTCTTACACTGGTAATTCCTCACTTTCTTGTCAAGGTCTTTGAAGTTTTTTTTAAAGACTTTGTTAAGTGTCTTCTAAAATTCTAAATTGCCTTTAGTAAGAGGGTTGTTCAGATTACCCAGTCCACCATTGCCAGAACAGAAATTTCCCCTATTTTTAAACTGTGAGAAAGTAAAAATATTATTTACCCTATAACACAGAAAGAAGACGATAAAATCACAATTAGAAAATATTTAATGAAATATCTACAAAATATTACTATGTCAACTTCTTTAAATATTAAATTTGGTATTCATAAAATTTCATTTCATTTGAAAACAATTTGGAGTTTAGATTTTTTTCTACATCAGCAGAATTCCCAAGTATATATAATAGTTGCAGAGAATAACTGTCAAGCATAATTTAATTAATTGTGAGGTGCTGAATGATTTTAAAATTAAAACAAACTATAATCTCTTAATAATAGTTGTTTAAATATTTATATCTAGGTAAGAGGGTAGGTACATTTGAATTTTTATATTTTGATACACTGTGGAGTAGTGTATCCAAAATGAGAGTGCCTGTTTTATATAATTTTTTAACATCTTTATTGGAGTATAATTGCTTTACAATGGTGTGTTACTTTCTGCTTTATAACAAAGTGAATCAGCTATATGTATACATATATCCCCATAACTCCTCCCTCTTGAGCTTCCCTCCCACCCTCCCTATCCCACCACTCTAGGTAGTCACAAAGCACTGAGCCGATCTCCCTGAGCTATGCGGCTGCTTCCCACTATTTTACATTTGGTAGTGTATATATGTCCATGTCACTCTCTCACGTCGTCCCAACTTAACATTCCCACTCCCAGTGTCCTAAAGTCCATTTCTACGTCTGTGTCTTTATTCCTGTCCTGACCCTAGGTTCTTCAGAATCATTTTTTTTTTAGATTCCATATATATGTGTTAGCATACGGTATTTGATTTTCTCTTTCTGACTTACTTCACTCTGTATGACAGAATCTAGGTCTATCTACCTCATTACAAATAACTCAATTTCATTTCTTTTTATGGCTGAGTAATATTCCATTGTATATATGTGCCACATCTTCTTTATCCATTCATCTGTTGATGGACACTTAGGTTGCTTCCATGTCCTGGCTGTTGTAAATAGAGCTGCAATGAACATTGTGATACATGACTCTAATTGAATTATGGTTTTCTAAGGGTACATGCCCAGTAATGGGATTGCTGTGTCTTACAGCAATTCTAGTTTTAGTTTTTTAAGGAACCTCCATACTGTTCTCCATAGTGGCTGTATCAATTTACATTCCCACCAACAGTGCAAGAGGGTTCCCTTTTCTCCATACCCTCTCCAGCTTTTACTGTTTGTAGATTTTTTGATAATGGTCATTCTGCCTGGTGTGAGGTGATACCCCATTGTAGTCTCGATTTGCATTTCTTTAATGAT
Organism: Mesoplodon bidens; assembly: GCF_964165515.1. Lineage (NCBI taxonomy): Eukaryota > Metazoa > Chordata > Mammalia > Artiodactyla > Ziphiidae > Mesoplodon > Mesoplodon bidens. The sequence goes on from NC_138163.1 coordinate 73,753,978, forward strand.
TAATCATGCTGAGCATCCTTTCATGGGTTTGTTGGTAATCTGTATATCTTCTTTGGAGAAAAGTCTATTTAGGTCTTCTGCCCATTTCTGGATTGGGTTGTTTATTTTTTTGATATTAAGCTGCATGAGCCACTTGCAAATTTTGGAGATTCATCCTTTGTCAGTTGCTTCATTTGCAAATATTTTCTCCCATTCTGAAGGTTGTCTTTTCATCTTGTTTATGGTTTCTTTTGCTATGCAAAAGTATTTAAGTTTCATTAGGTCGTATTTGTTTATTTTTATTTTTATTTCCAATTCTCTAGGAAGTGGGTCAAAAAGGATCTTGCTGTGATTTATGTCATAGAGTGTTTTGCCTATGTTTTCTTCTAAGAATTTTATAGTGTCTAGCCTTATATTTAGGTGCTTAATCCATTTTGTGTTTATTTTTGTGTATGGTGTTAGGGAGTGTTCTAACTATATTCTTTTACATGTAGCTGTCCAGTTCTTACAGCACCACTTATTGAAGAGGCTCTCCTTTCTCCATTGTATATTTTTGCCTCCTTTATCAAAGATAAGGTGACCATAGGTGCATGGGTTTATCTCTGGGCTTTCTATACTGTTCCATTGCTCTATATTTCTGTTTTTGTGCCAGTACCATACTGTCTTGATTACTGTAACTTTGTAGTATAGTCTGAAGTCAGGAAGCCTGATTCCTCCACTTCTGTTTTTCTTTCTCAAGATTGCTTTGGCTATTTGGGGTCTTTTGTGTTTCCATACAAACTGTGAAAAATTTTTGTTCTATTTCTGTGAAAAATGTCAGTGGTAGTTTGATAGGGATTGCACTGAATGTGTAGATAGCTTTGGGTAGTATAGACATTTTCCAATGTTGATTCTTCCAACCCAAGAACATGGTATATCTCCCCATCTGTTTGCATCATTTTTAATTTCTTTCATCAGTGTCTTATAGTTTTCTTCATACAGGTCTTTTGTCTCCTTAGGTAGGTTTATTCCTAGGTATTTTATTCTTTTTGTTGCAGTGGTACATGTGAGAGTTTCCTTAATTTCTCTTTCAGATTCTTCATCATTAGTGTATAGGAATGCAAGAGATTTCTGTGCATTAATTTTGTGTCCTGCTAGTTTATCACATTAATTGATTAGCTGTAGTACTTTTCTGGTAGCATCTTTAGGATTCTCTATATATAGTATCATGTCATCTGCAAACAGTGACAGCTTTACTTCTTCGTTTCCAATTCTGATTTCTTTTATTTCTTTTTCTTCTCTGATTGCTGTGGCTAAAACTTTCAAGACTACATTGACTAATAAAGGTGAAAGTGGACAACATTTTCTTACTCCTGATCTAAGAGGAAATGTTTTCAGTTTTTCACCATTGTGAACAATGTTGGCTGTGGGTTTGTCATATATGGCCTTTGTTATGTTGAGGTAAGTTCTCTCTATGCCTACTTTCTGGAGGGTTTCTATCATAAATGGGTGTTGAATTTTGTTGAAAGCTTTATCTGCATCTATTGAGATGATCATATGGTTTTTCTCCTTCAATATGTTAATGTGGTTTATCACACTGATTGATTTGCATATGTTGAAGAATCCTTGTATTCCTGGGATAAAGCCCATGTGATCATGGTGTATGATCCTTTTAATGTGCTGTTGGATTCTGTTTGCTAGTATTTTGTTGGGGATTTTTGCTTCTATGTTTATCAGTGATATTAGCCTGTAGCTTTCTTTCTTTGTAACATCTTTGACTTGTTTTGGTGTCAGTGTGATAGTGGCCTCGTAGAATGAGCTTGGGAGCGTTTGTCTCTTTGCTATATTTTGCAAGTGTTTGAAAAGGATAGAGGTTAGCTTTTTGCTACATGTTTGATAGAATTCGCCTGTGAATCCATCTGGTCCTGGGCTTTTGTTTGTTGGAAGATTTTTAATCACAGTTTCAATTTCAGTGCTTGTTACTTGTCTGTTTATATTTTCTGTTTCTTTCTGGTTCAGCCTCAGAAGGTTGTGCTTTTCTAAGAATTTTTCCATTTCTTCCAGGTTGTCCATTTTATTGGCATATAGTAGCTTGTAGTAATCTCTCATGATCCTTTGCATTTCTGCAGTGTCAGTTGTTACCTCTCCTTTTTCGTTTCTAGTTTTACTGATTTGAGTGTTCTCTCTTTTTTTCTTGATGAGTCTGACTAATGGTTTATCAATATTCTTTACCTTCTCAATGAACTAGCTTTTAGATTTATCGATCTTTGTTATTGTTTCCTTCATTTCTTTCTGATCTGATATTTATGATTTCTTTCCTTCTGCTAACTTTTTTTTTGTTTTTTTCTTCTTCTTTCTCTAGTTGCTTTAGGTGTAAGGTTCGATTGTTTATTTGAGATGTTTCTTGTTTCCTGAGGTAGGACTGTAGTGCTATAAACTTCCCTCTTAGAACTGCTTTTGCTGCATCCCATAGGTTTTGGGTCATTGCGTATTCATTGTCATTTGTCTCTAGGTACTTTTTAGTTTACTCTTTGATTTCTTCAGTGATCTCATGGTTATTTAGTAGTGTATTGTTTAGCCACCATGTGTTTTTATTTTTTACAGGTTTGTTTGTGAATTGATATCTAGTCTCATCATGTTGCAGTCTGAAAATATACTTGATACAACTTCAATTTTCTTAAATTTACCAAGGCTCAATTTGTGACCCAAAATATGATGTATCCTGGAGAACGTTCCATGAGAACTTGAGAAGAAAGTGTAATCTGCTGTTTTTGGATGTATTGTCCTATAAATATCAATTAAATCCATCTTTTATAATGTATCATTTAAAGCCTGTGTTTCCTTATTTATTTTCATTTTGGAGGACCTGTCCATTGGTGAAAGTGGGGTGTAAAGTCCCCGATTATGACTGCATTACTGTTGATTTCTCCTTTTATGGCTGTTTGCATTTGCCCTATATATTGAGGTGTTCCTATGTTGGGTGCTTAAATATTTACAATTGTTATATCTGCTTTTTGATTTGTTCCTTTGGTCATTATGTAGTGTCGTTCCTTGTCTCTTGTAATAGTCTTTAGTTTAAAATCTATTTTGTCTGATATAAGATCTGCTACTCCATCTTTCTTTTGATTTCCATTTGCATGGAATATCTTTTTCCATCCCTTCACTTTCAGTCTGTATGTGTCCCTAGGTCTGAAGTGCGTCTCTTGTAGAGAGCATATATACAGGTCTTGTTTTTGTATCCATTCATCCAGTCTACGTCTTTTGGTTGGAGCATTTAATCCATTTACATTTAAGGTAATTATCTGTATGTATGTTCCCATTTTCTATTGCTTTAGGTTTCTTATTGTAGGTCTTTTCATTCTCTTCAGTTTCCTGCCTAGGGAAGTTCATTTAGCATTTGTTGTAAACTGGTTTTGTGGTACTGAATTCTCTTAGCTTTTGATTGTCTGTATAGGTTTTAATTTCTCCATCGAATCTGAAAGAGATCCTTGCTGTGTAGAGTAATCTTGGTTGTAGGTTTTTCCCTTTTATTGCTTTATTATGTCCGGCCACTCCCTTTTGGCTTGCAGAGTTTCTGCTGAAAGATCAGCTGTTAACCTCATGGGGATTCCCTTGTGTGTTATTTGCTGTTTATCCCTTGCTGATTTTAATATTTTTTCTTTGTATTTAAATTTGATAGTTTGATTAATATGTGTCTTGGCATGTTTCTCCTTGGATTTATCCTGTATGAGAGTCTCTGCATTTCCTGGGTGTGATTCACTATTTCCTCTCCCATATTTGGGAAGTTTTCAACTATAATCTCTTCAAATATTTTCTCAGTCCCTTTCTTTTTCTCTTCTTCTTCTGGGATCCCTATAATTGATATGTTGGTGCATTTAATGTTATCCCAGAGGTCTCTCAGACTGTCCTCAATTCTTTTCATTCTTTTTTCTTTATTTTGCTCTGTGGTAGTTATTACTAATATTTTATCTTCTCAGTCACTTATCCATTCTTCTGACTCAGTTATTCTGCTATTGATTCCCTCTAGAGAATTTTAAAATTCATTTATTGTGCTGTTCATCATTGTTTACTTGCTCTTTTTTTCTTCTAGGTCCTTAAACGTTTCTTGTGTTTTCTCCTTTCTATTTCTAAGATTTTGGATCATCGTTACTATCATTGCTCTGAATTCTTTTTCAGGTAGACTGCCTATTTCCTCTTCATTTGTTTGGTCTGATGGGTTTTTACCTTACTCCTTCATCGGCTGTGTGATTCTCTGTCTTCTCATTTTGCTTAACTTGCTGTGTTTGGGGTCTCCTTTTCGCAGGCTGCAGGTTCATATTTCCCGTTGTGTTTGGTGTCTGTCCCCAGTGTCTAAGGTTGGTTCAGTGGGTTGTGTCAGCTTCCTAGTGGAGGGGACTGGTGCCTGTGTTCTGATGGATGAGCATGGATTTTTTTTCTGTTGGGCAGGACCATGTTCAGTGGTGTGATTTGGGGTATCTGTGACCTTATTATGATTTTAGGCAGGCTCTCTGCTAATAGGTTGAGTTGTGTTCCTGTCTTGCTAGTTGTTTGTTTCATGTGGGGTGTCCAGCAGTATAACTTGCTGGTCATTGAGTGGAGCTGGGTCTTAGCGCTGAGGTAGAGATCTCTGGGAGAGCTTTTGCCCTTTGATATTACATGGAACCAGGAGGTCTCTGGTGGCCCAATGTCCAAAACATGGCTCTCCCAACTCAGAGACACAGGCCTGACATGCAGCCAGAACCTCAAGACCCTTTCAGCCACATGGCTCAGTTGAAAAAGGAGAAAAAAAAGAAAGAAAGAAAAGTTATTAAAGCAAAAAATTAAAAAAAATTAACAAAAATTTTAAAATGTTAAAAAGTAATTAAAAAAAAGAAAATAAGTGGACAGACAGAACCACAAGACAAATGGTAAAAGCAAAGCTGTACAGACAAAGTCACACAAAGAAGCATACACACATGCCCCTTCACAAAAAGAGAAAAAGAAAAATATATATATATATATAGAGAGAGAGAGAGAGAGCTACCAAATCAATTAAAAAATCTACCAATGGTAGTAAACTCTAAATACTAAACTAAGATAAACATAAAACCAGAAACAAGCTACATGCAGAAAGCAAGCCCCAAGTCTACAGTTGCTCCCAAAGTCACCACCTCAATTTTGGAAGGATTTGTTGTCTATTCAGGTATTCTAGGGATGCAGGGTACATCAAGTTGATTGTGGAGGTTTAATCCACTGCTCCTGAGTCTCCTGGGAGAAATTTCACTTTCTCTTCTGTGTTCACACAGCTCCTGTGGTTCAGCTTTGCATTTGGTCCTGCCTCTGTGTGCAAGTCCCCTGAAGGTGTCTCTTCTTTGCTCAGACAGGATAGGGTTAAAGTAGCAGCTGATATAGGGGCTCTGGCTCCCTCAGGCCGGGGGAAGGGAGGAGTACAGAATGTGGGGCGAGCCTGTGGTGCCACAGCCTGAAGCGTGCTGTGTGTTCTCCCGGGGAAGTTGTCCCTGGATCATGGGACCGTGGCAGTGGCGGGCTACCCAGGATCCTGGGAAGGGAGGTGTGGATAGTGACGTGTGGTTGCACACAGGCTTCTTGGTGGCTGCAGCAGCAGCCTAAGCATCCCATGCCCGTCCCTGGTGTCCGCACTGATAGCCGTGGCTCGTGCCCATCTCTGGAACTCATTTAGGCAGTGCTCTGAATCCCCTCTCAACCTGCACCCTGAAACAATGGTCTCTTGCCTCTTAGGCAGGTACAGACTATTTCCCGGACTCCCTCCAGAGTAGCTGCGGTGCACTAGCCCCATTCAGGCTGTGTTCACACAGCCAACCCCAGTCCTCTCCCTGGGATCTGACCTCTGAAGCCTGAGCCTCAGCTCCCAACCCGCACCCGCCCCGGCAGGTGAGCAGGTGAGCAGGCAAGCCTCTGAGGCTGGTGAGTGCTGGTCCACACTGATCTTCTGTGTGGGAATGTCTCCACTTTGTTCTCTGCAACCCTGTTGCTGTACTCTCCTCTGTGGCTCCAAAGCTTCCCGCTGCAACTCCCCATGTCTGCCAGTGAAGGGGCTTCCCAGTGTGTGGAAACATTTCCTCCTTCACAGCTCCCTCCCAGAGCTGCAGGTCCTGTCCCTATTCTTTTGTCTCTGCTTTTTCTTTTTTCTTTTGCCCTGCCCGGGTACTTGGGGAGTTTCCCGTCTTTTGGGAAATCTGAGGTCTTCTTCCTGTGTTCAGTAGGTGTTCTGTAGGAGTTGTTCCACATGTAAATGTATTTCTGATGTATTTGTGGAGAGGAAGTTGATCTCCACGTCTTAGTCATTCGCCATCTTGAAGGTCTCCCAGTGGCTGGGTTCTTGATGGTATTCAAAGAGTCTTGATAGTTAGCTGGAACCACCAACAATGTTTTTCAATGATTCCCTGGTCCCCACCTCTCTGCCTGCTCTGGCAGATGGGAGACTAGGAATATAACCTTTTTTTTCTTCTATTAACAGACAACACATTATTACAACAATATCTAAATCCAAAAAAAAAAACCCCCAAAAACAAACTCCCCCTGCAAGCTGAAGGGCTTACTGTTGTTCTTTCCAAGTGTCAGCAACAAGGGCAATATCTGCAGTGGGAATAGGGTAAGTCAATGACAGAGTGTTGTACTTAGGATTTCTAAGCCTGTCTCAGTCACCTGCTACATGGTGTTGTGCATCAGCAGGACACGACTTTAGGACTTGGTGCCACAAATTGTCTTGGTTGAGTCTAGAATTCTGATTTCCCCCAAGACATTATGTCCATAATTGTGGCCGCTAGAGGGTGCCACATACCCATAGGAAAAATGTTCTGTGCTTGGAAAGGCAAGATTTAACATTGTTAGCACTGTACAGAATTCCAGAAGAGAGTTACAAGGTCATTTCATCCATTGTCCCTGAACAGTAACAAGAAAATATCTCAGGGAACAATGGGACTCCATTGGCAAGAGAAACAACTATTTCTAAACATCTTTTGATACCTAGGGCCACTGGACCCTTATTCTTTCAGTGGTTATCATTGATTCCAGAAGAGTAGTGAGTCAACCTGTGAAGGTTGACTCTTCATTTGTCATTAGAAGAAATGTGATGAAGTTAGGGTGGAGGATGATTTCTCAGGTATTATTTCTTCCAAAGAGTGGCCTGCTCTGAGGTCTCTCTCTCTCTCTCTCTTTCTCTGTCTCACACACACACACACACACACATACACATGCAAACACACCACGATTTATGTAATTATAAATCTTAAAAGGGCCTCAGAAGTCAGTCTAAACCCCTAGCTCCCTCCACACCCTAGTAATAATAACTCCATCAAGTAGTTGCCTAGACAATTCTTGTGAAAACCTCCAGTTACAGTGAACTCACAATTCCTGATGCATTCCCATTCCATTTTGGGGTGAGCTCAAAACTTTAGAAAATAATTTATGAGGTTGAGCTGAGAACTATTTTCTTTTATATTTCTTTGATACTAATAATTTCCAGTTATTAACTCATCTCTATTCTTGTGAAAGCCTTTATAACAGGAAGACTTCTCTCCTCCAAGTTTATATTTCCAGTTTTTCTAACCATTGTTCATATGCTGTGATAGATGTCTAGAGGTCTCTCCTCTAAATATGTTCTGGTTTGTCAATTTCTCTCTTCTGCAAAGGGTGATCCCCAGAAATGAATATCATGCTCCAAGCATGGTATGACTAGCATCATGTAGAGTACTATGGGGTTCTCATTCTGGACCCTGTGTTTCTCTTTTAGCTCTCCTATTAGTGGGGAATGGTAATCTTATTGTGCATTTCCCTGTATACTAAGAAGTTGTGCACCTTTTCATATATTTATTGTCTTTTTGATCTTTTATTTTGCAGTATATCTGTTCAGAACTTTTACCCATTTTTAAATGTGTTTGTCTTTCTTTGTCTCTATCCCAAATAGCAGCTTTGTGTCCCCTATCTGTACTATAAATAACGTCTTCCAGCCTGACTTAATAGTTTCATATTATAAACAATAGCTCTTAATTTTGTTATTTAAATATATCAATCTTTCCCTTTATGGTCAGTTGGCTTTATGTCAATTATTTAAGAAGTCTTTCCAGACACTGAGGGCATGAAGATGTTCTCATATTCATTTAAAAAAGCTTAATTGTGGTGGTTTTTAAATTACTTTTAGAGCTACAATCCACCCATAATTGATTTGCATGTAAGGTATGAGATAGAGATAAAATTTAATTTTTTTCCAAACAGATATCAAATTATTCTAGCACTAGTAATTGAAAAAGAAACACTCTTTTTGCACCACTTTGCAATGTCACATTTGCCAAAGATCAAGTGATCATACATGCATGAGTCTGCTTCCGGTATCTCTATTCTGTTCCACTTATCTATTTATATATCATTGTGTCAATACCACACTATCTTAATTACTATCAATTTTACTATGCCCATCTCTGGCACGGACCTCAGAGACGGGCATCTTGAAAACTTGCAAGGCAAGTTCTCCTATTGTGGTCTCCTTCATTAAGTGTCTGTTTGTAGTCATTTATATTTCCTTTTAAAAAGTTAGAATGTCTGTAACTAAAATATAAAAACACAATTGGAGGAGCTTCAAGATGGCAGAAGAGTAAGACATGGAGATCACCTTCCTCCCCCAAATACATCAGAAATACATCTACATGTGGAACAACTCCTACAGAACACAGAATGAACGCTGGCAGAAGACCTCAGACCTCCCAAAAGACAAGGAACTCCCCACGTACCTGGGTAGGGTAAAAGAAAAAAGAAAACACAGAGACAAAGAATAGAGACGGGACCTGCACCAGTGGGATGGAGATGTGAGGAGGAAAGCTTTCCACACACTAGAAGCCACTTAGCGGGCGGAGAATGTGGGTGGCGGAGGGGGGAAGCTTTGGAGCCACAGACAAGAGCGCAGTAACAGGGGTGCAGACGGCAAAGCAGAGAGATTCCCACACAGAGGATCAGTGCTGACCAGCACTCACCAGCCCGAGAGGCTTGTCTGCTCACCCACTGGGGCAGGCGTGGGCTGAGAGCTGAGGCTCAGGCTTCGGTCGGAGTGCAGGGAGAGGACTGGGGTTGGCAGCATGAACACAGCCTGAAGGGGGCTAGTGCACCACGGCTAGCCGGGAGGGAGTCCGGGAAAAAGTCTGGAACTGCCAAAGAGGCAAGACACTTTTTCTTCCCTCTTTGTTTCCTGGTGCGTGAGGAGAAGGGATTAAGAGTGTTGCTTAAAGGAGCTCCAGAGATGGGCGGGAGCCGCGGCTATCAGCGCGGACCCCAGAGACGGGCAAGAGACACTAAGGCTGCTGCTGCCGCCACCAAGAAGCCTGCATGCAAGCACAGGTCACCATCCACAGCTCCCCTTCCGGGAGCCTGTGCAACTCGCCACTGCCAGTGTCCAGTGATCCATGGACAACTTCCGCGGGAGAACACACAGTGCGCCTCAGGCTGGTGCAATGACACGCTGGCCTCTGCCCCAGCAGATGTGCCCTGCATCTGTACTACTCTCTTCCCCCGGCCTGAATGAGCCAGAGCCCCTGAATCACCTGCTCCTTTAACACCGCCCTGTCTGAGTGAAGAACAGACACCCTCAGGTGACCTACAAGCAAAAGGGGTTCCAAATCCAAAGCTGAAACGGGGAGCTGTGCAAACAAAGAAGAGAAAGGGAAGTCTCTCGCAGCATCTTCAGGAGCAGTGGATTAAATCTCCACAATCAACTTGATTTACCCTGCATCTGTGGAATACCTGAATAGACAAAAAATCATTGCAAATTAAGGAGGTGGACTTTGGGAGCAATGATTATATATATATATATATATATATATATATATATATATATATATTCCCCTTTTTCTCTTTTTGTGAGTGTGTATGTGTATGATTCTGTGTGGGATTTTGTCTGTATGGCTTTGCTTTAACCATTTTTCCTAGGGTTCTGTCTGTCCGTTATTTTTATTTTTTTATTACCTAAAATTTATTTCTTAATAATTATTTTTTATTTTAATAACTTTATTTTATTTTCTTCTTTCTTTCATTCTCTTCTTTCTCCCTTTTATTCTGAGCCATGTGGAGGACAGGCTCTTGGTGCTCCAGATTGGCATCAGGGCTGTGCCACTGAAGTCGGAGAGCCAAGTTCAGCACACTAGTAAAAAATGACCTCCCAGCTCCATGTAATATCAAAAGGTGAAAATCTCCCACAGATCTCCATCTCAACACCAAGACCCAGCTCCACTCAATGACCAGCAAGCTACAGTACAGGACACCCTATGCCAAACAACTAGCAAGAAAGGAACACAAACCCATCCACTAGCACAGAGGCTGCCTAAAATCATAATAAGGCCACTGACACTGCAAAACACATCACCAGACATGAATGGCCCACCAGAAAGACAAGATACAGCCTCATCCACGAGAACACAGGCACTAGTCCCCTCCACCAGGAAGCCTACACAACCCACTGAAAAAACCTTACCACTGGGGACAGACACCAAAAACAATGGAAACTATGAACCTGCAGCCTGAGAAAAGGAGACCACAAGCACAACAAGTTAAGCAAAATTAGAAGACAGAGAAACATACAGCAGATGGAAGAGCAAGGCAAAAACCCACCAGACCTAACAAATGAAGAGGAACCAGGCAGTCTGCCTGAAAAATAATTCAGAAAAATGATAGAAAAGATGATCCAAAATCTTGGGAATAGAATGGAGAAAATACAAGAAACGTTTAACAAGGACCTAAAGAGCAAACAAACAGTGATGAATAACACAATAAATGAAATTAAAAATTCTCTAGAAGGGACCAATAGCAGAATAACTGAGGCAGAAGAAAGGATAAGTGACTTGGAAGATAAAATAGTGGAAATAACTACTACATAGCAGAATAAAGAAAAAACAAAGAAAAAAATAGAGGACTGTCTCAGAGACCTCTGGGATAACATTAAATGCACCAACATTCAAATTATAGGGGTCCCAGAAGAAGAAGAGAAAAAGAAAGGGACTAAGAAAATATTTGAAGAGATTATAGTTGAAAACTTCCGTAATATGGGAAAGCAAATAGTTAATCAAGTCCAGGAAGCACAGAGAGTCCCATAAAGCATAAATCCAAGGAGAAACATGCCAAAATATATTAATCAAACTATCAGAAATTAAATACAAAGAAGAAATATTAAAAGCAGCAAGGGAAAAACAACTAATAACACATAAGGGAATTCTCATAAGTTTAACAGCTGATCTTTCAGCAGAAACCCTGCAAGCCAGTAGGGAGTGACAGGACATATTTAAAGTTATGAAGGAGAAAAATCGACAACCAAGATTACTCTACCTAGGAAGGAACTCATTCAGATTTGATGGAGAAATTAAAACCTTTACAGACAATCAAAAGCTAAGAGAATTTAGCACCACAAAACCAGCTTTGCAACAAATGCTAAAGGAAGTTCTCTAGACAGGAAACACAAGAGAAGGAAAAGATGTACAATAATAAACCCAAAACAATTATGAAAATGGTAATAGGGACATACATATAGATAATTACCTTAAATGTAAATGGATTGCATGCTCCAACCAAAAGACATAGATTGGTTGAATGGATACAAAAACAAGACCTGTATATATGCTGTCTACAAGAGACACATTTCAGACCTAGGGACACATACAGACTGAAAGTGAGGGGATGGTAAAAAATATTCCATGCAAATGGAAACCAAAAGAAAGTTGGAGTAGCAATTCTCATAACAGACAAAATAGACTTTAAAACAAAGACTATTAAAGACACAAGGAAGGACACTACATAATGATCAAGGGATCGATCCAAGAAGAAGATATAACAGTTCTAATTATTTATGCACCCAACATAGGAGCACCTCAATACATAAGGCAAATACTAACAGCCATAAAAGGGGATATCGACAGTAACACAATCATAGTAGGGGACTTCAACAACCCACTTTCACAAATGGACAGATCATCCAAAATGAAAATAAATAAGGAAACACAAGCTTTAAATGATACATTAAACAAGATGGACTTAATTGATACTTATAAGACATTCCATCCAAAAACAACAGAATGCACTTTATTCTCAAGTACTCATGGAACATTCTCCAGGATAGATCATATCTTGGGTCACAAATCAAGCCTTGGTAAATTTAAGAAAATTGAAATTGTACCAAGTATCTTTTCAGACCACAACACTATGAGACTAGATATCAGTTACAGGAAAAAACCTGTAAGAAATACAAACACATGGAGGCAAAACAACACACTACTTAATAACCAAGAGATCACTGAAAAAATCAAGGAGGAAATCAAAAAATACATAGAACCAAATGACAATGAAAACACCATGACCTAAAATCTACGGGATTCAGCAAAGGCAGTTCTAAGAGGGAAGCTTATAGCAATACATCATTACCTTAAGAAACAAGATACATCTCAAGTAAACAATCTAACCTTACACATAAAGCAGTTAGAGAAAGAAGAACAAAAATCCCCAAAGTTAGCAGAAGGAAAGAAATAATAAAGATCAGATCAGAAATAAATGGAAAAGAAATGAAGGAAACGTTAGAAAAGATAAATAAAACTAAAAGCTGGTTCTTTGAAAAGATAAAAAAAATGATAAACTGTGAGCCAGACTTATCAAGAAAAAAAGGCAGAAGACTCAAATCAATAGAATTAGAAATGAAAAAGGGGAAGTAACAACAGACACTGCAGAAATACAAAGGATCCTGAGAGATTACTACAAGCAACTATATGCCAATAAAATGGACAACCTGGAAGAAATGGACAAATTCTTAGAAATGCAAAACCTTCCAAGACTGAACCAGGAAGAAATAGAAAATATGAACAGACCAGTCACAAGCACTGAAATTGAAACTGTGATTAAAAATCTTCCAACAAACACAAGCCCAGGACCAGATGACTTTACAGGTGAATTCTATCAAACATTTAGAAAAGAGCTAACACCTATCCTTCTCAAACTCTTCCAAAATATAGCAGAGGGAGGGACACTCCCAAACTCATTCTGAGGCCACCAACACTCTGAAAACAAAAACAGACAAAGATGTCACAAAGAAAGAAAACAACAGGCCAATATCACTCATGAACATAGATGCAAAAATCCTCAACCAAATACTAGCAAACAGAATCCAATAGCACATTAAAAGGATCATACACCATGATCAAGTGGGGCTTATCCCAGGAATGTAAGTCTTCTTCAATATATGCAAATCAATCAACATGATACATGATATTAACAAATTGAAGGAGAAAAACCATATGATCATCTCAGTAGATGCAGAGAAAGCTTTCAATAAAATTCAACACCCATTTATGATAAAAACCCTCAAGAAAGTAGACATAGAGGGAACTTTCCTCAACATAATAAAAACCATATATGAGAAACCCATACCTAACATCGTCCTCAATGGTGAAAAACTGAAACCATTTCCACTAAGATCTGGAACAAGACAAGTCTGCCCATTCTCACCACTATTATTCAACATAGTTTTGGAAGTTTTAGCCACAGCAATCAGAGAAGAAAAAGAAATAAAAGGAATCCAAAGTGGCAAAGAAGTAGTAAAACTGTCACTGTTTGCAGATGACATTATATTATACATAGAGAATCCTAAAGATGCTACCAGAAAAGTAGTAGAGCTAATCAATGAATTTGGTAAAGTAGTAGGATAAAAAATTAATTCATAGACATTGCTTGCATTCCTATACACTACTGGTGAAAAATCTGAAAAAGAAATTAAGAAAACCCTCCCATTTACCACTGCAACAAAAAGAATAAAATATCTCAGAATATACCTACCTAAGGAGACAAAAAACCTGTATGCAGAAAACTATAATACACTGATGAAAGAAATTAAAGATGATACAAATAGATGGAGAGATATACCATGTTCTTGGATTGGAAGAATCAACATTGTGAAAATGACTCTACTACCCAAAGCAATCTACAGATTGAATGCAATCCCTATTAAACTACCACTGGCATTTTTCACAGAAGTTGAACAAAAAATTTCACAATTTGTATCAAAACACAAAAGACCCCGAATAGCCAAAGCAATCTTGAGAAAGGAAAAGGGAAGTGGAGAAATCAGGCTCCCTGTCTTCACACTATACTACAAAGTTACAGTAATCAAGAAAGTATGGTACTGGCACAAGAACAGATATATAGATCAATGGAACAGGATAGAAAGCCCAGAGATAAACCCACGCACATATGGCCATCTTATCTTTGATAAAGGAGGCAAGAATATACAGTGGAGAAAAGTCAGCCTCTTCAATAAGTGGTGCTGTAAGAACTGGACAGCTACATGTAAAAGAACGAAATTAGAACACTCCCTAACACCATACTCAAAAATAAACTCAAAATGGATTAAAGACCTAAATGTAAGGCCAGACACCATCAAACTCTTAGACGAAAACATAGGCAGAACACTCTATGACATAAATCAAAGCAATATCCTTTTTGACCCACCTCCTAGAGAAATGGAAATAAAAACAAAAATAAACAAATGAGACCTAATGAAACTTAAAAGTTTTTGCAAAGCAAAGGAAACCATAAATAAGATGAAAAGACAACCCTCAGAATGGGGGAAAATATTTGCAAATGAAGCAACTGACAAAGGATTAATCTCTGAAATTTACAAGCAGCTCATGCAGCTCAATATTAAAAAAAACAAACAACCCAATCCAAAAATGGGCAGAAGTCCTAAATAGACATTTCTCCAAAGAAGATATACAGATTACCAACAGACACATGAAAGAATGCTCAGCATGATTAATCATTAGAGAAATGCAAATCAAAACTACAATGAGATATCATCTCACACCAGTCAGAATGGTCATCATCAAAATATCTACAAACAATAAATGCTGGAGAGGTTGTGTAGAAAAGAGAACCCTCTTGCACTGCTGATAGGAATGTAAGTTCATACAGCCACTATGGAGAATAGTATGGACCTTTCTTAAAAACTAAAAATAGAACTACCATATGACCCAGCAATCCCACTACTAGGTATATACCCTTAGAAAACCATAATTCCAAAAGGGTCATGTACCACAATGTTCATTGCAGCTCTATTTACAATAGTCAGGAAATGGAAGCAACCTAAGTGTCCATCAAGAGATGAATGGATAAAGAAGATGTGTCACAAATATACAATGGAATATTACTCAGCCATTAAAAGGAACGAAACTGAGTTATTTGTAGTGAGGTGGATGGACCTAGAGACTGTCATACAGAGTGAAATAAGTCAGAAAGGGAAAAGCAAATTCCATATTCTAACACACACACACATATATATATATATACTCTTAAAAAAATGGTCGTGAAGAACCTAGGGGCATGATGGGAGTAAGGACTCAGAACTACTAGAGAAAGGACTTGAGGACGCAGGGAGGGGGAAGTATAAACTGGGACAAACTGAGAGAGTGGCATGGACATATATACACTACCAAATTTAAAACTGATAGCTAGTGGGAAGCAGCCACATAGCAACGGGAGATAAGCTCGGTGCTTTGTTACCATCTAGAGGGGTGGGATAGGGCGGGTGGGAGAGAGGGAGATGCAAGAGGGAAGAGATATAGGGATATATGTATATGTATATCTGATTCACTTTGTTATAAAGCAGAAACTAACACACCATTGTTAAGCAATTATACTCCAATAAAGGTGTTAAAAATAAAAGACATAAATGATAGGAGGGAAGAAATCTAAATGTATTATTTATAAATAATATACATGTATATAGAATATCCAAGAAGTCTATGGATAAACTACTTTAAATAATAAACGAATTTATTTAGCAAAATAGCTGGTTGCAAGATCAATACATAAATAAAACGCTATTCCAACATATTAACAACAAACTTGGGTCTGAACTTTTTGAAACATCATTTAAATAATATAAAATATATCAAATACCTACATAAATCTATTTCTTGATGTAGGTAGTAGTTATACAGGTGTGTTTATTTCAATTCATCAAGTTGTACCTATGATTTGCACACTTTTTGGGGGTATATATGTTTTACATATGTTATATACTTGAATAAAATATTTTTAAAATTAATTTAATTTATTTATTTGGCTGCATTGGGTCTTCGTTTCTGTGCGAGGGCTTTCTCTAGTTGCGGTGAGCGGGGGACACTCTTCATCGCGCTGCACGGGCCTCTCACTGTCGCGGCCTCTCCTGTTGCGGAGCACGGGCTCCAGACGCGCAGGCTCAGTAGTTGTGGCTCACGGGCCCAGTCGCTCCACGGCATGTGGGATCTTCCCAGACCAGGGCTCGAACCTGTGTCCCCTGCATTGGCAGGCAGATTCTCAACCACTGTGCCACCAGGGAAGCCCAATAAAATATTTTTAAAATAATAAACAAAGATGTCCAAAAATATGCATGAACCTTAGAAAAATAACGTTGAATGAAAATATTAAGTTCCAGAAGATTATAGATAGCATTAAGCCTTTTTTATAAAGTTAAAACATCTAAAATTATATATATATATATAACATATGTAATATATAAGATATATATCTTCACAATACATACAAATGCAATAAAGCTAAATAAAAAAAGAAAGCCAGGGAACAGTGAACACAGGATTCAGGGTAGGTGACCCAGGGGAATGGAACAGCACAGGGAAAATATATGGTTAAAAGTCAAATTACTGTCAAGACTTATGTTTCCTTTTGGATGTTGGGTTTGTACATGCTATTATATTATAAATACTGATTTACTAATAAATAACTAAAAGTAGTCTACGTATGAGACCAATGCATAGAGTATGTCATTAAAAATGTTTATAATGAAGGCAATTCTGAACATCTGTGATCCAACTTATTATTTTTTTTTTTTTGGCTGCACTGGGTCTTTGTTGCTGCACGTGGGCTTTCTCTAGTTGTGGTAAGCGGGGGCTACCCTTCGTTTCAGTGCATGGGTTTCTGATTGCAGTGGCTTCTCTTATTACGGAGCACAGGCTCTAGGCGTGCAGGCTTCAGTAGCTGTGGCGTGTGGGCTCATTAGTTGTGGTGCACGAGCTTAGTTGCTCCACGGCACGTGGGATCTTCCTGGGCCAGGGCTCGAAACTGTGTCCCTTGCATTGGCAGGAGGATTCTTAACAACTGCAACACCAGGAATGTCCTGTGATCCAACTTTTTCTAAAATTAAATTTTAAATTATGATGAAAAACATTTGATGTCAACTTAAAAATGTGTGAGAGGATTTTTTTTTTCAAAATTCTTTCAGGGGTTATGCAAGAAAAATGTTTAAAGCTGACTCATCTAGAAGACAGTTTTTCATCTTAGATTAATAAAATTAATTTTTTCAGCCCTCTAAAACTGAAATATGTCTGCTCATTATCCTTTCTACTACTCTAGTAACTATAAAGAAACAAACTAGACCTGTGTTTCCAAAACTATTTTATAAAATATTAGTTTGGCGGCTTCCCTGGTGGCGCAGTGGTTGAGAGTCCACCTGCTGATGCAGGGGACATGTGTTCGTTCCCCGGTCCAGGAAGATCCCACATGCTGCAGAGCAGCTGGGCCCGTGAGCCATGGCCACTGAGCCTGCGCGTTCGGAGTCTGTGCTTTGCAATGGGAGAGGCCACAACAGTGAGAGGCCTGCATACAGCAAAAAAAAAAAAAAAAATTAGTTTGGGTAATGTTGATAAGTAATGTGCGTGTGCACACACACACACACACACACAAACCCCACAAAATAGTTCTGTGTTACCATTTGGGAAAGACTACGTAATATGTTATGCTATTGGAAACATAACACACTTTAGTGTATTAAAACACTGAAAAGTCCTGCAGTAGATACATGTGAAGGCACGTTTAACTTTGCTTAATCTCATGTTTCCTAAATTTATTTGGTCATAGAAAAGTTTGGTGTGTGTGTGTGTGTGTGTGTGTGTGTGTGTGGTTTTATTGTATGTTTGTTTTAGCAGCACTATCCTATTGACTTTCAATGTTCTGAGGGTTATCAGTTAGGTAACAGTGGTCTGCTGGACTAACATAATATATATAATATATTCTTAGTGAACCCATACTGACTTTTAGTGATCACCATTTCCTTTCAAAGTACCTTTTAGTACATTTAGAATCTTTCTTAGAATTCCATTTTTTCACTCAAATAAATAACATGATATCCTCCCATCATCAGTCTTATGGAACCTCTTTTATTCTTCTTAAGATTACTAATAATCATTCATCAATTTCATTCACTAACATCCTTACTACTCTAAGAAGTTGTTCCCCCATGCCTCATAGAGCCTGAGAATTAGGATAAGCATACCATGTGTGAATACCAAGTCTACCTGTAAGTGTTTGGAATGAGTTGATATACTATAATAAAGCAGATGAATTCTAATATTATGAAAATGTTGACTGCAGAAAATAACACTTCTATTTTTAGGTGCTAAGACTGAAAAGAAACACTTTGGGAGTAGTTATTATGTGCCAACAACTGTGTATACCACTGTATGTCCATTGTTTCATTTAAACCTTCATGAAAATCCTATGAAATAACTATTATTGTCCCTGTTTGACAGAAAACTAAGCACAGTGTTTAAGTAACTTGCTCAAGTTAATGTAACTAGTAAAGCGAGAAGCAATATTTCAAAAGTAGGTTTATTTGATTTCATGTGCAGTTTTTTTCACATTCTTATTGATTGATGTATAGTTGATGTACAATATTATATAAGTTACAGGAGTACAATATAGTGATTTATGATTTTTTTTTGTCAATGTGTTCTTAACCACTATGCTATAATGCCTCCTTGAGGACAAAGACCATATTTTTTTTATATTGTGATACTTCAGAATGCCTAGCATAGTAGTTGCTCAAAAAATATTTGCTGAATGAATGAATATATAAACAACTACATTTCAGCTAGGCCAAGGGACTTTCATGCATTCAAGTATTTTATGTGCTCTAGGATAATATCCCTATCATTCTTGGAATTTCAATTCCAATTCATTAGTGTTGTTCTACGTAATGTTGTTCTATGAAGTCCAACTAAATGCCACTAATGTATTTCAAAATTAATCATTGAAATTCTGGAAATTAAACCAAAAGGAGATTGTTAAAACAGCTTAATAGATTTCTGCATACCCTTGAATAAAGGACTGTAGGATGTGTGAAGTCTCCATGGATAAAGGCATCAGTGTAATGAACAAAGATTTTCTTAAAGTTTAGATTCTTATCTTCCACTACCGAGAATCTATTACTTTACTGGAGAGTGCTCATCTTAGATATCACTACATATTATGATAGTATTGGTATCTTTTGTTAAGAATTATGGAAAAATTATTTCTAATTTTTCAAGGTCTGTAAGTTCACCATCCTAATTGAATACCTACTATACTTCAGGGATTCACAATCTCATAAAGACAAACACATCTAAGTAAATAATTCTACTGCAATAGAGTTAGAAATGCAATAAAAGAGGCAAAAGCAAGATGCTATAGGAAAAGATTCATTAAGACAAGGTGTACCTGAAAAGGTTCTATTCATTCAAAAGACAATTTATTGGGCAACTATCACATGCCAGGCACTGTGCACTTTATGAAACAGACAGAGATGCATTAACATAAGATTCCTACACTTAAGTTCATACCTTTGTAGGATTGACTGAAAAGAAAGAAAAATTATGGTGCTAACTGTGGAGTGTTATAAAAAACTGCATATAAAATAATGTGGGAGCACAGTAAAGGAAAAGACTTAATCCTGTATGATATAAAATGTGGAAGGTTTGCTGAGGAGTTAACTTTTAAAATTTTATTTATTTATATTGTTTTGAATATGTAATATACTCAAGTGGTTCAAAAATATAACAATAAATCAAGGTTTATATTAAGTCCCATCCCCTCCTCATCTACACCACTCTTCCCTTTCCTACAAGTAACTACTTTTATTAGCTCTTGTGGATACTTCCAGTGTTTATGTAAATACAAGAAAATGAAGATATATGTCATATCACTTCCATCCTTTATTTATTCAAAAGGATGAATTATTCCTTTTCTTACTTTTTTTCACTTAACTGTGTATCCTGGAGGTCTTCCCATATTAGTATATATAGGGAGGTTCCTTTGTTTTGTAAACAGATGCATAGTATTCCATTGTATTGGTATCCCATAATTTATTAAACTAATGATGGACATTTGGGCTATTTCCAATCTTTTATTAATTATAAACAGTATACCAATAAATATCCTTGTATACATATGCAAGTATATCTGTAGACATACATTCTCATTAGGAGTACTGAGTCAAAGAATAAATTCATTTGTATTTTTTATAATTACCAAATTATCCATAGGAATTGTCCTACTGAAATATATGAGAATTCTTGTTTGCCAAAGCTGATTGGTAAAAATTATATTTGTATCTTAATGTATATTTCTCTTATTATGAGTGAGGTTGAGCATTATATATATATATATATATATATATATATATATATATATATATATATATATATATGGGGAATTCATATTCCTTTTTCCCTGAACTGTGCATTTATGTCTTTTTCCCCTTTTTCTAATGGATTATTTGTCTTTTTCATATCAATTTCTAAGGCCTCTTAATAAACTAGGAAGATTAGCTCTCTTCTGTTATATCAGTTGCAAGTATTTTTCCAGCTTTTCATTACTCATTTGAGAAAAAAAAAATTCTTTCATGGTTTTGTCCCTGTCATGCAGAAGATATTTTTTTAAGTAGTTGACATTATCAATCTTTTCTTTTTTGGCTTCTGGATTTTAAGCCATAGTTAAAAAGTCCTTTCCTATACCTCGACTATTAAAAAAAAACAAAACAAAACAAAACAAAAAAAAAACACATTCACTGGTGTTTTCCTTTTGTCTTTTTGTAGCTTCTTTTTTTTTGTAACATT
Organism: Mesoplodon bidens; assembly: GCF_964165515.1. Taxonomy (NCBI): domain Eukaryota; kingdom Metazoa; phylum Chordata; class Mammalia; order Artiodactyla; family Ziphiidae; genus Mesoplodon; species Mesoplodon bidens. The sequence continues at coordinate 73,774,842 of NC_138163.1, forward strand.
CAGAGTTTATTCTGGGTGTTCAATGTACATTAGTATAATCTCCTTGTATCTGTTTCTTCCTTTGCCTTTTATTGGAATATCTTAAAGCAAATCCAGACATAATGTCTGTTCACTCCTAAATACTTCAGTATGCATGTCTAACTGATAGAACTTATTTTTTCATGTAACTACCATGACATTATCATACCTAACAAAATTAACAGTAATTCCTTAAAGCCATCTGATACCCAGGCTATATTAAATTTTTCCTGATTACCACAAAGATGACTTTAATTTATTTTTTCCTTGTCAGTATCCAGATAAGTTCCACACATCACATTTGGTTGTTAGATCTCTTAAGTTTGTTTTATTCTACATCCCCCTGCTTTTTCCCCCTGTTATGTACATACATTTAAGTAGCAGACAGAAGGGAATGAGAAGAGTACAATGTCGCTCTTTAAAACTGGCTTTAGAGCTTCCTCAAATTCTTTGGAGAAAAAAATAATATTGTATTTAAAAAAGCAAATAACATTTAGCTTTGCCCAGCACGTTTAATTTTATCAAGACATGTGATTCATAAAAAGTAATTTTTTTTGATAAATGTAAACTTTATTTCATTAATCTAGAATTCCTCAAATAGTTCCCTTGTGAGCATATTTATCAGTTAGCATTTTATATACTTATTGTTATATTTGAAATATTTTCTGATGGGAGGACAAAATAATTTTAGTAATGTATCATATTTGGGTACAGTATGTACAATGACCCTGAAGCAATGTGGGCAGAGTGTAGTAAGCAAGGGTTTGAGTGACTAGAGGTGAAGTGCAAAGAGAGAGGCAGATGCTAAACCATGCAGGGCTTTCTAGGCCCATTAATGATTTTAGCTTTTATCCTGAGAACAATGGGAAGTCATTGAATAGTTTTAATTTTTCAATTGTACATCTTCAGCTCAGGAAAATTCTGAATATTTGTATGCTGATTAACTAGCTCACATAAAAATTTTACAAGGAAATGTGAAGCTGTCTGGCTCTCATCCACCAACCTGTGAGTCAAAACTGAGTAAATTATGTTGTCAAGACTGGAAACATGCCATTACATTTCTCTTCACATTTCCATCAGCTCCCAAAGTTTATGCAGAACTAGAACTGACCTGCTACCTGACATATAGGAATTCAGGGTTCAAAAGTTTCTTTTTGAAGAGAAAATAAATTATACTTGTGAAAAAAGAAAAATCGTACAGTCATTACCTTTTCAGATGTTACTTCAGTGTCATTCATTTCCCTTCCCACTTACATAAGATGCATGTTTTTTCTGTGATGAAAGCTACAGTTTCATCACCATTGGTTGGTTCAATTATAAAATCCAGTTTCCTCATAAGCAGATCTCCAAAACACACTTTGTCAATCACTTAATATTCACCAAATGAGACTTGTTACTTGTAATACAAATTAGATGTTAAATAAAAGCAGATTTCCCTGAGTCACAATAACAATGTGCTATTCTTGTGACAGTGCTATACATTTTTCCATACTCATTTCAATATTTAAAATCAACCTTCTTGGAAGGCAGCATGTTGTAGCAGAGGAAACATCAAGTTTGAAGTCAATCAAAACAGGATTGCAATCCCAGTTCCACCACATATTTGTAGTATATCTGGCCAAGTCACAGGCTCTCTGAGTCTCAGTTTTTTCATCTGCATAATGGGAATAATAGTACCTAACATTCAGAGTTGCTGTGAAGATTGAGTGAACTAGTTTATATAAAGCATCTGTCACACTGTAGATACTCAATATAATTATGATGTTGTATTGTGATATTTAATATACTCTTAATGTTAGATTTGGAGAATTTGAGATGTATTAGCATTTCTCAGTATACACATATTACCAGTTAGCTGATAATCTCTCACTGATAGTTGATACATTTCATCACTGATATATTTCATTGATAATCACTCATTTATAGTGTTTGAGGGATTGTTGATTTTACTCTTTATGCCCCTAGTTCATCCACTTTTAGTTTAATAAATTAAGTCATTAACATCACTAGACAAAATGATTTTGCCTGATTTTTCTTCATTTTTTAACATAGTTCTTTTTCTGTTATACATTTATTTTCTTACTACAATAGTAATATAACCATAAGGGACTTTCATTTCCTGGGTCACATCATCATGGATGTAAGATACAGTTATTTTAACAATCATCAAAAAGTATTTCTATAAGTCTGGACTCATTTGCTTTAAAAAGTCTAGTACCTGCTCTACTTCAACTGTCTCAGGCCCCAGTGCATCACAAACAGGTTTGAGAGTCCTTAGGGCATCTCTCAGATTCTGTGTGAACCAGTCCTCTTGGCTGCTACTTGGCGCCCCCCACTTTCTTCCTCTCCTTGCTGTAATAATGTCTCCTGTCCTTGACTATGTCCCCAAAAGCTATGGAACCCATTGCCTCTGAAAGCACCACTAATTACTGCTAACTGTTAAAGATTCTTGCCTCTGATGACATTTTTACAGTAAGGTTGGTGATATCTACTGCCATTGTCTGGGAGGGATATAAGAACTGAGGATGCCATCTTCTATGTCAGGTTGCTGACATTGATGGTCCTGATAATTTGAGGTAAGGATTAAACACTTAATGTGCCATGTAAATTGCACAGCTAAGGTAAAACAGCTGTGTCATGCTGTGTGATAAGGTAAAAGAGCTCATTATAATTTTCACTCTTTTTCATGTTTGGTATCCCACTAGGACTGAAATGTGACTCCCTCTGAGGGAGCTGGGTCAGTGACTAATCCAACTGAGTGATATACACCTGTGCTGTAACTGTAATCACTTTTGCTAATGGGGCTGACCCATTGTCTTTGAACTCATATTGAGTTCTGTGACTTTCTTTTCCCTGTGCATGAGTTATATTCCGAGAGGTTCTTTGGCCCCTCTGGTAGCTTGGCCCCTGGAACTGCTTTTCCACCAGTTCTCCAAGTATAGTCAGACATGTCAAAATCCTAAATGGATCCTAAAACTTGGGTACATACTGAGACACCCTACAACTTTCTGTTTCTAGTAAAAACTTTGTAGTACATGCTACAGCCTTTATCTTCACTCAGGAATAAATTCTTGCAATAATGGAAAAATAATCAATTCTTTATATTTTTAAATAATTAGTATGGGAGTATAGTTGATTTACGATGTTGTGTTAGTTTCTGCTGTACAGCAAAGTGAATTGTATAAATATATCTGACATTTTTGGATATCCTTTCCATTGAGGTCACCACAGAACATTGAGTAGAGTTCCCTGTGTTATACAGTAGGTTCACACTAGTTATCTATTTTATACATAGTAGTGTAGATATGTCAATCCTAATCTCCCAGTTCATCCCACCCCACCCCCATTCCCAGCTTGGTAACCAAATGATTGTTCTCTAGGTCCGTGTCTCTGTTTCTGCTTTGCAAATAAGTTTATCATTTTTCCAGATTCCACATAAAAGTGATATTATACAATATTTGTTTTTCTCTTTCTGGCTTACTTCACTCTGTATGACAGCCTCTATGTCCATACATGTCTCTGCAAATGGCACAATTTGTTCCTAATTATGGCTGAGTAACATTACATTGTATATATGTACCACATCTTCTTTATCCATTCCTCTATTGATGGAATTTTAGGTTGCTTCCATGTCTGGGCTACTGTAAATAGTACTGCAATGAACACTGGGGTGCATGTGTCTTTTTGAATTACAGTTTTCTCCAAGTATATACCCAGGAGTGGTATTGCTGGGTCATATGGTAGTCTTATTTTTACTTTTTTAAGGAACCTCCATACTGTTCTCCATAGTGGCTGTATCAATTTCCATTCCCACAGACAGTGTAACAGGATATCCTTTTCTCCACACCCTCTCAAGCATTTATTGTTTGTAGATATTTTGATGATGGCCATTCTGACCGGTATGAGGTCATTGAAGTTTTGATTTTCATTTATCTAATAATTAGAGATGTTGAGCATCTTTTCATATGTTTGTTGGCTACCTGTATCTCTTCTTTGGAGAAATGTCTATTTAGGTCTTCGGCCCATTTTTTGACTGGGTTCTTGTTTTTTCTTTTTAATATTGAGCTGCATGTGCTGTTTGTATAATTTGGAGATTAATCCCTTGTCAGTTGCTTCATTGGTAAATACTTTCTCCCATTCTGAGGGTTGACTTTTTGTCTCATTTATAGTTACCTTTGCTGTGCAAAAGCTTTTAAGTTTAATTAGGTCCATTTGTTTATTTTTGTTTTTATTTTCATTACTCTAGGAGGTGGGTCAAAAAATATATTTCTGAAATTTATATCAAAGAGTGTTCTGTCTATGTTTTCCTCTAAGAGTTTTATAGAGTCCAACCTTATATTTAGGTCTTTAATCCATTTTGACTTTATTTTTGTGTATGGTGTTAGGGACTGGTGTAACTTCATTCTTTTACATGTAGCTGTCCAGTTTTCCCAACACCACTTATTGAAGAGATTGTCTTTTCTCCATTTTGTATTCTTGCCTCCTTTGTCATAGATTAAGTGACCATAGGTGCATGGGTTTACCTCTGGGCTTGCTATCCTGTTCCATTGACCTATATTTCTGGGGTATTTTGCCAGCATCATACTGTCTTGATGACTGTAGCTTTGCAGCATAGTCTGAAGTCAGGGATCCTGATTCCTCCTGCTCCAATTTTTTTTTTCTTGAGATTGTTTTGGTTATTCATGGTCTTTTGTGTTTCCATACAAATTGTAAATTTTTTATTTCTAGTTCTGTGAAAAATGCCATTGGTAATTTGATAGGGATTTCATTGAAACTGTAAATTGCTTTGGGTAGTATAGTCATTTTGACAATGTTGATTCTTCCAGTTCAAGAACACAGTATATCTTTCCATCTGTATGTGTCATCTTTTATTTCTTTCATCAGTATCTTACAGATTTCTGAGTACAGGTCTTTAATTCCTTAGGAAGTTTTTCTTTTAAAGATCTTAATTGGAGTATAATTTCTTTACAATGGTGTGCTAGTTTCTGCTTTATAACAAAGTGAATCATTATACATATACATATGTTCCCATGTCTCTTCCCTCTCGCATCTCCCTCCCTCCCACCCTCCCTATCCCACACCTCTAGGTGGTCACAAAGCACCCAGCTGATAACCCTGTGCTATGCAGCTGCTTCCCACTAGCTATGTACTTTACACTTGGTAGTGTATATATGTCCATGCTACTCTCTTGCTTTATCCCAGCTTACCCATCTCCCTCCCATATCTTCAAGTCCATTCCCCATTAGGTCTCTGTCTCTATTCCCATCTTGCCCCTAGGTTCTTCATGACTTCTTTTTTTTCCAGATTCCATATATATATGTGTTAGCATACGATATTTTTTTTCTCTTTCTGACTTACTTCACTCTGTATGACAGACTCTAGGTCCATCCACCTCACTACAAATAACTCAATTTTGCTTCTTTTTATGCTGAGTAATATTCCATTGTATATATGTGCCACATCTTCTTTATTCATTCATCTGTTGATGGACACTTAGTTTGTTTCCATCTTCTGGCTATTGTAAATAGAGCTGCAATGAATATTTTGGTACATGACTCTTTTTGAATTATGGTTTTCTCAGGGTATATGCCCAAAGGTGGGATTGCTGGGTTGTATGGTAGTTCTATTTTTAGTTTTTTAAGGAACCACCATACTGTTCTCCATGGTAGCTGTATGAACTTACATTCCCACCAACAGTGCAAGATGATTTCCTTTACTCCACACTTTCTCCAGCATTTATTGTTTGTAGATATATTTTATGATGGCCATTCTGACTGGTAAGAGACGATATCTCATTGTAGATTTGACTTCTATTTCTCTAATACTTAATGATGTTGAGCATTCATTCATGTGTCTGTTGGCAATCTGTATATCTTTTTTGGAGAAATGTCTATTTAGGTCTTTGGCCCAATTTTGGATTGGGTTGTTTGTTTTTTTGATATTGAGCTGCTTGAGCTGCTTGTAAATTTTGGACATTAATGCCTTGTCAGTTGCTTCATTTAAGAATATTTTCTCCCATTCTGAGGGTTGTCTTTTCATCTTGTTTATGGTTTCCTTTGCTGTGCAAAGCCTTTTAAGTTTAATTAGGTCCCATTTGTTTATTTTGTTTTTATTTCCATTTCTCTAGGAGGTGGGTCAAAAAAGACCTTGCTGTGATTTATATCAGAGAAATTTCTGCCTATGTTTCCTCTAAGAGTTTGATAGTGTCTGGGCTTGCTTTAAGGTCTTTAATCCATATTGCATTTATTTTTGTGTATGGTGTTAGGGAGTGTTCTAATTTCATTCTTTTACATGTAGCTGTCCAGTTTTCCCAGCAACACTTATGGAAGGGGCTGTCTTTTCTCCATTGTATATTCCTGCCTCCTTTATCAAAGATAAGGTGACCATATGTGCATGGATTTAACTCTGGGCTTTCTATCCTATTCCATTGATCTATATTTCTGTTTTTGTGCCAGTACCATACTGTCTTGATTACTGTAGCTTTGTAGTATAGTCTGAAGTCAGGGAGCCTGAATTCTCCAGGTCTGTTTTTCTTTCTCAAGGTGGCTTTGAATATTTGGGGTCTTTTGTGTTTCCATACAAATTGTGAATTTTTTAGTTCTAGTTCTGTGAAAAATGCCAGTGGTAGTTTGATAGAGATTGCATTGAATCGGTAGATTGCTTTGTGTAGTATAGTCATTTTCACAATGTTGAATCTTCCAATCCAAGAACATGGTATATATCCCCATCTATTTGTATTATCTTTAATTTCTTTCATCAGTGTCTTATAGTTTTCTGCCTACAGTTCTTTTGTCTCCTTAGGTAGGTTTATTTCGAGATATATTATTATTTTTGTTGCAGTGGTAAATGGGAGTGTTTTCTTAATTTCACTTTCACATTTTTCATCATTAATGTATAGGAATGCAAGAGATTTCTGTCCATTAATTTTCTATCCTTCTACTTTACCAAATTCATTGATTAGCTTTATTTGTTTTCTGGTAGCATCTTTAGGATTCTCTATGTATAATATCATGTCATGTGCGAACAGTGACAGCTTTATTTCTTCTTTTCTGATTCGGATTCCTTTTATTTCTTTTTCTTCACTGATTGCCATGGCTAAAATTTCCAAAACTGTGTAGAATAATAGTGGTGAGAGTGGGCATCCTTGTCTTGTTCCTGATCTTATTGGAAACGGTTTCAGTTTTTCACCAATAAGGATGATGTTGGCTGTGGGTTTGTCATATATGGCTTTTATTATGTTGAGGAAAGTTCCCTCTATGCCTACTTTCTGCAGGGTTTTTATCATAAATTGGTGTTGAATTTTGTCAAAAGCTTTCTCTGCATCTATTGAGATGATCATATGTTTTTTTCTTTTAATTTGTTAATATGGTGTATCACGTTGAATGATTTGCATATATTGAAGAATCCTTGCATTCCTGGGATAAACCCCACTTGATCATGGTGTATGATCCTTTCAATGTGCCGTTGGATTCTGTTTGTTAGTATTTTGTTGAGGATTTTTGCATCTATGTTCATTAGTGATACTGGCCGGTAGTTTTCTTTCATTGTGACATATTTGTCAGGTTTTGGTATCAAAGTGATGGTGGCCTCGTAGAATGCGTCTGGGAGTGTTCCTCCCTCTGCTATATTTTGGAAGAGTTTGAGAAGGATAGGTGTTAGCTCTTCTCTAAATGTTTGATAGAATTCGCCTGTAAAGCCATCTGCTCCTGGGCTTTTGTTTGTTGGAAGATTTTTTATCACAGTTTCAATTTCAGTGCTTGTGATTGGTCTGTTCATATTTTCTATTTCTTCCTGGTTCAGTCTCAGAAGTTTGTGCATTTCTAAGTATTTGTCCACTTCTTCCAGGTTGTCCATTTTATTGGCATATTCTTCCTTGTAGTAATCTCTCATGCTACTTTGTATTTCTGCGGTGTCAGTTGTTACTTCTCCTTTTTCATTTCTACTTCTATTGATTTGAGTCTTCTCCCTTTTTTTCTTGATAAGTCTGGCTAATGGTTTATCAATTTTGTTTATTTTCTCAAAGAACCAGCTTTAATTTTATTAATGTTTGCTATTGTTTCCTTCATTTCTTTTTTATTTATTTCTTAACTGAACTTATGGTTTCTTTCCTTCTGCTAACTTTTGACGTATTTTATTCTTCTTTATCTAAGTGCTTTAGGTGTAAGGTTAAGTTGTTTTTTTGAGATGTTTCTTGTTTCTTACAGTAAGATTGTATTGCTGTAGACTTCCCTCTTAAAATTGCCTTTGCTACTTCCCACAGATTTTAGGTCATCGTGTTTTCATTGTCATTTTTTTCTTGTTATTTTTTTTTTATTTCCACTTTGGTTTCTTCAGTGATCTCTTGGTTATTAAGTAATGTATTGTTTAACCTCAATGTGTTTGTATTTTTACATCGTTTTTCCTGTAATTGATATCTAGTCTCATAGCATTGTTTTCAGAAACCATACATCATATGATTTCAATTTTCTTAAATGTACCAAGGCTTGGTTTGGGACCCATGATATGATCTATCCTGGAGAATGTTCCATGAACACTTGAGAGGAAAGTGTATTCTGTTCTTTTTGCATGGAATGTCATATAAATATCAATTAAGTCCATGCTGTTTAATGTATCATTTAAAGCTTGTGTTTCCTTATTTATTTTCATTTTGGATGATCTGTCCATTTGTGAAAGTGGGGTGTTGAAGTGCCCTACTATGAGTGTGTTACTGTCAATTTCCCCTTTTACAGCTGTTAATATTTGCCCTATGTAGTGAGGTGCTCCTATGTTGGGTACATAAATATTTACAGTTGTTATATCTTCTTCTTAGATTGATCCCTTGATTATTATGTAACATCCTTCTTTGTCTCTTTTAACAGTCTTTGTTGTAAAGTGTATATTGTCTGACATGAGAATTGCTACTCCAGCTTTCTTTTGATTTCCATTTGCATGGATTATCTTTTTCCATCCCCTCACCTTCAGTCTGTATGTGTCCCTAGGTCTGAAATTGGTCTCTTGTAGATAGCATATATACAGGTCTTGTTTTTGTATCCATTCTGCCAGTCTTTGTCTTTTGGTTGGGGAATTTAATCCATTTATGTTTAAGGTAATTATGAAGATGCATGTTCCTATTACCATTTTATTAATTGTTTTGGATTTGCTATTGTACATGTTTTCCTTCTCTTGTGTTTCCTGTCTAGATAAGTTCCTTCAGCATTTGTTGTAAAGCTGGTTTTGTGGTGCTGAATTCTCTTAGCTTTTGCTTGTCTTTAAATGTTTTAATTTCTCTGTCGAATCTGAATGAGATCCTTGCTGGGTAGAGGAATCTTGGTTTCAGGTTTTTCTCCTTCATCACTTTAAATATGTCCTGCCACTCCCTTCTGGGTTTCAGGGTTTCTGCTGAAAGATCAGCTGTTAACCTTATGGGGATTCCCTTGTGTGTTATTTGTTGTTTTTCCCTTGCTGCTTTTAATATTTTTTTCTTTGTATTAAACTTTTGATAATTTCATTAATATGTGTCCTCCCATGTTTCTTCTTGGATTTATCCTGTATAGGACTCTCTGTGCTTTCTGGACCTGATTAACTATTCCCTTTCCCATAATAGGGAAGTTTACAACTATAATCTCTTCAAATATTTTCTCAGTCCCTTTCTTTTTCTCTTCTTTTTCTGGGACCCCTACCCTATAATTAAAATGTTGGTGTGTCTAATTTTGTCCCAGAGGTATCTGAGACTGTCCTCAATTCTTTTCATTCTTTTTTCTTTATTCTGCTCTGCAGTAGTTATTTCCACTATTTTATCTTCCAAGTCACTTATCAGTTCTTCTGCCTCAGTTATTCTGCTATTGTTCCCTTCTAGAGAAGTTCTAATTTTATTTATTGTGTTGTTCATCACTGTACATTTGCTCTTTAGTTCTTCTAGGTGCTTGTTAAACCTTTCTTGTATTTTGTCCATTCTATTCCCATGATTTTGGATCATCTTTACTATCATTTTTCTGAATTCTTTTTCAGGTAGACTGCTATTTCCTCTTCATTTGTTAGGTCTGGTGGGTTTCTGCCTTGCTCCTTCATCTGCTGTGTGTTTCTCTGTCTTCTCATTTTGCATAACTTACTGTGTTTCAGGTCTCCTTTTCGCAGGCTGCACGTTCATAGTTCCCATTGTTTTTCGTGTGTGACCCCAGTGGTTATGTTTGGTTCAATGGGTTGTGTAGGTTTCCTGGTGGAGAGGACTAGTACCTGTGTTCTGGTGGATGGGGCTGCATTTTGTCCTTCTGGTAGGCACGTCCACTTCTGGTGGTGTGTTTTGGGGTGTCAGTGGCCCTATTATGATTTTAGGCAGCCTCTGTGCTAATGAATGGGGATGTGTTCCTGTCTTGCTAGTTGTTTGGCATAGGGTGTCCAGCAGTGTAGCTTGTTGGTCATTGAGTGGAGCTGGGTCTTGGCATTGAGATGGAGATCTGTGGGAGATTTTCACCTTTTGATATTACATGGAGCTGGGAGGTCTCTTTTTTACTAGTGTCCTGAACTTGGCTCTCCCACCTCTCTCCCGCCTGGCTGGAGCACCAAGAGCCTACCCTCCACACATCTCAGAATAAAAGAGAGGGAAAAATAGCAAGCAAGAAAGAAAGAATATAAAATTAAATTAAATTAAAATTAAAATTAAATAGTTATTAAAATACAAAAGAAAAAACTATTAAATTTTTTTAAGTAATGAAAAAAAGAAAGAAAGAAGAGAGCAACCAAACCTAAAAACAAATTCTCCAATGATAAGAAGTGCTAAAAATATACTTAAAAAATGACAGATAGACAGAACCCTAGGACAAATGGTAGAAGCAAAGCTATACAGACAAAATCACACACAGAAGTATACATATACACACTCACAAAAAGAGAAAAAGGGGAAAAAAAAATATATATATATATACATATATATATATATATATATATATAATTGCTCCCAAAATCCACCTCCTCAATTTGGGATGATTTGTTGTCTATTCATGTATTGCAGAGATTCAGGGTACATCAAGTTGATTGTGGAGATTTAATCCGCTGCTCCTCATGCTGCTGGGAGAGATTTCCCTTTCTTTTCTTTTTTTGCACAGCTCCTGGGTTTCAGCTTTGGATTTGGACCCTCCTTTTTGTGTATGTCTCCTGAGAGCATCTGTTGTTCACTCAGACAGGATGGGGTTAAGTGAGCAGCTGATTCGGGGGCTCTGGCTCACTTAGGCCAGGGGGCGGGGGTGTATGGATTGCAGAGGAGCCTGTGGCAGCAGAGGCCGGCATGATATTGCGCCAGATTGAGGTGCGCCGTGCATTCTCCCGGGGAAGTTATCCCTGGATCACGGGACCCTGGCAGTGGTGGGCTTCACAGGCTCCCTGGAGGTGAGTTGTAGATAGTGACCTGTGTTTTCACACAGACTTCTTGGTGGCAGCAGCAGCAGCCTTAGCATCTCATGCCCGTCTCTGGGGTCTGCGCTGATAGCCATGGCTCATGCCTATCTCTGGAGCTTCTTATAGCGGTGCTCTTAATCCCCTCTCCTAGCACACCAGGAAAGAAAGAGGCAAGAAAATGTCTCTTGCCTCTTCAGCAGCTCCAGACATATTCCTGGACTCCCTCCCAGCTAACTTTGGCACACCAGCCCCTTCAGACTGTGTTCACGCAGCCAACCCCAGTCCTCTCCCTGGGATCCGACCGAAGCCCAAGTGTCAGCTCCCAGCCACCACCTGTCTTGGGGTGTGAGCACACAAGCATCTCGGGCTGGTGAGTGCTGGTCGGCATCGATTCTCTGTGCGGAAATCTCTCCGCTTTGCCCTCCACACCCCTGTTGCTGTGCTTTCCTCTGTGTCCCCAAAGCTTCCTCCTTCTGCCACCTGCATTCTCTGCCCGCAAAGGGGCTTCCTAGTCTGTGGAAATCTTTCTTCCTTCACAGCTCCCTCCCACTGGTGCAGGTCCCGTCCGTATTCCTTTGTCTCTGTTTTTACTATTTTTCTTTTGCCCTATCCAGGTACGTGGGGAGTTTTTGCCTTTTGGGCGGTCTGAGGTCTTCTGCCAGTGTTCAGTAGTTGTTCTGTAGGAATTATTCCACATGCAGATGTATTTCTGATGTATTTATGGGGAGGAAGGTGATCTCCATGTGTTACTCTTCCACCATCTTGAAGCTAACTCCTTAGGTAATTTTATTCCTAGGTATTTTATTCTTTTTGTTGCGATGGTAAATGGTATTATTTCCTTTATTTCTCTTTCTGATCTTTTATTAGTGTATACGAATGCAAAAGATTTCTGTTCATTAATTTTGTATCCTGCGACTTTACCAAATTCATTAATTAGCTCTAGTAGTTCTCTGGTGTCATCTTTAGTCTTTTCTATGTATAGTATCATGTCATCTGCAAACAGTGACAGTTTTACTTTTTTCCAATTTGGATTCCTTTTATTTCTTTTTCTTCTTTGATTGCTGTGGCTAGGGCTTCCAAAATCATGTTTAATAAAAGAAGTGAGAGTGGACATCCTTGCCTTCTTCCTGATATTAGAGGAAATGCTTTCAGTTTTTTTGCCATTGAGAATGATGTTTGCTGTTGGTTTGCCATATATGACCTTTATTATGTTGAGGTAGGTTCCTCTGTGCCCACTTCTGGAAAGTATTTATAGTAAAGTGGTGGTGAATTTTTTGAAAAGTTTTCCTGCATCTATTGAGATGATCGTATGGTTTTTATTCTTCAGTTTTTTTTAATATGGTGTATCACATTGACTGATTTGTGTATATTGAAGAATCCTTGCATCCCTGGGATAAATCCTACTTGATCATGGTGTATGATCCTTTTAATGTGTTGATGTATTCTATTTCTTAGTATTTTGTTGAGGAAGTTTATGTCTATGTTCATTGGTGATATTGTTCTGTAATTTTCTTTCTTTATGATATCTTTGTCTGGTTTTGGTATCAGGGTGATGGTGGCCTCATAGAATTAGCTTGGAGGTGCTCCTCCCTCTACAATTTTTTGGAAGAGTTTGAGAAGAATAGGTGTTAGGCTTCTTTAAATGTTTGATAGAATTCTTCTGTGAAGCCATCTCTTCCTGGACTTTTGTTTGTTGGAAGATTTTGTGTGTGTGTGTGTGTGGTACGGGGGCCTCTCACTGTTGTGGCCTCTCCTGTTGTGGAGCACAGGCTCAGCAGCCATTGCTCATTGGCCTACCCACTCCATGGCATGTGGGATCTTCCTGGACCGGGGCATGAACCCGTGTCCCCTGTATCGCCAAGTGGACTCTCAACCACTGTGCCACCAGCGAAGCCCTGTTGGAAGAGTTTTAATCACAGTTTCAATTTCATTGCTTATGAGTGGTCTGTTTATATTTTATGTTTCTTCCTGGTTCAGGCTTGGAAGGTTGTACTTTTCTAAGAATTTGTCCATTTCTTCCAGGTTGTCCATTTCATTGGCATAGAGTTGCTTACAGTAGTCTCTCGTGATCCTTTGTATTTCTACAGTGTCAGTTGTAACTTCTCCTTTTTCATTTTTAATTCTGTTCTTTTGAGTCTTCTCCCTTTTTTTCTTGATGAGTCTGGCTAAAGGTTTTTCAATTTTGTTTAACTTCTCAAAGGACTAGCTTTTAGTTTCATTGATCTTTGCTCTGGTTTTATTCATCTCCATTTCATTTATTTCTGCTCTGGTCTTTATGATTTCTTTCCTTCTGCTAAGTTTAGGTTTTGTTTGTCCTTCTTTCTCTAGTTGCTTTGGCGTAAGGTTAGGTTTTTTATTTGAGATTTTTCTTCTTCTTGAGGTAGGATTTTATTGCTATAAACTTCCCTCTTAGAACTGCTTTCTCTGCATCCCATAGGTTTTGGGTCATTTCATGTTTGTTTGTTTGTTTGTTTGTTTGTTTTTCATTTGTTTCTAGGCATTTTTTGATTTCCTCTTTGATTTATTCAGTAATCCATTGGTTATTTAGTAGCACCTTATTTAGCCTCCATGTGTTTGTGGTGTTTACTATTCTTTCCTGTAATAGATTACTAATCTCATGGCATTGTGTTCAGAAAAGATGTGTGACACAATTTTGTTCTCAAATTTACCAAGGCCTGATTTGTGACCCAGAATGTGATTTATCCTGCAGAATGTTCCATGTGCACTTGAGAAGAAAGTGTATTCTGCTGCTTTCAGATGGAATTTTCTATAAATATCAGTGAAGTCTATCTGGTCTAATGTGTCACTTAAGGCTCGTGTTTCCTTATTAATTTTTCTGTCTGTATGATCTGTCTATTGATGTAAGTGGAGTGTTCAAACCCCTCACTATTATGGTGTTACTGTTGATTTCTTCTTTTATGGCTATAGAATTTGTCTTATGTATAGAGATGTTCCTCTATTGGGTGCATAAATATTTAGAATTGTTATATCTTCTTGGATTTTCCCTTGATCATTATGTAGTGTCCTTCCTTGTCTCTTGTAACTGTCTTTATTTTAAAGTCTATTTTGTCTGTTATTGGTTTTGCTACTTCAGCTGTCTTTTGATTTCCATTAGTTTGGAATGTGTTTTTCCATCCTCTCACTTTCAGTTTGTATGTGTCCCTATATCTGAAGTGGGTTTCTTGTAGACAGCATATGTACGGATCTTGTTTTTCTATCCATTCAGCCAGTCTGTATCTTTTGGTTGGAGCACTTAATCCATTTGCATTTAAGGTAATCATCAATATGCATGCTCCTATTTCCATTTTCTTTATTGTTTTGAGTTTGTTTTCATAATCTTCTTTTATTCTCTTTTGTTTCCCACCTAGAGAAGTTCCCTTTAGCATTTGTTGTAAAGCTGGCTTGGTAGTGCTGAATTCTCTTAGCTTTTGCTTGTCTTTAAAGCTTTAGATTTGTCCATCAAATCTGAATGAGAGCAAACTTCATCTCTCCACCAGGGGTGCTGGTCCCTTCCAGTTTCTTCTTTTCTTTTTTTCTTTCTTTCGTCCTACCCATTTGAGTGGGGATTTTTCTCATCCTTTTAGGTGTCTGAGGTCTTTCAGTAGTGTTCAGCAAGTGCTCCATGAGAATTGTTTCATTTGTAGATGTATTCTTGATGTGCTTCTAAGGAGAGACGAATTCTATGTCCTCCTACTCTGCCATCTTGACTCTGCCCCAAGCATGGTCTTCTAACTATAAGTATTATTTTTTTCTTTAAATTAGTAGAACCATGGCCTTTCTATTTTAATTTTGTGCAGCACTGCTTTTCCTCTCTGAATACTGTTACCTCTTTGGAGCACTCAACTGCAGGGTGCACAGAGCTTTTACAGAGGGTTTCAGCAAGCAGGCAGTCCTGGGATACCAGCAACAACTGTCCTCATCAAATATGTCCTCATCAACCAAATGAGTAATGCTAATGTGGGGCCTGGACCACTCACCCAGTGGAAGAATCCCAGCTTCGGACTGGGGACAAGCATAGTATAGGTAATATATGGATATTACTTGACACTTAACAGACTGTTCTAAATAAGTATCCCTTCTTTGCTGAGTTTCAAAGCTTCCAATATCTTGACAGCTGGGAAGTGAAAGGCAGAGGGAGGGAGCACAGAGCAAGAGCAGCACAAGTGCATGTGCCCATGGGGGTGGCCCCCTGAGGGGTCCAGGAGCAGAGTAATCAATTTTTTATCTAAGCACTCTAAGCTTAGCTCACAGGCCCAGATTCTCACATACTAAACAACCCTGGACTTTGTGACATCCTCTCCTGGCAGAAAACAAGGTGATTGAATAAAGCTGGGCTATAATGCAGATTATAAATTACCTTTGCTGTGAATTAGTACTCTTTTTAAAGATTAGCATTTTCCTTTCTATCTCTGATCCCTTCCACCCTAGAGAGTAGGCCCTCAGGTTCTTTGTGTCTTCTGGAACTTCCTGAGACCTCCCTGGAGGAGCCACATGCTCAAAAAGCACTGCCCATTAGAAAACCTATGGTTGTAAGTAGACTGATTCCCTAGCTTATAAAGGCAACCACTCCAACCTCATTTTCTGACCCACTCTCTATCCTAGCTTCTTTTGTTTCTCATGGAAATCAGACACAGTCAACTTTAAACTTTTCCTAGACAAAGGACAGATGCTTCATATTATTGCCTTAGTTTCCAAGCACTGGGCTCACAGATGGACGAAAATTATCTTTCCCCAATTCATCCTTAGGCAATAGATCATATTTGTCCACCCTCGGGTATACACCCCATTTTCTGCCAGCTCTTTTTACACAGGTAGTGGCTTCAAACTTTAGTCTCATTAGATGGGATATAAGTATTCACCTGTAATTCATTTTATATTGGACAAGGAGGCCCAAAGTCTACAACAGTACTCATCATCCATATTGGAGTCCCTGGCACCACACTTCAGCATTGCCACCACTGTTGTGAGCCACATTAATGTTTCATCTGGTAACTTCCTATTTTTGCTCACTTTATCTATCTACATGATAGGTCAGGCTTACTGAATTTCCAGCCTCAACACCCATTCTAAGTTGGTCGTCTGTGGACATCAGGATACCTGCTAAATATGTAAAATGAAGGGTAAAGAAAGTGACGTTGTTCTTAGAGTCTTTGTAACCAAGTGCTAAGAATGACATGTCTGGCTCTTAACCCTTTTGCTCTGCCACCACTCCCCATTTCCTGGCATTCACAGCAAGGTAATCAAATATTTTAAGTTGTGAATCTCCTGAGAGTCATGATGGGGTGGTTCTGAATTTTTGTGTGCCCATCACCTGGACTACTTTGCAGAATATCTTATGTAGAGTGAAACAGGTCTTCCATGAAATCTAAGCAACCATGATTAGAGCCCTTTAATTTTAGGTATCATGAGTAAAATATTTGGTTTCCAGGAATCCGTTCCTATGAGTTCTGCTCTCTGGTTTTAAAAACAAGATATTTTAGTTCATTAATACTATGGCTTGCCATTATGGATTGTTTACAGATAGGCTGTCAAATTTGGACATCTTTTGAAGTATGCAGAAGTTTCACAGTGGATTTAATGCCTTCAGTCACCCTTGGCAAACAAAACAAAAGAAAATCCAGGCCCAGATTAGTTCTAAGGTCTTTTCTCTTTTAATAATCGGAGTCATTGCTAATGCTCTCACAAATATCTGTTGATCCTCTGAGAAAAGTCAAATGTGTAAAACAATCCCACATGATTCTATTTCCCTTGCATAGATCAGTGAAACACTTGGCATAATACCTGACTGACTACTTCCAAATTATGTCATTCTTAAAGTAAATCTTAGTTACCCTAAAAGAATATTTTTGAAACTGCAGATCATAGCCCATTAAGTAGTGAAATAAGTCAGCAGGTCACAAACAGTATTTTTATAAAATGAAGTAGAACAGGACGGAGTAAGAAATATAAAAAGACATGCCATTTAAAAAATAATTATTGTGTGAAGTTTTTGTTGTATATGTTGTATATGTATGCATATATGTTTGTGTATAGAACCATAGAATCCCTTTCATGTCATAGATGAGTCCCTTGGTTGGAGGGCCTTTTTCTCTTAGCTCACCATGCTCTGTATCTATCCTCTACCTCATAAATTGAGTCAGCAAAGATTTATGTAGGACAACATAGCTGGCAGGTATAGATACTGTCTAGAGGTGGGAACAAGTTTTCAGACATGCTTGCTAAAACAGAGTACCAGGTACTCTTGGAATTCCGAACAGACCTAATTTCCTCCATGGGGATAAATAGTTTCCATTTCCTACAAGTTGAGTACCTGAGATGGCATAACTTTTTGGCAAATCTTGGCCCTGTAGCATAGCTTGAAATCTTTAAATTATAATCTAAGAAAACCACTACCTACTTACGCCCAGTAACATCTAATCTGAAAGTGTTATTCAATCCGTTCTCCACGAGAAGCCAGAGGTTGGAGACAGTGAAGACCAAGGAAGAACATGGTATCTTAGAAATTAGTGCCAGCAATGATACAGGAATGACTGGGATCTTGTTGCTCATGCAGCTGGGTTGGCTAAGGACAAGAATGTATGAGGCTTTGCCTGGACTTCTCTGAGGTTCTTCTTTGCATGAGTCCCTCTTGAATAGCATTACCACAGAACTAGTACTTTTCTAGATATTTTTTTCAAATTGGCTAAATTCAGGTGGCTTGATTCTTTAAATAGCCAGCATCTATGTTCTGCCAATACCTGATAAAGGCAATTCTGTCATCTAGAACTAGCAATACTTCTTGTTAGTGCATATAATCT
The DNA here is from genome assembly GCF_964165515.1 of Mesoplodon bidens. Lineage (NCBI taxonomy): Eukaryota > Metazoa > Chordata > Mammalia > Artiodactyla > Ziphiidae > Mesoplodon > Mesoplodon bidens. The sequence goes on from NC_138163.1 coordinate 73,793,027, forward strand.
ACCACCTTCCCATCAGGTGCTGAGAGGTATCAGAAACTTGTTTTTCTCTGAAGTAGTCTTTTAAACTGATAAAGATATTTCCCTTTGTCTTCATCAATTATTGCAATGTTATTATTCATATTTCACAAATATAACAGAGTAATTTACTGGATTCCTAATAAACCATACTATAATTTGTAATGGGAATTGTGAGAGTGATAATCCATGCCCATTCAAAACTTCACTTTTTCTCATTACCACAATAGGTAAAGGATATGGACAGAAGGATTTGGTAATAACTCCATTAGTTGATAGTTCTTTAATATGATTTCTCAAATCATTAATCTCTGATAAAACAATTCTCCAGATCAATGGCTATCAATTGGGGGAAATTTTGCCACTCAGGGGACATTTAGCAATGTCTGAAGAAGTTTTTGGTTGTCAAAACTGTGGGGTTGTTGTTACTGGTGTCTAATGAGTAGAGGCTAAGAATGCCACTCAACATCATAAAACATACAGGGAAGCCGTCCCCATCTACACCCCCAAAACAGAATTATTTGGCCCAAAGTGTCAGTAGGACCAAAATGCTGATGTTAATATTAAGAAATACTGTCCTGACCCTGATATTTGACCTTAACATTTCTTGTGTCGTTCAAAGTTATTATTAACTATTCCTTTTATATACCCCTTCATTTACATGGAGACTATACCATAGCTCTAATCCTGATCTTCCTTCTCAACCTCTTATTCTGTGTTTCAGAACTTGAATAGATCTCAAACTCAAAATTAACTCAAACCTTAAACTTGAAATTTTCTAGGATGATAGCCAGAAGGAAGAGAGATTGAGAGTTGTTTTTGTTTCTATTTCTCTCCAATTCTGGTGAGGTGGTGCAAATAAGATAAGTAAGGGGATTTTATTAAGGATATATCAGGAGTCTGCTGCTGGAAATAATATTCTAAGACTTTAAATGGCTAAAATTAGGCTCAATCAATGCCATGTACATCACAGGAGGGTTGATTCAACTTAGTAGCTGATATGGGGGGGAAGATAATGAGTTCAGTTTTAAATATGATGAGTTTGAGATGCCTGTGGGTCATTCAAGCAGAAATGTCAAGTAGGTAGTTGACTATATGGAATTGGAGGTAGAAATAGAAATGTGAGCATTGACATTTGTAGGTGATAATTGAAGCCACAAGAGTAGATGGTAACAGCTAAGGAAAGAATATAGATTTAAAAGAGAAAGTAGTTCCATAACCAAACTCTTAAATCCAATATTTGATGTCAGATAAAGGATCAATTCAGAGCCAATGGTATTTCCTCTATATGAGGCTGTGTTTCAGACAGAAGGGAAATTGCATTTAATCATTCAATAAATTTTATATTAAGCACCTATTATATGCCAGGAACTATTGTAGGCACTTGGGTACATCAGTGAACAAAACTGACAAAAATCCCAGACCTTAAGGGGCTTATTGTATAATAAGCTACTTTATAATGAAACAAGGGTTCTGGATGTCTTCCCGCTTATAAAGCCTCTGGTTCTCTGAGAACTTCAATCCCCACCTTCAATATTAGAAAGAAATCTAGATGCCACCCTATTTTCCCATTTTCCCCATTCCAGCATCTTTGTTCAGTGATGCATGTGACTTTAGTTTTCCTGTAAATTTGCTGGTTACTTTGAACAAGTGAAATAGAACAATCTGGAACTCAGAAAGGCATTGACCTTGGGCAAAAAGAAGGAGAAAGAATGTCACATCAAAAATAATGAGAGGCATTCATAATGAAATAAATAACATTACAGACCCAAGTTAAGATAAGTGGACAAAGATTGACAAAGTATAACAAAGATGAGACAATATAGCTACACAGTACTGGGAGTAAGGGTAAAATAATGGGCCTGGTTTGAAAATGTGAGGGAAGAGAAGTCAACTGAAACAATCATCTTTCTTATTCTGTATCTTTGCTCTTGTTATCTTGGACTGAGTTTCACCCCCATCGGACAACAAATTGATCTGAGTCAGACCACATAATAAATGCCTTGAATCAAAATTTGATGATAAAATTTTACACTTTCTCAGCACTTTTGAAATAACCATATTATCATAGGGGAGGGGACTCACTGAGAGAAAGAGCTCAGTAACACTTAATGACAAATTTTTCTGCCTCTCTTTAAAATAGCTTTAGTTGTGTGAAACCTCTATCTGAATCCCTGAAATCTTATACCAACCAAAGGGCCATTTTTAAACAAATATGAAAAATGAAAAAAACAAAACAAAACAAATATGAATCCCCAGAGCCTTATATGGCAATCCAAGGACATTTGTAAACTAATTTCAGTTCCTAATGATTTCCTTTGTCCTTTTCAATGGCCCTGGCTGCTAAGAAATGGAAACCTGTCTCAGATCTCAGAGGGATATTAGTATACCAATAATTGAATCTCAAATGGAGAACTCATAAGAATCTCCAGGGGTCAGGGGCTTTTTCAAACTACACGTTACCTCTTCTTACCACTTGTATATTATGATACATACTTCCTACTCTTATATCTAAAAGTCACTGCTTTGGCAAGACACTGTTACTTATAAGAAAGGGATTCATCCCTCAGGTGTGTTAGCATAGAAAGGTTGAAGAAGACTGACCTGTCTTATATATTTAATACATTCTACAAATATATCTCTGTAATGAACTCCAAGTCCAAACAGTAACGAGTTTTCCACAGTTCTACTATTTCCAGACTAAAATTTTAAAACACATTTCAAAAGTCTAGAGATAAAGTTGCTCAGACAGAACTTTCTAGTAGAACATTCTACCTGCCTGGCTAGAACCTGGTTTAGGAATAGAGTACTGGGTATTGATAGTTCCTGCTCCAGTCACTGTTGCTGTGTAACAAACAATCCAAATTTAATGGTATGCAACAACTTATTTATTATGTACACAGATTCTGTGAGTTAGGAATTTGGAAAAGATACATCAGGGATGGATTGTCTCTGCTCCACAGTGTTTGGAGCATCAGCTGGGAAGACTCAAAGGCTGAGGCCTAACATCACCTGAAGCCTCACTCACTCCCATGCTTGGCAATTGACATGGACTGTGACCTCTGATCTCAGCTGGGATTGCCTGCTAGAACGTGTAACCTCTTCATGTACCTGCTTAGACTTCATCAACAGCATGGTGGCTGGGTTCCGAGAGCATGTGTCCCAAGAGTCACAAGTTGAAGCTCTATCACCTTTTATGTTCTAGCCTTGGTAGTCACACAGCATCACTTGTGCTATAGTTACAAGCTCACTCAGATTAAATAGGAGGAAACATAGACCCCAGCTCTTGTTTTGTTCACTCTCCCCCCACAGCTTTATTGATGTATAATTGACAAAATTTTATATTTAAAGTATACAATGTGATGATATGATATATGTATACATTTTTAAATGATTACTACCACAATCAAGTTAATTAACACACATCAACTGCTCAGTTACCTTTTTTTGGTGAAAATGCTTAAGATATACTCTCTTAGCAAATTTCAGGTGTACATCACAGAATTATTAACTATAGTCACCATGCTGGACATTAGATCCTTAAAATTTATCCATCTTAATAACCAGAAGTTTCTGCACTTGGACAAGCATCTCCTCATCCTTACCCACTGCCAGCAGCCCCTGATGACCACCATTCTACTCACTGTTTCTAAAAGTTCAGCTTTTCTTTTTTTTAAAGATTTCACATGTAAGTGATACCAAAAGGTATCTTAGACCCAGCTCTTGATGGAAGAAATATCAAAGTCACATTTTAGGAAGAGTATGTAGTATGGGAGATATTGTTCTAGTAAACTTTGGAACATACAATCTGCCACAATCTGCCCACTGGTTACGACAGTTAACATCTTTCCCACATGTAAAATATACTAATCCTCTTCTCCAAATCTAACCCCATTATGACAGCAGGTTAACTACAAGATTTCATTCTCTAAATCAGGTCCAGGTATAGATGAAGATCCTCAGATTTGGTTTTTGGGGTATAGTTCCTTGAGTATCTCTTGTAATGAAGATATGCAAACTAAAGTTACAAATTATCTACTCCATATACCCAAGATACAATTGTGGGGCAGGACTAGCCTAATCACTATAGACATTCTGATGGAAATGAAAGGAGGGAGAAATGAAAAGAATGCAGCAATCACTGGTCTTTAACAACTCTGAAATCTAATGTGAACATGTTGCCAGTTCTTTCTTCTGTCCTGCTGCTTTGACATTGCTCTCTACCACTCATCATTCTACCCTCTGGTTGCTTGGTTCGACCCTCTGAGTCATCTTTTATTGTTTCATTAAAAAACAAAAAAAAAGCTCATATTTGCAGCTGAGTAGTTTTCTCAGCCTGCTTCCTCATGGAGTTCAAAGGACTTCATTTTGTACTACTCTCTCTATCCCTTTCAATCCGAGCTGATACAATTCCTTGAAAAACTCTGGGCTTTTTGTATACTAATTTATAAACCACTCCATTAGACAAAAGCCATAACTAAAAGAGATTTCTCTAGCTTTGGCTCCCTCTGAAGACTGCTGTGGGATAACTACCTTAGAATTATTATATGCCTTATTGTTTAGCAAAAAGAGTCTGTAAGGTATGTCCTTAAGATCCTTAGAAGGCCTTTGTCTATCTGAAAGATTCTAGGAGGAACTGCCTTACATCTTTTTGAAGTTCTAACAACACAGTTAACACTTCCAATCTGGTTTTGATCTCTGGCCTAAAGCCTTTTCTAATTTGAGAATCACTGGGGAAGCTGGGCAAAATAGACAGTATTATTTTCAAATTCAAGAAGTCCTGCATTCTTTATAATAAAAGTTAATTATTTAGCTCACATCTCCCCTTCCACATGTTTTATATTCAGTGAGAAAAGGCAGAAGGCCCTTTCAATAATTTGCCTGTATATCTCTATATGTACATAGATCATCAAGTTTATTAGGTATATTTCCTATTTTCCATGTTACCATAGAAGAACATCACTAACTTTCTGCTAATACATAAGCAGAGCTCCTTTTCCATCAGCTTCTGACTTTCTTTAAGCCTTTACCAACAGCCCCTTTAAGGCCCTGTATGCTTTTTCTATTACTCTCTCCAAGGCCCTTCCATCTTCCATCTGCTGCTTTGTCCTAAAGCCTATGCCATACATTTTTTGTTTTTTGTTATAGCAGCACTCCACTTATAGGTACCAACTTCTATTATAGTTAACTCTTGCTGAGAAACAAATCCTTTCAAACTTGGAGACACAAAACAACAACCATTTTATTATTCTCACAGACTCCTAGGGTTAGGAATTTGGAAAGGACAGAACAAGAATATCTTGTTTTTGTTAAAAAAATGTTTAAGGCCTCAGTTGGAATACTCAAAACCTGGGGGATAAAACGATTTGAAGGTTCATTCATTCACATATCTGGCTATTGGCTGGGGCCTCAGTAGAGGCTGCTGATCAGAACTCCTAGAAGTGGCTTCTCCATGGGGCTACTTGGAGAATTATTTTTATTTAGAGAGATAAGCTTGAGGGCACCCATTACCCTGTGTCCAAGGGACCAGTCATTAAAACTTGGAATAATCAGACCAATCAGAAAGTGCAGCTCATCTCTGATGCATTAGGCAGTGTTCTGGTGGCAATCCAAGTACAAAACATCCATGTAATAGATAACCAGAGCCTCTGGATGGACACATTGTCTTGCAAACCTGGATGATATGGGGTAGCAGAGGCCACTTAACCCCAAGAGATATTCCACCATGGAAACCTTATAGCCATCCATCAGTAGTTGGAAATAACTCATCAGATATGAATGAATGGCAGATGGATAAACTTAGCCTTGTGTGAGGTACTCTGTGAAGGACACCAAAGTTGTAGAGTAAACTGGGAACCCATTGTACCGAATAATTGGTTGAAGATGTCAGCTCAAAAACTTTGCACTCAAGTTAAATACTTCTGGACAAACATTACCACATGGTCTTCCTAAGACGCTGATAGTGAACTTTATGGGATTTCTATTGATCTTGTATCTAGAATGATGTCCTTGAATAAATCACAAATGTCCCTGAATCTAGGAAAACCCAACAAGTCCTAAAACTGCTAAGATATCCTTATCAAGGTTGGTATAAGATTGGGAGTGGAAGTCACATTGTAAATACAATTTTGAATTGGCCTTCTTCACCTAATATTATATCAGAAGCATTTCTTTTTCTGGTAATTGCATTGTCTTCATAACCAGAAATATCAGTTTCAATGGTTCCTATAGGTTTCCTCAAGGAATATGTTTTCATAAAACATATTTGAATGAAAAAGAGCAAAAGAAAATTTCACCAGTAAATTATATCTACATTTTACATTTCAGAAATGAATACTGTGTAGGGATATATTTTAAAGCAAAGGAAAAGTGCCACTTTTTAATTCATATAATAAGAGCAGTGTCTTCATCATAAATTTACTTTTTAAACTATTTTTAAATGACAGAATTTCACAGGTGAGTTAAATAGTAACCAAATTATCCTAGAATCTTTCTTTACCATTTTGACTACTCCTTGAATTGTTCCTCTTGCTCAGGTCACCTTTGGTTTATCCTCTCACGAAACCCCTCTGGGTGGCATTCCTACTGAACTCTCCACAGCCTAAAGTGTAAGATATGACCATCATATTATGAAATCCATAGCTCCAGAAACACTACACATATGGACATAAATGAGCTGGCAGCAATCCTGCAGTTCTTTCATTAATATTTTCGAAGAAAACAATTACAAAACAATTGGCTCTGTAATCAAAGGTCTTACTCCTACATATCAGGGCACCATATCTGCATAATTGTCCAGGCATTTAATACCTTTAAAGAACATTTTTTTTAATCTGGATCAATTGATAACATTCCTTACATAACTCCATGGACACTCAGTCCTCATACTTCTGAGCAGGGGAGAACACTGTAGATATTCTGCTGATGGAAGAGATAAAAATGGGTCATTCTGCACCTTCAAAAAGTCACTCTCTATGCCAGACCTATTTTGGATTAATATTAGAGCTCTGAATGGTATGTAACTTCCTGCTCATGAGGAGTGCCAATACCTCCAAATCACTAGACAGATACCATGCAAGAGTTCCAGTTGCTGGAAAGGATGTTCTATGGAACCACACTGCCCTGAATATGACTTTCCAGGAAAGACTTTCCACACTTTTATGTGAACAACTGATTTAGATAGCCAGGGTTGGTACCTTGGACTTGTGTGTATAGCTAAAATGCTACCTGGACACTTAAACCTATCTCCTAGTCATCCTGGTTCAGTCTAGCACCAGCCATGACTGAGTAAATGCAACAGCATGGGATACATTATTAAAGAAAAGTTAGCCACTTTATGTGTGTATGCCTGCCCCACCAGTAAGAAATGCTGCAGTTATCCAATAATGATAAAAATCAGCCAGGTTCCCTCACTCTAGCTTTATCTTGAGTGAAGGGAATCTTGGCTGCTTATATAACTTGCCTATATATCCACATAATGGCAGATTTCAGGGCATCAGGGAACTCAACCATGGTCCAGCAGGCCCAGACTCACTCCAAGCCTCCACCAGACTTAATGGGCATATGTAATGGGCATCTGCTGCTAAGAGACACCCATCATCCATTAGAACATTTTAGGGTATGGAATTACATGGGGATACTTGTACTGATGTTGGTACTTGAACTCAGTTGAGCTAGGTCCATAACTGAGCTATCATCTGGAGCACCCTGAACTCTAAGCTTCATCTTTGCCTACTGATAATATCAATGATCACAGGTTTTTCAGGTGTTCCTGCTTTATCAATCACACTGACAGCCGGAGTGCCCCAAAATAAACCAATTTACTGAGAAGTCTTCTCTGAGCACAATAGAGGGAAGATACCCTATTTATTCACTTATTGACAATTAATTATTGAGAACTTACTCTGAGATAGGCACTTGGTCTACAGTGGTGAACAAAGCAGACAAAAATCTCTACCCTATGAGGCTTAAATTTTAGAGTGGAAGATGGAAAATAAATAAAATAAGTAAGTTAATAGTATATTAGAAAGTAATAAGTTCTATGGAGATAAATAAAGCAAGGAAAAAGCAAACCATGTGTTTTATGGGAGGAATAACTCTAGACAGAGGAACCCACCAGAACTGAGAATTTTAATTTATAGATCACATTCACATAGTACAAATATCTGCTTCCAGTACTACATTGGAGGCAAACTTATTGCAGAAAGATACCAGCCATTGAACAACTACCATGACCATTTAATTTCTGGAAAAAAATGGCATTGCATATTCTTTAGAGGAGGGGTCAACAAATTATAGTCTGCTATCTTTTATTTTAACTGAAATTTTTGTTGAGATATTTATAGATTCCTGTGGAGTTGTAAGAAATAATACAGAGAGATCCCATATGCCCTTTACTCAGTTTCCCCCAATTACAACATCTTTCATAAGTATATTACAATAGCACAACCAAAATATTGACGTGATACAATCAACTGATTTTATTCACATCTCCATATTTTCATGCACTCATTTGTGCATGTGTATTTGTATATTTATTAAGTCATATGCAGTTTTATCACATGTGTAGGTTCGTGTGTGCCTGACCAAGTCTACATACAGAACAATTCCGTCACCACAAAGATCACTTGTGCTGTATTTTTATAACCACACTCCATCTCCTTTCCACCCCTTACTCTATCCCTAATCCCTGGCAATCACTAATCAGTTCTTTATTTCTAAAATTTTGTCATTTCAATGTTATATAAAAAGATTCTTAAATTATGTAACATTTTGGGGTTGACTTTTTCACTCATATTAATTCCCTGGAAAGTCATTCAGATTGTTGCACATAGCAATACTTCCTTCCTTTACATTGCAACATAGTATTCCGTGGTATAGGTGTTCCACAGTTTATTTAACTATTAACATATTAAAGGACATCTAGGTTTTTATTGGTTTGGTATATTATGAATAAAGCTACTATGAACATTCCTGTATAGGTTTATGGGTTAACATGTGTTTTAATTTTTCAGGGGAAAATGTCCTGGAGAGCAATTGCTGAGATGTAGGTTAATTGCAAACTTAATTTTTTTGTGTGTGTGGTATGTGGGTCTCTCACTGTTGTGGCCTCTCCTGTTGCGCAGCACAGGCTCTGGACACGCAGGCTCAGCGTCCATGGCTCACAGACCTAACCACTCCGTGGCAGGTAGGATCCTCCTGGACCAGGGCACGAACCCGTGTCCCCTGCGTCGGCAGGCAGACTCTCAACCACTGCAACACCAGAGAAGCCCCATACTTACTTTTATAAGAACCAGCTAAACTGTTTTCCAGAGCAGTTGTATCATTTTACATTGCTATTAACAATGTATAACCAATCAAGTTTCTCTACATTCTAACCAAAATTTGCTGGTGTCACTATATTTTATTTTAGCTTTTCTTATAGGTACATATTGATATCTCCTTGTGGTTCAGTTTGCACTTCTCTGATGGCTAATATTGAGCCTTATTTCTTATGCTTATTTGCCATCTGGATATCCTCTGATGAAATAACTGTTCATGCCTTTTGTGCATTTCCTAATTTTTCTTAATTGTCATATGGTTTGTGGTTTTATTATTGCTTTGTTAAGTTTTGAGTTATTTATATATACTAGACTTTTGTTATATAAGTGATTTTCAAATATTTTCTCCCCATATCTAGCATGTCTTTTCATCCTCCTCACAGCATCTTTCACAGAGCAAAATTTTGTAATTTTGATGAGCCATGGTTTTTCAAATTTTCCTGTTATGGGTCATGCTTTTGGTGTCAAATATTAAAACTTTTTATCTAGCCCTAGATCCTGAAGATATTTCATATTTTTACTAAAGATTTTATAGTTTTGTGTTTTACATTTAAGTCCATGATCCATTGTGAGTTAATTTTTTAAATAAGGTGTGAGTTTAAGATCAAGGTTTGTTTTATAGGCTATGGATATCCAGTTGTTCTGGTACCATTTGTTGAAAAGACTACCCTTCCTTCATTGACTTTCTTTTGTACTTTTGTCAAAAATCAGTCAGCTGTATACAGTGATCTTTATGTTTATTCTTCTGCCGATACCACACTGTTTTAATTACTATGGCTAGATAGTAAGCTTTAAAATTGCAGGAGTGGTTCTTCTTTTTCAAAATTGTTTTAGCTATTCTAGGCGTGTGTATTTCCATATCAATTCTAGAATAAGTTGTCTATGTCTTAAAAATACTTGGAATTTTAATAGGAAATCACATTAAATCTGTAGATCCATTTGGGGAGAATTGATATTTTCGCATATTGAGTTTTCCATTCCATGAGCATTGTATATCTTTCCATTTATTTAGGTCTTCTTTGATTTCTTTCATCAGCATTTTGTAGTTTTAAGGATAGAGAACCTGCATATACTGAGTGTATACCTCAGTATTTCATTTTCTTTGCAATAATTATAAATGGTATGGTGCTTTTAATTTTGGTTTCTACCTGTTCATTATTAGTATACAGATTACTATTGATTTTTCTGTGTTGATCTTGTATCTTCCAATCTTGCTGAACTCATTAGTTTCTGAGATTTTTGTAGACTCCAGTGGATTTTCTATGTAGACAATTATGTTGTCTACAAATAGGGGCAGTTTTATTCCTTCCTTTCCAATCTATGTACCTTTTATTTCTTTTTCTTGCCTTACTATACTGACCAAAACTTCCTGTAAAGTATTAAGAAAGAATGGTAAGAGCAGACACCCTTCCCAGTCTTAGGGGAAAAGCATTCTGTCTTTCACCATTAGCTCAAGAACTTTTGTAGATGTTCTTTATCAAGTTGAGATAATTGCCTTCCACTGCTAACTGGTTGAGAGTTTTTATCATCAATAAGTGTTGAATTTTGTCAACTGTCTTATGGGTATATGGATATGATCATATGATATTTCTTCTTTTATCTGTTGCTATGATGGTTCACTTTAATCCATTTTCAAATGTTGAACCAGCCTTGCCCACCTGGACTAAAGCACACTTGGTCATGGTGTGTAATTCCTTTTATACATTGTTGGATTCAGTTTGCTGATATTTTATTTAGGATTTTTACCTCTAAGTTCATGAGAGATATTTGTCTGTGTGTTTTTTTTTTTAATGTTATACTGTCTTTGTCTGTTTTGCATAGCAACAGAATACTGGCCTCATACATAAGTTGGGAACTGTCCATTCCTTAAATTTTTGGAAGAAATTGGGTAGAATTGATGTTATTTATTCTTTAAATATTCTGTAGAAAGAACTATTTCATCTTCATTGAGGTTTTGTAGTTTGTGGCTTTCAAGAAACTGGTCTACTTCTTTTAAGTTGTGCAATATATGAATGTAAAATTGTTCGTAGTCTTCCCTTACCACCCTTTCAATAGTTGAAGGATCTGTAGTGATATCACCTGTTTTATTCCTGATATTGATGATTTGTGTCCTTTCTATTATCATCTTTAAGAGTCTTGCTAGAGGTTTATCAATTTTATTGATTTTTTTAGGGAAGCAGTTTTTTATTTCATTGATTTTTCTTTAATGTTTTCCTATTTTCAATTTTATTTTTATCTTTATTATTTCATTCCTTCTATGTGTTTTAGGTTTATCTTGTTCTTCTTTATCTAGTCTCTTGAAGAACTTAAATTATCGATTTGAGACCTCTCCTCTTGTTTATTATAAACATTTAGTGATATGCATTTCTCTCAGTATTATTTTAGTTGCATCCCCTATGTTTTGGTATGTTTATTTTTATTTTCACCTAGTTCTAAGTATTTTTTTTAAGTTTCCCTAGAGAGTTTCTCTTTTACTAATGGATTGTGTAGTGGTGTGTTGTTTAATCTTCAAGTATTTGGAAATGCTCCTGTTGTCTTTCTGTTATTCACTTCTAATTTGATTTCATTATAGTCAGAGAACATACCTATATCATTTCAATTATTTTGCATTTGTTAAGGTTTGTTTTATGGCCCTGGATACAGTCTAACTTGCTGAATGTTCAGTGGGGTCTTGGAAAAATGTGTTCTCTAATGTCATTGAGTGGAGTGCTCAATATATATCAGTTAGCTCCGTTTGATTGATTGTACTATTTAGATCTATGTCCTTGATGATTTTCTGTCTTGCAGTTCTGTCAGGTGCTAAGTGGGACACATTGAAATCCCTAACTATGTTTGTGGGTTTGTCTCTTTCTTCCTTCAACTCTATCAGTTTTTGCTTCATGTATTTGTTTTGAGGCTCTATTGTTTGGGGAATAGACATTTAGGATCGTTATGTCTTCCTGTTGGATTGACCCTTTTATCATTATGTAAAGTCTCCCTGTCTCTAGTAGTTTTCTGTTCCGAGGTCAACTTTATTGGATGTTAATGTACTAATAACTCCCACTTTTTAAAATTAATATTTCCATGGTATACCTTTTCCTACCTTTTTATTTTCAATCAACTCATGTCATTGAATTTGAAGGGAGGCTCTTATTAACAGCATATAGTTCTGTCATTTTTTAAAACCCATTTGGCCAATCTCTGTCTTTTGATTGATGTATTTAGACCATTTACATTTACTGTTATCATGGATATGTTAGAGCTTAAGTGTGCCATTTTATTATTTGTTTTCTGTTTGTTACCTCTGGCTGTCTCTATGGTCAGGCCACTCAAGATGGCTGTTTTCTTGCTCTCTGTACATCCCCTGCTTGACCAGTGCCTGCTTCACCTACACCCTACTCACATGACTTACCTCCCTATATATTTGCTCCAGGCCCCATCTAGTGATTGTTCTTATCAAAGGTGCAGTGAGGGGTATGCCCCTCTGCTAGTTTCCTTGGTAACTGATGAGCCAACATGACATAAATTTCACCTATATCTGGTAACCTCCTCATGCCCCTGGGAATGAAGACTCCCACCATGACCTGCCTGATGTCTGCTGCACACAGTGAGGTGTTGCTCCAGGACTTTCCTTCAGACATGTAAGATCCCCCATCTATTAAACCAATGATGTCTCTGTTGCTGGCTCCAGACTCTTTCTTTGGGCTTGAAGCTGGGCAAGTACAGGCCTTCTAGGTATGTGGGTTGCATCCCAACTCTATCATTCCTCTGTTTCTCTTTTCTTCCCTTCCTGATTATTACTTGAACATTTTTTCAGGATTCTATCTTAAATTACTTATAGTTTTTCTGAGTATATAACTTTGTATAGTTTTCATAAAAGTTGCTCTGGGTATTACAATATGCATATGTGACTTAAAATCTACTGGTTTCAACATTTTAACACTTTGAAGTGTGGAAACTATATTTCCATTGAGCCTCCTTTAATTTCCCCACTTTTTAAAGGTCATTGTCTGAATATTTGATAGTGTTATAATTTTTGTTCTAATCATAAAATATGATTTATAAAATTCATGAGGAAAAGAATAATCTATGCTATGTACTCATATTTTTAAAACCTTTATTAAGATATCATTCAGATACCATATAATTCACTCATTCAAAGTGTACAATTCAATGTTTGTTAGTATAACAGGGTTGTGCAACACTCATCACAACCTATTTTAGAATATTTTTGTCCCTCTAGAAGGAAACCCTATACCCATTAGCAGACACTCTCCATTCCTCAAAACTCCTGCCACCACTACCAATACCAGGAACCACCAGTATATTCATTTTCTGTCTGTATAGATTTGCTTTATCTGGACATTTTGCATAAAGGGAATCGTACCATATGCAGCCTTTGTGTTACTGGCTTCCCCCCCACCCCCCACCCCTTAATAAACAGGCATACCTTTGAGCTTTATTTAGCTTCACTTTATTGTGCTTCACAGATATTGTGTTTTTTACAAATTGAAGGTTTGTAGCAACTCTGCATTAAGCAAGCCTATCAACACCATTTTTCAACAGCATTTGCTCACGTCTTGTCTCTGTATCACATTTTGGCAATTCTCTCAACATTTCAAACTTTCTCATTATTATTATATTTGTTGTGGTGATCTGTGATCAATGACTTAATGTTACTATTACAAAATTTACAACTCACTGAAGGCTCAGATAACAGAATTTTTTAACAATAAAGTGTTTTAAAATTAAGGTATGTACTGTTTTAGACATAAATCCTATTGCACATTTAAGTGTATAGAGTAAACATAATTTTTATATGATCTGGGAAACCATAAACACTTGTGTGACTTGCTTTATTGCAATATTCACTTTACTGTAGTAGTCTGGAACTGAACTTGCAATATCGCTGAGGTATGCCTGAAATGTTTTTAAGGTCCATCCATGTTGTAGAATGCATCACTACTTGATTCCTTTCTATTGCTGACAAATATTCCATCTTATGAATATATCACATTTTACTTATCCATTTATCAGTCAGTGGACATTTAGGTTCTTTCGACTTGTTGGCTATAATGGATAACGCTGTTATAAATTTTCATGTACAAGACTTTGTGTGGATGTATGCTATTTCTCTTTGATATATATCTAAAAGTGGAATTGCTGAGTCATATCAGATTGTTTGCTCACTTTTTTTAACATCTTTATTGAAGTATAGTTGCTTTACAATGGTATGTTAGTTTCTGCTTTATAACAAAGTGAATAAGCTATACACAGACATGTATCCCCATATCTCCTCCCTCTTGTGTCTCCTGCCGACCCTCCCTATCTCACCCCTCTGGGTGGTCACAAAGCACCGAGCTGATCTCCCTATGCTATGCAGCTGCTTCCAACTAGCTATCTCTTTTACATTTGGTAGTGTATATAAGTCCATGCCACTATCTCACTTCATCCCAGCTTACCTTTCTGACTCCTCATGTCCTCAATTCCATTCTCTACATCTGCGTCTTTATTCCTATCTTGTCCCTAGGTTCTTTAGAAGCTTTTTCTTTATTTTTATTTTTTAGATTCCATACATATGCATCACATGATATTTGTTTTTCTCTTTCTAACTTACTTCATTCTGTATGACAGACTCTAGGTTGATCCAACTCTCTACAAATAATTCAATTTTGTTTCTTTTAATGTCTGAGTAATATCCCATTGTATATATGTGCCACATTTTCTTTATCCATTTGTCTGTCGATGGACACTTAGGTTGCTTCCATGTCCTGGCTATTGTAAATAGAGCTGAAATAAACATTGTGGTACATGACACTTTTTGAATTATGTATTTCTCAGGGTATATGTGCAGTAGTGGGATTGCTGGGTCGTATGGTAGTTCTATTTTTAGTTTCTTAAGGCACTGCCATACTGCTCTCTATAGTGGCTTTATCAACTTACATTCCTACCAACAATGCAAGAGGGTTCCCTTTTCACCACACCCCCTTCAGCATTTATTGTTTGTAGATTTTTGATGATAGCCATTCTGACCGGTGTGAGGTGACACCTCATTGTAGTTTTGATTTGCATTTCTCTAATGGTTAGAGATGTTGAGCATTCTTTCATGTGTTTGTTGGCAATTTGTATATCTTCTTTGGAGAAATGTCAATCTAGGTCTTATGCCCATTTTTGGATTGGGTTGTTTGTTTTTTTTGATATTGAGCTGCAAGAGCTGCTTGTAAATTTTGCAGATTAATCCTTTGTCAGTTTCTTCATTTGCAAATATTTTTCTCCCAATCTAAGGGTTGTCTTTTGTCTTGTTTATGGTTTCCTTTGCTGTGCAAAAGCTTTTAAATTTCATTAGGTCCATTTATTTATTTTTGTTTTTATTTCTATTTCTCTAGAAGGTGGGACAAAAAGGATTGTGCTGTGATTGATGTCATAGAGTGTTCTCCTTATGCTTTCCACTAAGAGTTTTATAGTGTCTGGCCTTACATTTAGGTCTTTAATCAATTTTGAGTTTATTTTTGTGTATGCTGTTAGGGAGTATTCTAATTTCATTCTTTTACATGTAGCTGCCCAGTTTTCCCAGTACCACTTATTGAAGAGGCTATCTTTTCTCCATTGTATATTCCTGGCTCCTTTATCAAAAATAAGGTGACCGGCCATATGTGCATGAAAGCCTCTGGGCTTTCTATCCTGTTCTATTGATCTATATTTCTGTATTTGTGCTAGTACCATACTGCCTTGATTACTGTAGCTTTGTAGTATAGGCTGAAGTCTGGGAACCTGTTTGCTCCAGCTATGTTTTTCTTTATCAAGTTTGCTTTGGCTATTTGGGGTCTTTTGTGTCTCCATACAAATTGTGAACTTTTTTGTTCTAGTTCTGTGAAAAATGCCAGTGGTAGTTTGATAGGGATTGCATTGAATCTGTAGATTGCTTTGTGTAGTATAGTCATTTTCACAATGCTGATTCTTCAAATACAAGAACATAGTATATCTCCCCCTCTGTTTGTATCATCTTTAGTTTTTTTCCTCAGTGTCTTAGAGTTTTCTGCATACAGGTCTTTTGTTTCCCTAGGTTGGTTTATTCCTTGATATTTTATTATTTTTGTTCCAATGGTAAATGGGAGTGTTTCCTTAATTTCTCTTTCAGATTTTTCATCATTAGTGTATAGGAATGAAAGAGATTTCTGTGCATTAATTTTGTATCCTGCTACTTTCCCAAAGTGATTGATTGGCTCTAGTAGTTTTCGGGTAGCATCTTTAGGATTCTCTATGTATAGTATCGTGTCATCTGCAAACAGTGACAGCTTTAATTCTTCTTTTTCGATTTTGATTCCTTTTATTTCTTTTCCTTCTCTGATTGCTGTGACTAAAGCTTCCAAAAGAATGTTGAATAATAGTGGTAAGAGTGGGCAACCTTGCCTTGCTCCTGATCCTACTGGAAATGGTTTTAGATTTTCATCACTGAGAACGATGTTGGCTGTGGGTTTGTCATATATGGCCTTTATTAAGCTGAGGTAAATTCCCTCTATGTTTCCTTTCTGGAGGGTTTTTATAACACATGTGTGTTGAATTTTGTCAAAAAGTTTTTCTGCATCTATTGAGATGATCATTTGCCTTTTCTCCTTCAATTTGTTAATATGGTGTATCACATTGATTGGTTTGCACATATTGAAGAATCCTTGCATTCCTGGAATAAACACCACTTGATCATGGTGGATGATCCTTTTAATGTGCTGTTGGATTCTGTTTGCTAGTATTTTGTCTAGGATTTTTGCATGTAGATTCATCAGTGTTATTGGCCTGTAGTTTTCTTTCTTTGTGACATCTTTGTGTAGTTTTGATATGAGGGTGATGGTGGCCATGTAGAATTAGTTTGAGACTGTGCTATATTGGAAGAGTTTGAGAAGGAAAGGTTTTAGGTCTTCTCTAAATGTTTGAAAGAATTCTCCTGTGAAGCCATCTGTTCCTGGGCTTTTGTTTGTTGGAAGATTTTTAATCACAGTTTCAATTTCAGTTCTTATGATTGGTCTGTTTATATTTTCTATTTCTTCCTGGTTCAGTCTTGGAAGGTTGTGATTCTCTAAGAATTTGTCCATTTCTTCCAGGTTATCCATTTTATTGGCACAGAGTTGCTTTTAGTAATCTATCATTATCCTTTGTATTTTTGAAGTTTCAATTGTTACTTCTCCTTTTTTATTTCTAATTCTGTTGATTTCAGTCTTCTCCCGTTTTTTCTTGATGAGTCTGGCTAATGGTTTATCAATTTTGTTTACCTTCTCAAAGAACCAGCTTTTAGTTTTATTGATTTTTGTTATTTTTTCCTTTATTTCTTTTTCATTTAATTCTGATCTGATCTTTATGATATTTTTCATTCTGCTAACTTTGGGGGGGGTTTTGTTCTTCTTTCTGTAACTGCTTTAGGTGTAAAGTTAGGTTTT
This sequence comes from Mesoplodon bidens, assembly GCF_964165515.1. Taxonomy (NCBI): domain Eukaryota; kingdom Metazoa; phylum Chordata; class Mammalia; order Artiodactyla; family Ziphiidae; genus Mesoplodon; species Mesoplodon bidens. Next base: position 73,810,770 of record NC_138163.1, read on the forward strand.
TTATTTGAGATGTTTATTTTTTCTTTAGGTAAGATTGTATTGCTATAAACTTCCCTCTTGGAACTGCTTTTGCTGCATCACATAGGTTTTGGGTCATCGTGTTTTCATTGTTATTTGTCTCTAGGCATTTTTTTTAATTTCCTTTTTGATTTCTTCAGGGATCTCTTGGTTATTTAGTAGTGTATTGCTTAGCCTCCATGTGTTTGTATTTTTTACAGAATTTTTCCTCTAATTGATATCTAGTCTCATAGCATTGTGGTCAGAAAATATAGTTGATATGATTTCAGTTTTCTTAAATTTATCAAGCCTTGATTTGTGACAGAAGATATGATCTGTCCTGAAGAATGTTCCATGAGCACTTGAGAAGAAGGTGTATTTTGTTGTTTCTGGATGGAATGCCTTATAAATATCAATTAAGTTCAGCTTGTTTAATGTATCATTTAAAGCTTATGTTTCCTTAGTTTTTTTCATTTTGGATGATCTGTCCATTAGTGAAAGTGGGCTGTTAAAGGCCCCTACTATGACTGTGTTACTGTTGATTTCCCCTTTTATGGTTGTTAGCATTTGCCTTATGGACTGAGGTGCTCCTGTGATTGGTGCATAAATATTCACAATTGTTACAATTGTTATACCTTCTTCTTGGATTGAGACCTTGATCTTTATGTAGTGTCCTTCTTTGTCTCATGTAATAGTCTTTATTTTAAAGTCTATTTTGTCTGATATGAGCATTGGTAGACCAGCTTTCTTTTAATTTCCATTCACATGGAATAACTTTTTCCATCCCCTCACTTTCAGTCTGTATGTTTCCCTAGCTCTGAAGTGGGTCTCTTGCACACAGCATATATACTGGTCTTGTTTTTGTTTCCATTCAGCCAGTCTATGTCTTTTGGTTGGAGCATTTAACCCATTTGCAACTAAGCTAGTGATCAATATGTATGTTCCTATTACCATTTTCTTAATTTTTTGGGTTTGTTATTGTATATGTTTTCCTTCTCTTGTGTTTCCTGCCTAGATAAGTTCCTTTAGCATTTGTTTTAAAACTGATTTTTTGGTGCTGAATTCTCTTAGCTTTTTCTTGTCTGTAAAGCTTTTAATTTCTCCAACAAATCTGAATGAGATCTTTGCTGGGTAGATTAATCTTGACTGTAGGTTTTTCCCTTTCATGACGTTAAATATGTCCTGCCATTCCCTTGTGACTTCCAGAATTTCTCCAGAAAAATCAGCTCTTAAGCTTATGGGGATTCGCTTGTATGTTATTTGTGGTTTTTCCCTTGCTTCTTTTAATATCTTTTCATCATATTTAATTTTGACTGTTTGTTAAATATGTGTCTTGGTACATTTCTACTTGGATTTATCTTGTATGGGACTCTCTGCACTTCTTGGATTTGACTGATTATTTCTTTTCCCATATTAGGAAAGTTTTAACTATACTCTTTTCAAATATTTTCTCAGTCCCCTTCTTTTTCTCTTCTTGTTCTGAGACCCCTATAATTCGAATGTTGGTGTGTTTAGTGTTGTCCCATATGTCTCTGAGGTTGACCTCAATTCTTTTCATTCTTTTTTCTTTACTCTGCTCTTCAGTAATTATTTCCACTATTTTATCTTCCAGGTCACTTATTCATTCTGCCTACGTTATTCTGCTATTGATTCCTTCTAGAGAACTTTCAGTTTCATTTATTATGTTGTTCATCATTGTTTGTTTGCTCTTTAGTTTCTCTAGGTCCTTGTTAAGTGTTTCTTGTATTTTCTCTAATCTATTTCCAAGAATTTGGATCATCTTTATTAGCATTTGTGTGAATTCTTTTTCAGGTAGACTGCCTATTTCCTCTTCATTTGTTTGGTCTGATGCGTTTGTACCTTGCTCCTTTATGTGCTCTGTGTTTCTGTCTTCTCATTTTACTTAACTTACTGTGTTTGGTATCTCCTTTTTTCAGGCTGCAAGTTCGTAGTTCCCGTCGTTTTTGGTGTCTGCCCCCAGTGGCTAATGTTGCTTCAGTGGGTTTTGTAGGCTTCCTCTTGGAGGGGATAAGTGCCTGTGTTCCGGTGGATGAAGCTGGGTCTTGTATTTCTGGTGGGAAGGTCCACTTCCAGTGGTGTGTTTTGGGTTGTCTGTGTCCTTATTATGATTTTAGGCAGACTCTCTGCTAATGGGTGGGGCTGTTTTCCTGTCTTACTAGTTGTTTGGCATAGGGTGCCCAGCACTGGAGCTTGCTGGTCATTGAGTGTAGCTGGGTATTAGCATTGAGATGGAGATCTCTCAGAGAGCTCTCACTGATTGATATTATGAGGGCCCAGGAGGTCTCTGGTGGACCAATATCCTGAACTCAGCTCTTGCACCTCAGAGGCACAGGCCTGAAACCCCTCAAGAGAACCAAGACCCTGTCAGCCACAGAGCTCAGAAGAAAAGTGAGAAAAAGAGAAAGAAAAAATAAAATAAAATAAAGTTATTAAAATAAAAAATAGTTATTAAAAAAATAGGACAAAAAAATGGAGAAAGAAAGAAAGTAAGAAGAGACCAACCAAACCAAAAAACAAATCCACCAATGATAACAAGCACTAAATGTATACTAAAAAAAAAAAGGACAAAATCACACAAAGAAGCATACACATAAACACTCACTAAAAGAGATAAAGTAAAAAATATATATATATCATTGGTCCCCAAATCCCTCACCTCAATTTTGGGATGATTTGTGGTCTATTCAGATATTCCAGAGATGAAGGGTACATCAAGTTGATTGTGGAGATTTAATGCACTGCTTCTGAGGCTGCTGGAAGAGATTTCCCTTTCTCTTCTTTGTTCACACAGCTCCTGGGGTTCAGCTTTGGATTTGTCCCTGCCTCTCCATGTAGGTCACCTGAGTGCATCTGTTCATCATTCAGAGAGGACAGCATTAAAGTAGGAGCTGATTCAGGGGCTCTGGCTCCCTCAGGCCAGGTGGAGGGAGGGGTATACAATGTGGGGCGAGCCTGCAGTGGCAGAGGCCAGCATGATGTTGCAACAGCCTGAGGCATGCCCTGTACTCCCCCGGGTAATTTGTCTCTGGATCACAGGACCCTGGCAGTGGCAGGCTGCACAGGCTCTCAGGAGGGGAGGTATGAATAGTGACGTGCTTGCCCACAGGCTTCTTGGTGGCTACAGCAGCAGCCTTAGCATCTCATGCCCGTCTCTGGTGTCCATGCTAATAGCTGCGGCTTGTGGTTGTCTCTGCAGATCGTTTAGGTGGTGCTCTGAATCCCCTCTCCTGGCACACCCTGAAACAATGGTCTCTTGCCTCTTAGGCAGTTCCAGAATTTTTCCCGGACACCCTCCCCACTAGCTGTGGTGCACTAGCCCCCTTCAGGTTGTGTTCATCAGCCAACCCCAGTCTTCTCCCTGGGATCTGACCTCTGAAGCCGTAGCCTCAGCTCCAAGTTCCCACCCGCCCTGGCGAGTGAGCAGACAAGCCTCTCAGGCTGGTGAGTGCTGGTCGGTACTGATGTCCTGTGCGGGAATCTCTCTGCTTTGCCCTCTGCACCATTATGGTTGTGCTCTCCTCCATGGCTCCGAAGCTTCCTCCGCCACAAACCCCAATCTCTGCCAGTGAAGGGGCTTCCTAGTGTGTGGAAACCTTTCCTCCTTCACACCTCCCTCTCAGAAGTGCAGGTCCCATACCTATTCTTTTGTCTCTGTTTTTTCTTTTTTCTTTTGCCCTAACCAGGTAAGTGGGGAGTTTCTTGCCTTTGGGGAGGTCTGAGCCCTTCTGCCAGCATTCAGTAGGTGTTCTGTAGGAGTCGTTCCACATGTAGATGTATTTCTGATGTATTTGTGGGGAGGAAGGTGATCTCCATGTCTTACTCCCCTGCCATCTTAAAGGTCTCTCCAGTCCCTTTCTTCTTTGCTTATTTTTAAATTGGGTTATTTATCTTTTTATTATTGCTCTGTTAAATGTTCTTTACATAATCTGGATAAAAGTCCCTTATGAGGTATATGACTTTCAAATATTTTCTCTCGTTGTGTGGGTTGTTTATTCACTTTCTTGATGGTATTGTTCACAGTACAAAATATTTTAATTTTGATGAAGTCTAATTTATAATTTATCTGTTTCTCTTTTGTTGCTTGTTTTTTTGGGGGGTGGAGGGGTCATATCTAGGAAACCATTGCCTAACCCAAGGTCACAAATGCTTACTCCTATGTTTTGTTCTCAGAGAATTACTGTTTTATCTCTTACATTCAGGTATATGATCCATTTTGAGTTAATTTTTGTGTATGGTGTGAAGAAGAATTCTAACTTGTTTGCATGTAGATAACCACTCTTTCTAGTGCCATTTGTTTAAAAGACTTTTTTTTTCCTACTGATTCTTCTTTGTACCCTTGTTGAAAAATCAGTTAATCACACATGTAACGGTTATTTTCTGCACTCTCAAATCAATTCCATTTATCTGTATATTTACCTTTATGCCACTGTCTTAATTAAAGTTGCTTTATATTAAGTTTTGAATTTTGGAACTCTGAGTCTTCCAACTTTATTCTTCTTTTCTAAATTACTTTAGCTATACTGAGTCCTTTTAATTTTCACATGAATTTAAGGATTGTGTTAAATGTGCAGATCAATTTGGGAGGGTGTTAGGGAAGAATGGAGAGTGACTGCTAATGTGTACAGATGTTCCTTTGGGTGTGATATAAACATTCAAACATTGATTGTGGTGATAGTTTCAGAATTGTTAATATACAAATACATTGAATTGTACACTTTACTTTGGGTGAATTTTAAAGTATGTGAATTACATTTCAATAAAGATGCTTAATTAAAAAAATAAACCTAATGATTAAATTTGGAATTTGCTCATAGCAAATTAAAAATATTAAAGATGCCAAATATTAAATCTAAAATTAATTGAAGTATTGAAGTCCAATATGGAACTGAACTTCTTCTTCCTGGCCCTGCCTGCAGGCCCCACTTCCCAATTCCCAGTCCCCCCAAGAGTGCACAGGACTTGAAAGAACACAGCTTGCATCAACCTCCCTCCCACACCACAGCAGCCATGAAGGCCAGAGGTCCACTGAGCTGGCCAACAGGCAGCCCCAGGGCCTCTGCATGGGCCTTTCCTCTGTAGGGCATTCTTTTCCTCCCACCAAGGGAGATGAGGGGTGGTGGGCCCAGGGCCATGGCCTCCCAGATCCTCCACAGTAGTTGTAGACGTCCCTGGGCTGAACAAGCCATATTTTCTGAAATGGAGGAGCTATAAAAGCTGGAAAAATATGTTGCGTTAACAGGATTTGAGGACCTCTGAGGAAGGGATGCAAATGAGTCCTGTTGTTGGAGACTCAAAAGAGAGAGAGCAGTATTTTTTTTAATAAAAAACTATTTTTGGGGAGTGGAGTCAAGATGTTGAAGTAGGAGGACACAAAGTTTGTGTCTCCCCACAACTAGGGCACTTACTAGGTGCTGGTTGGGGACCTCGGACACTTAAGGGGACAGGAGGATTGCCCACATAAAGAGATAGGATGTGTGAGGGAAGAAGGTGGGGAAGAAATGTGGAGGGGGGATGGGGCTGGTGCCCCTGAGGGGAGACTCAGGGAAGGGAGAGTTTCCTGTGCTCAGAGGGGTCCACTGTTGGGAAGGGGATCAGCAGGGAGGGAGAAGGATTTTCAGGGAATCAGAATATCAAAGGGGAATGCAGCCAGCATCTCTCCCCACACTTGGGCTCTGGCGAGCCTGCTGGGGTCCCAAGCCTGAACCCCCACTCCCTGGGGCCCACTTTGGCCGTACAGGTTCTGGTCCTGAGGTCCCCCCCAAACAAGGCCGTTTCCAGCTGTGCAAGGCCTGGGCCTGAGCCCACCTGCCAAAGTCTCCTCTGACCATGCAGGTCAAGGCAGGCTGAGCAACACCACCCTCTAAGGCCTCCTCTGGCAGCACCAGCCCCTGCAGGCACACCAGTGGAGGCCTGTGCCTCAGCTGGCTTGCCTGGGCCTGTGTGCTCTGGGCCAGCTCCAGGAACAGATGCTGGTGATAGGAGCAAATGCAGAGGTGGATCTGACATAGTGTGTCCAGAGACCTACCTGGAGGTCTTGGAGGCCTACTGGCGTGGCAGAGGTAGTCTGTAGCTCACCATGGGTGCAAGGACACTGTTAGAGGAGGAACCAGGGAATTTTCATTTTTTAATTTTTTTACTTATTATGGTTTTACCTTTTATTTCTGTTATTTTTTATTTTTAATTTTCTTTATCTTATTTTTTTGTTGTTGTGATTCTTTTTCTTTTTTTGTTATTGTTTCATAATTATTGTTATTTTTAATATATTTTTTTATTTTTCTATTTTTTTTTTAGCTTTTCACTCTTTGTTATTGTTCTGCTCTTTCCTCTTTGTTGCTTTTTTTTTTTTTTTTTTGGCCACACTGTGTGGCTCACAGGGTCTTGGTTCCCAGGCAAGATGTCAGAACTGAGCTTCTGTGCTGGGAGCTCTGAATCCAAGCTGCTGGACTAACAGAGAACGTCAGGCCCCAGTGAGTATTAATAGGTGTAACTTCTCCTGGAGGTGCTCATCTTGGCACCAAGACCTGGCTCCTCCAAACTGCTGCAAACTCCAGTGCTGGATGCCTCAGGCCAAACCACCAGCAAGACCTGAACACAGCTCCACCCATCATAAAACATGAAATGAAAAAAAAATATGTTACAGATGAAGGAGCAAGGAAAAGCCTACAAGACCAAATAAATGAAGAGGAAATAGGCAAACTATCTGAAAAAAGAATTCCGAGTAATGTCAGAAAAGTAGATACAAAATCTCAGAAATACAATGGAGGCATGGATCGAGAAAATACAAAAAATGATTAACAAAGACGCAGAAGTTCAAAAGAACAAACAAACAGTGATGAAGGACACAATAAGTGAAATGGAAAATACACTAGAAGGAATCAATAGCAGAATAACTGAGACAGAAGAACGAATAAGTGAGCTGGAAGACAGAATGGTGGAATAACTACCACGGAGCAGAGCAAAGAAAAAAAGAATGAAAAGAAATGAAGATAGTCTCAGAGACATCTGGGACAACACTAACTGTGCTAACATTCAAATTATAGGGTTCCCAGAAAAAGAAGACAAAGAAACAGGGCCTGAGAAAATATATGAAGAGATTATAGTGGAAAATTTCCCTAACATGGGAAAGGAAATGATCACCTGAGTCCAGGAAGGGCAGAGAGTCCCATACAGGATAAACCCAAGGAGAATCATGCTGAGACACATATTAGTCAAACTAACAAAATTAAATACAAAGAAAAACTATTAAATGCAGCAAGGGAAAAGCAAAAAATTACATACAAGGGAATCCTCATAAGATTATTAGCCAATTTTTCAGCAGAAACTCTGCAGGCCAGAAAGGAGTGGCAGGATATATTTAAAGTAATGAAAGGTAAAAAACTACAACCAAGAATACTCTACCCAGCAAGGCTTTCATTCCGATTCAATGGATAAATCAAAAGCTTCACAGACAAGCAAAAGCTAAGAGAATTCAGCACCACCAAAAGGGCTTTACAACAAATGCTAAAGGAAATTCTCTAGACGGAAAACAAGAGGAGAAAAAAGACTACAAAAACAAACACAAAACAATCAAAAGCTGGAGACCTTCAAGATGGCATAGGAGTAAGATGTGGAGATCACCTTCCTCCCCACAAATACATCAGAAATACATCTACAGGTGGAACAACTCCTACAGAACACCTAGTGAATGCTGGCAGAAGACCTCAGACTTCCCAAAAGGCAAGAAACTCCCCCACATACTTGGGTAGGGCAGAAGAAAAAAGAAAAACAGAGACAAAAGAATAGGGATGGGACCTGCACCTCGGGGAGGGAGCTGTGAAGGAGGAAAAGTTTCCACACACTAGGGAACCCCTTCACTGGCAGAGGCAGAGTGTGATGGGGGAAAGCTTTGGAGCCACAGAGGAGAGCACAGCAGCAGATGTGCAGAGGGCAAAGTGGAGAGATTCCATCACAGAGGGTTGGTGCCTACCAACACTCACGAGCCTGAGAGGCTTCTCTGCTCACCCGCTGGGGTGGGTGGGAACTGGGAGATGAACCTCCAGCTTCGGAGGTCAGATTGCAGGGAGAGGACTGGGGTTGGCTGTGTGAACAAAGCCTGAAGGGGGCTAGTGTGACACAGCTAGCCTAGAGGGAGTCCGAGAAAAAGTATGGAACTGCCTCAGAGGCAAGAGAACATTGTTTCAGGGTGCACAAGGAGAGGGGATTCAGAGTACCGCCTAAACAAGCTCCAGAGACAGGCCCGAGCTGCAGCTCTCAGCACAGACAACAGAGACAGGCATGAGATGCTAAGGCTGCTGCTGCAGCCACCAAGAAAGGTGTGTGCAAGCACAGGTCACTATCAACACCTCCCCTCCTGGGAGCCTGTGCAGCCTGCCACTGCCAGGTTCCAGTGAGCCAGGGACAACTTCCCTGGGAGAACACAAAACATGCCTCAGGCTGTTTCAACGTCATGCCAGCCTCTGCCACCACAGGCTTACCCTGCATTCCATTCCCCTCCCTCTCTCCCAGGCCTGAGTGAGCCAGAGCTCACTAATCACCTGCTAGTTTAACCCGGTCTGGTCTGAGGGAAGAACATACCCTCAGGCGGCCTACACAGAGAGATGGGGCCAAATCCAAAGCTGAAGCACAGGAGCTGAGTGAACAAAAACAGAAAGGGAACTTTCTCCCAGCAGCCTCAGGAGGAGCAGATGAAATCTCCACAATCAACTTGATGCACCCTGTATCACTGGAATACCTGAATAGACGAGGAATCAACACACAATAGAGGCAGTGAACTTTGGGAACAACTGTAGACTTGGCATATATTTATTTTTTTTCCTTTTTCTCTTTTCTGAGTTTGTATGTGTATGCATCTCTGTGTGATTTTTTCTGTATAGCTTTGCTTTTACCATTTGTCCTAGGGTTTTGTCTGTCCATTATTTTATTTTCTTTTTAGTACAGTTTTTTAGTGCTTGTTATCACTGGTGGATTTGTTTTTTGGTTTGGTTGCATTCTTCTTACTTTTTTTACTACTTTTTAATTTTTTTAATACATTGTTTCTATTTGTTATTTTAATAACATCATTTCATTTTATTATTATTTTCTTTCTTTCTTCTTTTTTTCTCCCTTTTCTTCTGAGCCATGTGGCTGTCAGGGTCTTGGTGCTCCACCCAGTTGTTAGCCCTGTGTCTCTGAGGTAGGAGAGCTGAGTTCAATACATTGGCCCACCAGAAACTTCCCAGCTCATGTAATACCAAATGGCAAAAATCTCCCAGAGATCTCATTCTCAACACTAAGACCCAACTCCACTCAACGACCAGCATGCTAGAGTGTTCAACACGCTATGCCAAACAAAAAGCAAGACAGGAACAAAAGCCCACCCATTAGAAGAAAGCCTGCCTAATATCATAATGAGGTCACAGACACCCCAAAATATACCACTGAACATGGTCCAGCCCACCAGAAAGAAAAGATCAAGATTCATCCAAGAGAAAACAGGTATCAGTCCCCTTCACCAAGAAGCCTACACAACCCACTGAAACAACCATAGCCACTGGAAGCAGACATGAAAAACAACGGGAAAAATGAATCTGGAGCCAGCAAAACAGAGACCCCAAACACAGTACGTTTTGCAAAGTGAGAAGATAGAGAAATACACAGCAGATGAAGGAGCAAGGTAAAACCCCACCAGACCAAACAAAGTAAGAGGAAACAGGCAGATGAACTGAAAAATAATTCAGAGTAATGAGAGTAAAGATAATCCAAATTCTTGAAAATAGATTGTAGAAAATAAAAGAAACTTTTAACAAGGAACTAAAAGAACTAAAGAGCAAACAAACAATGATGACAAGCATAATAAATGAAGTTAAAAATTCTCTAGAAGTAATCAATAGCAGAATAACTAAGACAGAAGAACGGATAAGTGACCTGGAAGATAAAATAGTAGAAATAACTACTGCAGAGAAGAATAAAGAAAAAAGAATGAAAAGAATAGAGGACAGTCTCAGAGACGTCTGGGACAACATTAAATGCACCAATATTCAAATTATAGGGGTCCCAAAAGAAAAAGAACAAAGAAAGAGACTGGAGAAAATATTTGAAGAGATTATAGTTGAAAAGTTCACTAATGTGGGAAAAGACATAGTCAGTCAAATCCAGGAAGTGCAGAGAGTCCCATACAGAACAAAATCAAGCGGAAACATGCCAAGACACATATTAATCAAACTATCAAAAATTAAATACAAAGAAAAAATATTAAAAGCAGCAAGGGAAAAACAACAAATAATATAGAAGGGAATCTCCAGAAGGTTAAAAGCTGATCTTTCAGCAGAAACTCTGCAAGTGAAAAAGGAGTGGCAGGACATGTTTAAAGTGATGAAAGCGAAAAATCTACAGCCAAGATTGCTCTACCAGGCAAGGATCTCATTCAGATTCAATGCAGAAATTAAAAACATTACACACAAACAAAGAGAATTCAGCACCACTAAACCAGCTTTACAACAAATGTTAAAGGAACTTCTCTAAAACTTCTAGAAACACAAGAGAAGGAGAAGACCTACAGTAACAAACCCAAAACAATTAAGAAAATGGTAATAGGAACATACATATCGATCACTACCTTAAATTTAAATGGTTTAAATACTCCACCAAGTGACATAGACTGGCTGAATGGATACAAAAACAAGATCTATATATATGCTGTCTAAAAGAGACCCACTACCGACCTAGGGACACATACAGACTGAAAGTGAGGGTATGGAAAAAGATATTCCATGCAAATGGAAATCAAAAGAGAGCTGGAGTAGCAATTCTCATATCAGACAAAATAGGTTTTAAAATAAAGACTATTACAAGAGACAAAGAAGGACCCTACATAATGATCAAGGGACCAATCCAAGAAGAAGATATAACAATTGCAAATATTTATGCACCCAACATAGGAGCACCTCAATATATAAGACAATTGCTAACAGCCATAAAATGGAAATCTGCAATAACACAATCATAGTAGGAGTCTTTAACACCCCAGTTTCACAAATAGACAGATCATACAAAGTGAAAATAAATAAGGAAACACAAGCTTTATATGTTACATTAAACAAGATTGACTTAATTGATATTTATAGGGCACTCCATCCAAAAACAACAGAATACACTTTCTTCTCAAGTGCTCATGGTACATTCTTCAGGACAGATCATATCTTGGGTCACATATCAAGCCATGGTAAATTTAAGAAAACTGAAATCATATCAAGTGTCTTTTCAGACAGCAACACTATGAGACTAGATATCAATTATAGAAAAAAATCTGTAAAAAATACAAACACATGAAGGCTAAACAATACAGTACTGAATAACCAAGAGATCACTGAGGATATCAAAGAGGAAATCAAAAAATACCTAGAAAGAAATGACAATGAAAACACGATGACTCAAATCCTTTGTGATGCAGCAAAATAAGTTCTAAGAAGGAAGTTTATAGCAGTACAGCCCTACTCAAGAAACAAGAAACATCTCAAATAAAGAAGCTAAACTTACACTTAAAGCAGTTAGAAAAAGAAGAACAAAAAAGGAGGCTCGGGCTTCGGTCAGAGCGCAGGGAGAGGACTGGGGCTGGCGGCGAGAACTCAGCCTGAAGGGGGCTAATGGGCCACAGCTAGCCGGGAGGGAGTCCGGGAAAACTCTGGAGCTGCCGAAGAGGCAAGAGACTTTTTCTTCCCTCTTGGTTTTCTGGTGCATGAGGAGAGGGGATTAAGAGCGCTGCTTAAAGGGGCTCCACAGACAGGCGCGAGTCACGACTGAAAGCGCGGAGCCCAGTGACGGGCGTGGGACGCTGGGGCTGCTGCTGTCGCCGCCAAGAAGCCTGTGTGCGAGCGCAGGTCACTGTCCACACCGCCCTTCCGGGAGCCTGTGCAGCCCGCCACTGCCGGGGTCCCGGGATCCAGGGGCGGCTTCCCTGGGAGAACGCACGGCACGCCTCGGGCTGGTGCAACGTCACGCCGACCTCTGCCGCTGCAGGCTCGACCCGCACCCCATGCCCCTCCCTCCCGCCCGGCCTGAGTGAGCCAGAGTCCCCGAAGAGACTGCTCCTTTAACCCTGTCCTGTCTGAGCGAAGAACAGACACCCTCCGGCGACCTACACGCAGAGGCGGGGCCAAATCCAAAGCTGAGACCCAGGAGCTGTGAGAACAAAGAAGAGAAAGGGAAACCTCTCCCAGCAGCCTCAGAAGCAGCGGATTAAAGCTCCACAATCAACTTGATGCACGTGCATCTGTGGAATACATGAATAGACAACAAATCATCCCAAATTGAGGAGCCAGGAGTCAGTGCTGGGCCTCTGAGGTGGGAGAGCCAACTTCAGGACAATGGTCCACAAGAGACCTCCCAGCTCCACATAATATCAAATGGCGAAAATCTTCCAGAGATCTCCATCTCAACACCAGCACCCAGCTTCACTCAACGACCAGCAAGCTACAGTGCTGGACACCCTATGCCAAACAACTAGCAAGACAGGAACACAACGCCACCCATTAGCAGAGAGGCTGCCTAAAATCATAAAAAGTCTGCAGACACCCCAAAACACACCACCAGACGTGGACCTCCCACCAGAAAGACAAAATCCAGCCTCATCCACCAGAACACTGGCACTAGTCCCCTCCACCAGGAAGCCTACACAACCCACTAAACCAAACTTAGCCACTGGGGACAGACACCAAAAACAACGGGAACTACGAACCTGCAGCCTGCAAAAAGGAGACCCCAAACACAGTAACATAAGCAAAATGAGAAGACAGAAAAACACACAGCAGGAGAAGGAGCAAGATAAAAACCCACCAGACCTAACAAATGAAGAGGTAATAGGCAGTCTACCTGAAAAAGAATTCAGAATAATGATGGTAAAGATGATCCAAGATTCTATTTCCAAGATCCAAAATCTTGGAAATAGAATAGACAAAATGCAAGAAACACTTAACAAGGACCTAGAAGAACTAAAGATGAATCAAGCATCGATTAAAAACACAATAAATGAAATAAAAAATACTCTAGATTGGATCAATAGCAGAATAACTGAGGCAGAAGAACGGATAAGTGAGGTGGAAGACAAAATAGTGGAAATAACTGATGCAGAGCAAAATAAAGAAAAAAGAATGAAAAGAACAGAGGATAGTCTCAGAGACCTCTGGGACAACATTAAACACACCAACATTCGAATTATAGAGTTTCCAGAAGAAGAAGAGAAAAAGAAAGGGACTGAGAAAATATTTGAAGAGATTATAGTTGAAAACTTCCCTAATATGGGAAAGGAAATAGTTAATCAAGTCCAGGAGGCACAGAGAGTCCCATACAGAATAAATCCAAGGAGAAATACGCCAAGACACATATTAATCAAACTGTCAAAAATTAAACAAAAAGAAATCATATTAAAAGCAGCAAGGCAAAAACAACAAATAACAAACAAGGGAATCCCCATCAGGATAACAGCTGATCTCTCAGCAGAAACTCTACAAGCCAGAAGGGAGTGGCAGGACATAATTAAAGTGATGAAGGAGAAAAACCTGCAACCAAGATTACTCTACCCAGCAAGGATCTCATTCAGATTTGATGGAGAAATTAAAACGTTTACAGACAAGCAAAAGCTGAGAGAGTTCAGCACCACCAAACCAGCTTTACAACAAATGCTAAAGGAACTTCTCTAGACAAGAAACACAAGAGAAGGAAAAGACCTACAATAACGAACCCAAAACAATTAAGAAAATGGGAATAGGAACATACATATCAATAATTACCTTAAATGTAAATGGACTAAATGCTCCCACCAAAAGACACAGATTGGCTGAATGGATACAAAAACAAGACCCATATATATGCTGCCTACAAGAGACCCACTTCAGACCTAGAGACACATACAGACTGAAAGTAAGGGGATGGAAAAAGATATTCCATGCAAATGGAAATCAAAAGAAAGCTGGAGTAGCAATTCTCATATCAGACAAAATAGACTTTAAAATAAAGACTACTAGAAGAGACAAAGAAGGACACTACCTAATGATCAAGGGATCGATCCAAGAAGAAGATATAACAATTGTAAATATTTATGCACCAAACATAGGAGAACATCAATACATAAGGCAAATACTAACAGCCATAAAAGGAGAAATCGACAGTAACACAATCATAGTAGGGGACTTTAACACCCCACTTTCACCAATGGACAGATCATCCAAAATGAAAATAAATAAGGAAACACAAGCTTTAAATGATACATTAAACAAGATGGACTTAATTCATATTTATAGGACATTCCATCCAAAAACAACAGATTACACATTTTTCTCAAGTACTCATGGAACATTCTCCAGGATAGATCATATCTTGGGTCACAAATCAAGCCTTGGTAAATTTAAGAAAATTGAAATTGTATCAAGTATCTTTTCCGACCACAATGCTATGAGACTAGATATCAATTACAGGAAAAGAGTTGTAAAAAATAAAAACACATGGAGGCTAAACAATACACTACTTAATAACAAAGTGATCACTGAAGAAATCAAAGAGGAAATTAAAAAATACCTATAAACAAATGACAATGGAGGCACGACGACCCAAAACCTATGGGATGCAGCAAAACCAGTTCTAAGAGGGAAGTTTATAGCAATACAATCCCACCTTAAGAAACAGGAAACATCTCGAATAAACAACCTATCCTTGCACCTAAAGCAATTAGAGAAAGAAGAACAAAAACATCCCAAAGTTAGCAGAAGGAAAGAAATCATCAAAATCAGATCAGAAATAAATGAAAAAGAAACGAAGGAAACAATAGCAAAGATCAATAAAACTAAAAGCTGGTTCTTTGAGAAGATAAACAAAATTGATAAACCATTAGCCAGACTCATCAAGAAAAAAAGGGAGAAGACTCAAATCAATAGAATTAGAAATGAAAAAGGAGAAGTAACAACTGACACTGCAGAAATACAAAAGATCATGAGAGATTACTATAAGCAACTCTATGACAATAAAATGGACAACCTGGAAGAAATGGACAAATGCTTAGAAATGCACAACCTGCCAAGACTGAATCAGGAAGAAATAGAAAATATGAACAGACCAATCACAAGCACTGAAATTGAAACTGTGATAAAAAATCTTCCAACAAACAAAAGCCCAGGACCAGATGGCTTCACAGGCGAATTCTATCAAGCATTTAGAGAAGAGCTAACACCTATCCTTCTCAAACTCTTCCAAAATATAGCAGAGGGAGGAACACTCCCAAACTCATTCTACGAGACCACCATCACCTTGATACCAAAACCAGACAAGAATGTCACAAAGAAAGAAAACTACAGGCCAATATCACTGATGAACATAGATGCAAAAATCCTCAACAAAATACTAGCAAACAGAATCCAACAGCACATTAAAAGGATCATACACCATGATCAAGTGAGGTTTATTCCAGGAATGCAAGGATTCTTCAATATACGCAAATCAATCAATGTGAAACACCATATTAACAAATTGAAGGAGAAAAACCATATGATCATCTCAATAGATGCAGAGAAAGCTTTCAACAAAATTCAACACCCATTTATGATAAAAACCCTGCAGAAAGTAGGCATAGAGGGAACTTTCCTCAACATAATAAAGGCCATATATGACAAACCCACAGCCAGCATCGTCCTCAATGGTGAAAAACTGAAACCATTTCCACTAAGATCAGGAACAAGACAAGGTTGCCCACTCTCACCACTCTTATTCAACATAGTTTTGGAAATTTTAGCCACAGCAATCAGAGAAGAAAAGGAAATAAAAGGAATCCAAATCGGAAAAGAAGAAGTAAAGCTGTCACTGTTTGCAGATGACATGATACTATACATAGAGAATCCTAAAGATGCTACCGAAAAACTACTAGAGCTAATCAATGAATTTGGTAAAGTAGCAGGATACAAAATTAATGCACAGAAATCTCTGGCATTCCTATATGCTAATGATGAAAAATCTGAAAGTGAAATCAAGAAAACACTCCCATTTACCATTGCAACAAAAAGAATAAAATATCTAAGAATAAACCTACCTAAGGAGACAAAAGACCTATATGCAGAAAATTATAAGACACTGATGAAAGAAATTAAAGATGGTACAAATAGATGGAGATATGTACCATGTTCTTGGATTGGAAGAATCAACATTGTGAAAATGACTCTACTACCCAAAGCAATCTACAGATTCAATGCAATCCCTATCAAACTACCACTGGCATTTTTCACAGAAGTAGAACAAAAAATTTCAAAATTTGTATGGAGACACAAAAGACCCCGAATAGCCAAAGCAATCTTGAAAACGAAAAATGGAGCTGGAGGTATCAGGCTCCCTGACTTCAGACTATACTACAAAGCTACAGTAATCAAGACAGTGTGGTACTGGCATAAAAACAGAAAGATAGATCAATGGAACAGGATAGAAAGCCCAGAGATAAACCCACGGACATATGGTCACCTTATCTTTGATAAAGGAGGCAGGAATGTACAGTGGAGAAAGGACAGTCTCTTCAATAAGTGGTGCTGGGAAAACTGGATAGGGACATGTAAAAGTATGAGATTAGATCACTCCCTAACACCATACACAAAAATAAGCTCAAAATTGATTAAAGACCTAAATGTAAGGCCAGACACAACCAAACCCTTAGAGGAAAACAGAGGTAGAACACTCTATGACATAAATCACAGCAAGATCCTTTTTGACCCACCTCCTAGAGAAATGGAAGTAAAGACAAAAATATACACATGGGACCTAATGAAACTTAAAAGCTTTTGCACAGCAAAGGAAACCATAAACAAGACCAAAAGACAACCCTCAGAATGGGAGAAAATATTTGCCAATGAAGCAACGGACAAAGGATTAATCTCCAAAATTTATAAATAGCTCATGCAGCTCAATAACAAAAAAAAACCAAACAACCCAATCCAAAAATGGCCAGAAGACCTAAATAAACGTTTCTCCACAGAAGATATACAGACTGCAAACAAACACATGAAAGGATGCTCAACATCTTTACTCATTAGAGAAATGCAAATCAAAACTACAATGAGATATCATCTCACACCTGTCAGAATGGCCATCATCAAAAAATCTAGAAACAGTAAATGCTGGAGAGGGTGTGGAAAAAAGGGAACACTCTTGCACTGCTGTTGGGAATGTGAATTGGTACAGCCACTATGGAGAACGGTATGGAGGTTCCTTAAAAAACTACAAATAGAACTACCATATGACCCAGCAATCCCACTACTGGGCATATACCCTGAGAAAACCATAATTCAAAAAGAGACATGTACCAAAATATTCATAGCAGCCCTATTTACAATAGCTCGGAGATGGAAACAACCTAAGTGTCCATCATCGGATGAATGGGTAAAGAAGATGTGGCACATATATACAATGGAATATTACTCAGCCATAAAAAGAAATGAAATTGAGCTATTTGTGATGAGGTGGATGGACCTAGAGTCTGTCATACAGAGTGAAGTAAGTCAGAAAGAGAAAGACAAATACTGTATGCTGACACATATATATGGAATTTAAGAAAAAAAATGTCATGAAGAACATAGGGGTAAGACAGGAATAAAGACACAGACCTACTAGAGAATGGACTTGAGGATATGGGGAGGGGGAAGGGTAAGCTCTGACTAAGTGAAAGAGCGGCATGGACATATATACACTACCAAATGTAAGGTAGATAGCTAGTGGGAAGCAGCCGCATAGCACAGGGAGATCAGCTCGGTGCTTTGTGACCACCTGGAGGGGTGGGATAGGGAGGGTGGGAGGGAGATGCAAAAGGGAGGGGATATGGGTACATATGTATATGCAAAACTGGTTAAATTTGTTATAAAGTAAAAATTAAAAAAAAGAAGAACAAAATAAAAACAAAGTTAGCAGACAGAAAGAAATGATAAATATGAGATCAGAAGTAAATGAAAAAGAAATGAAGGAAACAGTAGCAAAGATCTATAAAACTAAAAGCTTGTTCTTTGAGAAGATAAACAAAATTGATAAACCATTAACCAGTCTCCTAAAAAAAAAGGGAGAAGACTCAATCAACAGATTTAGAAATGAAAAAAAGGAGAAGTAACAACTGACACTGCAGAAATACAAAGGATCCTGAGAGATTACTGCAAGCTACTATATGCCAATAAAACTGAGAACCTGGAAGAAATGGACAAATTCGTAGAAAAGCACAACTTTCTGAGACTGAACCAGGAAGAAACAGAAAATATAAACATACAAATCACACGCCCTGAAATTGAGACTGTGTTTATAAAGCTTGCAACAAACAAAAGCCCAGGACCAGATGGCTTCACAGGCGAATTCTATCATACATTTATAGAAGAGCTAACACCTATCCTTCTCAAATGCTTCCTAAATATAGCAGAGGGAGAAACACTCCAAAACTCAGTCAACAAGGCCACAAAGAAAAAAAAAAATCTACAAGCCAGTGTCACTGATGAACATAGATGAAAAAATCCTCAACTCATTCCTATCAAACTGAATCCAACAACACATTAAAAGAATCATACACCTTTTATGAGCAAGTGGGTTTTTACCCAGGAATGCAAGGATTCTTCAATACATGCAAATCAATCATATTAAAAAATTGAAGGAGAAAAATCATTTGATCATCTCAATAGATGCAGAAAAAGCTTTTGACAGAATTGAACACATATTTATGATAAAAACCCTCTAGAAAATAGTCATAGAGAAACTTACCTCTACATAATAAAGGAGATATATGACAAACCCAGAGCCAACTTTGTTCTTAATGGTGAAAAAGTGAAAACATTTCCTCTAAATTCAGAAACAAGACAAGTTTGTACACTCTCACCACTCTATTTCAATACAGTTTTGGAAGTTTCAGCCACAGCAATCACAAAAGAAAAAGAAATAAAGGGAATCCACATCATTAAAGAAGACGTAAAGCTGTCACTGTTTGCAGATGACATTATCTTATACATAGAGAATCGTAAAGATGCTACCAGAAAACTACTAGAGCTAATCAATGAATTTGGGAAAGTAGCAGGATACAAAATTAATGCACAGAAATCTCTTGCATTCCTATACACTAATGATGAAAAATCTGAAAGAGAAATTACAGAAAGACTCTCATTTACCATGGAAACAAAAATAATAAATACCTAGGCATAAACCTAGTTAAGGAAACAAAAGACCTCTATGCAGAAAACTATAAGACACTGATGAAAGAAATTAAAGATGATATAAACAGATAGAGAGATATACCATGTTCTTGGATTGGAAGAATCAACATTGTGCAAATGACAATACTACCCAAAGCAATCTACATATTCAATACAATCCCTATCAAGCTACCAAAGTCATTTTTAACAGAACCAGAACAACAAAATTCACAATTTTTATGGAAACTTAAAAGACCCAAAAAGCCAAAGCAAACTTGAGAAAGAAATATGGAGGTAGAAGAATCAGGCTCCCTGACTTCCGACAATACTACAAAGCTACAGTAATCAGGACAGTATGGTACTGACATAAAAACAAAATATAGATCAATGGAACAGGATAGAAAGCCCAGAGATAAACCCATGCACATATGGTCATGTTATTTTTGATAAAGGAGGCAAGAATATACAATGGAGAAAAAACAGCCTCTTCAATAAGTGGTGCTGGGAAAACTGGACAGCTACATGTAAAAGAATGAAATTAGGACACTCCCTAACACCATACATAAAAATAAACTCAAAACGGATTAAAGACCTAAATGTAAGTCCAGACGCTCTAAAACTCTTAGAGGAAAACATAGGCAGAAAACTCTCTGACATAAATCACAGCAAGGTCTTTTTCACCCACCTCCTAGAGAAATGGAAATAAAAACAAAAATAAACAAATGGGACTTAATGAAATTTAAAAGCTTTGGCACAACAAATGAAACCGTAAACAATAGGAAAAGACAAACCTCAGAATGGGAGAAAATATTTGCAAATGAAGCAACTGACATAGGATTAATCTTCAAATTTTACAAGCAACTCATGCAGTTCAATATTAAAAAAACAAACAAACAATGCCATCCAAAATTGGGCATAAGTCCTAAACAGACATTCTCCAAAGAAGATATACAGATTGCCAAGAAACACATGAAAGGATGCTCCACATCACTAATCATTTGAGAAATGCAAATCAAAACTGCAATGAGGTATCATCTCACACCAGTCAGAATGGCTATCATCAAAATATCTACAAACTATAAATCCTGGAGAGGGTGTGGAGAAAAGGGCATCCTCTTGCACTGTTGGTGGGAAGGTAGATTGATACAGCCACTATGGAGAACAATATGGAGGTTCCTTAAAAAACTAAAAATAGAGTTATCATCCGACCCAGCAATCCTACTACTGGGCATATAGCCTGAGAAAAATATAATTCAAAAAGTCATGTATTACAATGTTCATTGCAACTCTATTTACAGTAGCCAGTACATGGAAGCAACCTAAGTGTCCATCAACAGATGAATGGCTAAAGAAGTTGTGGCACATATATCAAATGGAATATTACTCATCCATAAAAATAAACAAAATTGAGTTATTTGTAGTGAGTTGGATGGACCTGGAGTCTGTCATACAGAGTGAAGTAAGTCAGAAAGAGAAAAACAAATACTGTATGGTAACACATGCATATGGAATCTAAAAAAAAAAAAAACAAGGTTCTAAACAATGTAGGAGCAGGACAAGAATAAAGACGCAGATGTAGAGAATGGATTGAGGATATTGGGAGGGGGCAGGTTAAGCTGGGATGAAGTGAGAGAGTGACATGGATATATAAACACTACCAAATATAAAATAGATAGCTAGTGGGAAGCAGCTGCATAGTGCAGGGAG
Organism: Mesoplodon bidens; assembly: GCF_964165515.1. Taxonomy (NCBI): domain Eukaryota; kingdom Metazoa; phylum Chordata; class Mammalia; order Artiodactyla; family Ziphiidae; genus Mesoplodon; species Mesoplodon bidens. The sequence goes on from NC_138163.1 coordinate 73,831,655, forward strand.
ATCAACTTGGTTTTCTATGACCACCTAGAGGGGTGCTATAGGGAGGGTCTGAGGGATATGCAAGAGGGAGGTGATATGGGGATATAGGTACATGTATAGCTGATTCACTTTGTTATAAGGCAGAATCTAACACACAATTGTAAACAATTATACTCCAATAAACATGCTAAAAACAATAAATATAATGCTAATAGGAGTGTGCTTATTGATAATTACCTTAAATATAAATGGTTTAATGCTCCAACCAAAAGATACAGATTGGCTGAATGGATCCAAGAACCAGACCCATATATATGCTGTCTACAAGAGACCCACTTCAGACACAGAGACACATACAGTCTGAAAGTTAGAGGATGGAAAATGATATTCCATGCAAATAGAAATCAAAAGAAAGATGCAGTAGCAATACTCATATCAGATAAACTAGACATTAAAATAAAGACTGCTACAAGGGACAAGGAAGGACCCTACATAATGACCAAGGGATGAATCCAAGAAGGAGACATAACTCTTATAAATATTTATGCACCCATCATAGACGAAACTCAACATATAAGGCAAATTCTAATAGACACAAAAGGGGAAATTGACAGTAACACCATAATAATGTGGGATTTAACACCCGAATTACACCAGTGGACAGATCATCCAGACAGAAAATATATAAGGAAACACAAGTTTTAAATGACACAGTAGACCAGATAGACTTAATTGTTATTTATAGAACATTCCATCTGAAAGCAGCAGAATACACTTTCTTCTCAAGTGCGCATGGAACATTCTCCAGGATAGATCACATCTTGGGTCACAAATCAAGCCTTGATCAATTTCTGACCACAAGGCTATGTGATTAGAAATCAATTTACAAGAAAAAAAAACTGAAAAAAAATAAAAACACATGGAGATGAAACAATACACTACTAAATATCCAAGAGATCACTGAAAAATCAAAAGGAAATAAAAACTACACAGAAAAAAAACAATAATGAAAACACAATGACCCAAAACTTATGGGATGCAGAGAAAGCAGTCCTAAGTGGAAAGCTTACAGCAATTCAATCCTACCTCAAGAAATAAGAAAATCTCAAATAACCTAAGCTTACACCTAAAGCAACTAGAGAAAGAAGAATAAACAAAACCCAAATTTAGTAGAAGGAAAGAAATCATAAAGATCAGAACAGAAATAAATGAAAAACAAATGAAGAAAATGATAACAAAAATACATGAAACTAAAAGCTGTTTCTTTGAGAAGATAAACAGTATTGATAAACCTTAGCCAGACTCATCAAGAAAAAAAGGGAGAGGATTCAAATCAATAAAATAAGAAATCAAAAAAGAGAAATTACAACTGACACCACAAAAATACAAAGGATCATAAGAGATTACTACAAGCAGCTCTATGCCAATAAAATGGACAACCTGGAAGAAATGGACAAATTCTTATAAAAGTACGACCTTCCAAGACTTAACCATGAAGAAATAGAAAATATAAACAGACAAATCACAAGTAGTGAAACTGAAAGTGCGATTAAATATCTTCCAACAAACAAAAACCCAGGACCAGATGGCTTCACAGGTGAATTCTATCAAACATTTACAGATGAGCTAACACCCATCCTTCTCAAACTCTTCCAAAAAATCACAGAGGAAGCAATACTCCCAAGCTCACTCTATGAGGCTACCATCCCCCTCATACAAACAAGCCAGACAAAGATATCACAAAAAAAGAAAATAACAGATCAATATCACTGATGAACATAGACGCAAAATCCTCAACAAAATACTAGCAAACAGAATCTATCAACACATTAAAAGGATCATACACTATGGTCAAGTGGGATTTATCCCAGTGATGAAAGGATTCTTCAATATATGTAAATCAATCAATGTGATACACCATATTTACAAATTAAAGGGTAAAAACAAATGATTATCTCAATAGATGCAGAAAAATCTTTTGACAAAATTCAACACCCATTTATGATAAAAAATCTCCAGAAAGGGGCTTCCCTGGTGGCGCAGTGGTTGAGAGTCCGCCTGCCGATGCAGGGGACACGGGTTCGTGTCCCGGTCTGGGAAGATCCCACATGCCGCGGAGCGGTTGGGCCCGTGAGCCATGGCCGTTCAGCCTGCGCGTCCGGAGCCTGTGCTCCGCAACGGGAGAGGCCACAACAGTGAGAGGCCCACGTACAGCAAAAAAAAAAAAAAAAAAAAAAAATCTCCAGAAAGTGGGCATAGAGTGAATCTACCTCAACATAATGCATGTCATATAAAAGAACCCAACAGCAAATATCATTCTCAATGGTGAAAAACTGAAAGCATTTCCTCTAAGATCAGGAAAAAGACAAGGATGTTCAGTCTCACCCCTTTTGTTCAACATGGTTTTGAAAGTCCTATCCACAGCAATCAGAGCAGAAAAAGAAGTAAAAGGAATCCAAATTGGAAAAGAAGAAGTAAAACTCTCACTGTTTGCAGATGACATGGTACTATACATAGAAAAGCCTAAAGATGCCACCAGAAAACTACTAGAGCTAGTCAGTGAATTTGGTAAAGTTGCAGTTTACAAAATTAATGCACAGAAATCTCTTGCATTCCTATACGCTAAAAACAAAATATCAGAAAGAGAAATTAAAGAAACACTCCAATTTACCATTGCAACAAAAAGGATAAAATACCTGGAATAAACCTATGTAAGGAGGTAAAAGACCTGTACTCAGAAAACTATAAGATACTGATGAAAGAAATCAAAGATGACAGAAATGGAGGAATGCACCATGTTCTTGGAAAAATCAATACTGTCAAAATGACTGTACTACCCAAATCAATCTACAGATTCAATGCAATCCCTATCAAATTACCAGCAGCATTTTTCACAGAATTAGGAAAAAAATTTACAATTTTTATGGAAACACAAAAAAACCCAAATAGCCGAAGCAATCTTGAGAAAGAAAAACAGAGCTGGAAGAATCAGGCTCCCTGACTTCGGTCTATATTACAAATCTAAAGTAATCAAGACAGTATGGTACTGGCCAAAAACAGAAATATCGATCATTGGAACATGATAGAAATCCCAGAGATAAACCCATGCACTTCTGGTCACCTAATTTATGACAAAGGAGGTAAGAATATTCATAGTAGAAAAGACAATCTCTTCAATAAGTTGTGCTGGGAAAACTGGACAGCTACATGTAAAATAATGAAATTAGAACACCCCCTAATACTATACACAAAAATAAACCCCAAATGGACTAAAGACCTAAATATAAGACCAGACACTATAAAACTCTTAAAGGAAAACATAGAAAGAACACTCTTTGACATAAATCACAGCAAAATATTTTTTGATCTCCTAGAGTAATAGAAATAGAAATAAAAATAAACAAATGGACCTAATTAAACTTAAAAGTTTTTGCACAGCAAAGAAAACCATAAACAAGATGAAAAAGGCAACCCTCAGAATGGGAGAAAATATTTGCAAATGAAACAAGTGACAAGGGATTAATCTCCAAAATAAACAAACAGCTGAAGCAGCTCAATATCAAAAAAATAACAACCCAATCAAAAAATGGGCTGAAGACCTAAATTGACATGTCTCCAAAGAAGACATACAGATGGCCAACAAACACATGAAAAGATGCTTAACATCACTAGTTAGTAGAGAAATGCAGATCAAAACTACAATGAGGTATCACCTCACACCAGTCAGAATGGCCATCATGAAAAAATCTACAAACAATAAATGCTGTAGAGGGTGTGGAGTAAAAGGAACCCTCTTGCACTGTCAGTGGGAATGTAAATTGATACAGCCACAATGGAGAACAGTATGGAGGTTCCTTATAAAACTGAAAATAGAACTACCATATGACCCAGCAATCCCATTACTGGGCATATACCTGGAGAAAGCCATAATTCAAAAAGACATGTGCACCCCAATGTTCATTGTAGCACTATTTACAATAGCCAGGACAAGGAGGAAACCTAAATATCCATCAACAGATGAATGGATAAAGAAGATGTGGTATGTATACTCAGTGGAATATTACTCAGCCATAAAAAGAATGAAATTGTGTAATTCGTAGAGATGTGGATGGACCTAGAGTCTGTCATACAGAGTGAAGTTAAGTCAGAAAGAGAAAAACAAATATTGTATATTAACACATATATGTTGGAGCTAGAAAAATGGTACAGATGAAACCTATTTGCAGGACAGGAATAGAGTCAGAGATGTAGAGAACAGGCATGTGGACATGGGGGGGAAGAGGGGTGGGATGAACTGGGAGGTTGGGATTGACATGCATACATTACCATGTGTAGAACATGTAGCTAGTGGGAACCTGCTGTAGAACATAGAGCGCTCAGCTCAGTGCTCTGTGGTGACCTAGATGGGTGGGTTGGGGAGGTTTGTTAGGGAGCCAAGAGAGAGGGGATATATGTATACAGATAGCTGATTCACTGCATTGTACAGCAGAAACTAACAACAGTGTAAAGCAACTATACCCCAATTAAAAATAATGTTCAGTATGAAACCAAATCATAGTGTTCAAATTCAATGAGAAGGTCCTAAACTGGTTGTAATTAGTGCTTGTAACCAAAGAGCCCAATAACACAATTGAGGAATGGCATTACAGCTAATAGCATGATTTTAAACAGGCTAGATTTCAATATTTAGTCAGCTGATGTTTATAGTAAAGTTTTGTAATATGCATAAACACTGTGTTTTTTTAGTGTAACTCTTGTTTACCAGATGTAAATTTATTCATGGATTCATCATCAATAGGTTCATCCATATTTTGTACTCGTTGAAAACAAGCAGATATTTTCATGCTCATGATAATAAAACAATTTTAATGGAAATTCAATTTACTAAAATCACAACCATTTTTATATTTAAAATTTTAATTGAAATATTGAAGTGAATTGGCAACAAAAACAAAACACAGAATTATTAAGTTAAAAAGATAATGGTTTTAATTTTTCACATGTCAATGAAATTATGTGGTATATATATATAATGGTATACACATCATAGGCTTGCCAGTCTTATCTAGTCCACATCTTATACAAGGAAACTGAATTATTGCACACCTCCCTGTGCTTCCCTAAAATAGTACCTGACCACGATCACATCTTCTTTTTTGGCTGGGCACTTATATAGTCCTCCTCAATTTCAGCAAGTTCCTTTGCAGAGGTTTACCTGGCTGTACTCAAGTCAGAGTCCCACTTCTCTCTAATCAAGCAAGACAAAAGAAACACTCCCCATTCAGTGCTGCCTGAAAAATACATAGCCCAATGGTCATTGAATTGTCCAGTTATATAAAACCCCAGGCATCTACACTGAGCTCTGGGAACAACACCAGTGCCTCTAATAGAGGAATGCTTCTCAAAGTGTAGACACGGTATCACAGGTAGTCCACAAGATAATTCGTGGGATACATTGGCAAGTATTCTAATAGTTATTTATTTAAGTGTGTTATGAAAAATAAATAATTAGCATGTCAGTATTTTAACAAATACTACTTCTTTAGGGTAAGTAAATATATATGGAATTATTAGTAACTCTTTACTTGGAATACCCATCTCTCTTCTTTTGTCTTTACCTTCCTGGCACCCCCACTTTTAGTGTTATTTGCTTTTTACTCTGATTCCCTATTTTGCACATTATATCACATTATCACATCTCAGATTATATCACATCTCAGATTACATTGTAATTTTTGTAGGCACACCTATCTCTGTACTAGATTGTGAGTCCCTTAAGAACCAGAGCCAAATCTTTGTATCCTCAGTGCCTAATGCGGTGGCTGGGCCCTGGGAAGTACTCAATGAATATTTGTGTAATGAATGAATGTGAATTACAGCTGTGGTCAGGATAATTACATTCTACAAGCATTGATCTAGTAGCTATTTCACAGTTGGTGTTAAGATGGCACTGTGCCTCAAAGAGAATTGAAAATGTAAAACTGCAAAGCAGGAAACCAAATACAATTCTCTATCAAATTAATTACATTAGTAAATTTTTTGTGCTGAGTTTTCTTATAAAAATGAATTTCTGAACTAAGACTCAAAAGCAGAATGACTGGATAAAATAAAGGTTGAAAGAGCTATGATATAATTAAAAGAGAACAGGCTCTGGAGTCAAACTCATGTTGAGTTTGAATTCTGGCTCAGCAATTACTAGCTGTATCGCCTGTAAACTGAGGACCAGAGATATAAAACCTAAATAGTACCTGACACATAGTAAGCTTCCAATAAATGGTAGCTGTCATAATTAATTTAATCTGGAGGAAACTAGGAAATATCTTAGTAATAATCTCTAAGTAGTGACCCTTGAAGTTCTGACCCAAGAGAAAAATATAAAGAAGTCCCCTCTTTTATCTTGCTCCCATTCCCACCCCGATCCCTCTTATGATAGTGTAGTGATCATTACCTTCCCAACTTATGCCAAGCGCTAATCTAAAGTCCAGCTGGTCTCTCTCCCTGAAGTTCCTGGTATAAATCTTCCCTATACAAGGAAATAAATCATTTTCTAATTCACACACTCCTGGGGGCAAGCAGATAATTGTTTAAAATTAAAAGGATTTTTCGTCCAATTTCTACTGGGTTAGATTAAATCACACTACTGTCATTCCAGGAAAGTACTTAATTAAGCAGAAGAGGCGACAATGAGTCAGTGTACTTTGTTGGAAAAATTACAGGCCAAAAGTTGATGTAGAAACCCTGATTTCTATTCTCAACTTTGCTAATAACTTACTTAGAAATTTTAGGTGAGTTGCTTTATTGCTCTAGGCCTTAATTTCTACACTTAGAGAAGATAAGTTCTGTGCTGAGACAACTGGCTGATATTTTGGAAAAAAACTAAGCTGTATCACCACTCACTCTTCTAAAAAATTAAAGTCCACAGGACTGAGCAAATATTTAAACATAAAAAGTGAAACTATATAATTTCTAGGCAGAAGTATGAATGGATATGTTTATAATTTTGGAATGGCAAAGTTCTTCTAAACAAAAACACAACCAAGAAATCATATAGAAAAGGTGATAAGACTACCTAAAAACTTAAATCTTTTGTCTGGATAAACATACCACTATAAAATGTTCAAAAGATGAAAGAGAAAAATCCAATAGAAAAATAAAGAATATGGTCAAATAATTCACACACAAAAAATACGAATGGCCATCAAACCTATATAAAGATGTTCAACTTCACACATAATTAAAGACGTGGAATTAATACATTTTAAGACACTAAATGCTGGCCAAGGTAAAAGAAGTGGTCATGCGTCTCTGTTGGTAGGAGTATAATGTGGTGCTCCTCTCCAGTGCTGATTCTTGCTGCCTGTCTCTGAAGAGCTTCTGTTCCAATCATTCTAAGAAATACCCCTCTTACAGTATTCCTACTACCTAATTTGGCATCCCACAGCCACATTTTAATCTGGGACACTATGTGCAAGTAATGTCTGGTCTCAGTATTCCATCCCCTGTCAGCGCCTCTGCTTTGAGGAAAGTTCAAAGTCTCCTACACTATGGTTCTTTCTCTCTCTTCTATTCTTTGGGACCCCTTCTTCCCTTTGATAGACAAGTTCCACAAATTCTGAGATCTCAGCCAGTGTAATTCTCAAAGCATAGCCATCAGGAACTGACTGAGGGGAGGAAACACAAAGATTTTGCTAAATTCTTGAAATGGAAACAAAATACAAATTAATATTTAAAGAAATTATCCTGCCACAGTTATTTTAAATATGAAATTAATATGATTAAATATAACAGGATACTACTTTTATGGGCAAAAGTTAGCATAAACTCAAAAAATAATGGTTTTTTTTTTTTTTTTTTTTTTTTTTTTGCAGTACGCAGACCTCTCACTGTTGTGGCCTCTCCCGTCGCGGAGTACAGGCTCCGGACGCGCAGGCTCAGCAGCCATGGCTCACGGGCCCAGCCGATTCACGGCACGTGGCTTCTTCCCAGACCGGGGCACGAACCCGTGTCCCCTGCATTGGCAGGCGGACTCTCAACCACTGCGCCACCAGGGAAGCCCAATGTTTCCTTTTTTAAGAGTTACACAAATAATATTTTTCACAGAACAAAACATACCTCATGAACAAAAATAGCATGTATTTTATTACTTTCTAAAAATCTCCAGTGTGGGCCTTATAGAGGAGAAATCAAGTGCTGAATGGCAATTAATGTTACAATATATTTAAAAGTGGACTAGAACATTAAAAAAAAGGAGACTGAAGAAACAATTCTATTTTTCCTTCAATTTGAATCAGCAATGAATCCATACATGAAATAGACTAAACAATATATAATCCAACAAATAACTATGGGCATATTTTTAAAACTATCTTCTTATTTGCATTTAGACAATTTAACCCTGAAACAAAGGGAAGAAATTCCAAAGATATGTTTAGTTTATTTAAAATAATTAATATATGTAAACATACTATTGTCACTAAAATGTGTAAAAATTGAGCATGCCCATTTGCTTGAATGGTTACTCACTTCAATATAAATTATAATTTCCTAGATTTTAAGTAAATGGGAAATGAATGAAGCATGTCAGCTATTGTTTAGCAAACTAGTTGAACATAGACTGACAATAAAAACAAGATAGTAACAAACAAACCAAAAAAAGAATGATTCCTTTAAAAATAATAGGAAAAACCTTGCATTAAATGTTTTCCACCATGTCCTTAGAATTTAAGAACACAGAGATGTATATAAATAATTCTCCCAAAATGACTCTTATGAGATCATTTCTTAATGGTTCTTCTCCAGTGGATCTTCTTTTCTCTCTTCCTCCCTGCACTCTTTCTTTCTTTTCTGTACACTGTAAAGCATTTTAGCACCTTTGTTGTACAGCTATTTGTTCATTTATCCTCTTGAAGGCATATACATTTAGTGAGTAAAATAATATAGTTGCCAATTTTCCAAAACAAAAATTGACTTTATGTTTACTACTTCATCAGAACATTTATATCTACAGTTTGAAAATTGAAGAAAACTAGTTTTAACTTTATGTTATCACACTTTAAATATGTCTAAATTTAAATGAATTTTAGTTGATGGCTTCAAGTAATTTACAATAAAATAAAACAATTTGGAGGGTTGCATGGTGCTTATTATAGAGTAATCTGATATATAAGGCCAGAAACAGAAAAGGGAGGAAAAAAAACCTAGCATGACACAAAGTTAAGAGAATCATTTCTATGAGCATCTTAAAAATCCAGCATTTAACTTTAACCTCTGATTAAAAATGGTATCAGTATACAAATTGAATTTTTCAGTAGTGAATACATTGGTTTTCGATGTACAACCTATTTGACAGTTCACTGCTATTTTCTCTGTGAAAGGTGATTGTTTCTAATCAACCCCATTGATGGACAGTTGGACTACACCAAAAAACTAATCTATCTTTTCTTGAAAATAGGCTGCAGTCTCATATGGGCAGCATGGGGTATTTATCAATTTTTTAATTATTATTATTATTTTTTTGGCCACACTGCATGGCTTCTGGGATCTTAGTTCCCCAACGAGGGATCCAACCCTAGCCCACGGCAGTGAAAACACCAAGTCTTAACCATAGGACTTCCGGGGATTCCCTGTTAATTCTTTTTTAATAAATTATTCTTACAAGGATAACCAGCATTAGTTAGCTTTCTAATGAGATAGAAGAAGCCCGGAGCATTAAGATAAATTAAAATACAAAAAGCCAAAAGATAATTGTTTTAAACTAAATATGCCACTGTGTTAGCATACCATGATATTCACACAACTTGTAGAAGTGTCCCAATATACATTTAGTAGTTTATAAGCTATGGACCAACATCTATGCTTCTGTAATATAAAGCTGATGGTAAAATATTTTTAAAAAATTAAGATTTTAAAAGTCTCATATTTGATGCAAAAACAGATCTGAATCATACCAAAACACAAATTAAGTTCAATAGATAGGACTTCCCTGGTGGGAAGTGGTTAAGAGTCCTCCTGCCAATGCAGAGGACAAGGGCTCGATCCCTGGACGGGGAAGATCCCACATGCTGTGGAGCAACTAAGCCCCTGTGCCACAACTGCTGAGCCTGCGCTCTGGAGCCCACACATCACAACTACTGAAGCCCGCGTGCCTAGAGCCCATGTTCCACAACAAGAGAAGCCACTGTACACCACAACGAAGATTAGTTCCCGCTCGCTGCAACTAGAGAAAGCCCGTGCACAGCAACGAAGATGCAACACAGTCAAAACTAACTAAATAACTAAATTTATTTTTTTTAAAGTTCAATAGATAGAATTTAGTAAATTTAAGGGAACCAGAATCCTTTATCCCTAAAGTGAGAAACTTTTAAACTCTTCAAATAAATGAGGATACCTACTGGAAGTTGGAAATCTTTGAATAATTTTAACCAAAGTGAAAGCTCATCTGCAATTTTATTTGAAAATTTCTTTGCTGGCAAAAGAAAGAGGACAGCATAGGCAAGTATTTGTCAAGTTCTAGGATAAAAACCCACATTCCTTGGAACTACCCAAGACCAAAAAGGAAAAAGAAGAAAACGTGAAAGTAGAAGTTCTCTTCCCTAAGTTTTCTACTTTCTTGAGGTAATTGAAACTGACTAGAGAATTCAAGTTTAAGATTATAGATGAATGGAGGATCCAGTGAATAAGCATTAAAAAAGTATCTGAAGTAGGCTGATGGCCAGCAATTGAACAAAATTTCTATTTACTAAATATGCCACATAGTTACTAACATTTCTGTATATGTTGTACATTTGTCAATATCACAACCATAGATACATTTTTTAGTACAAAACCAAAAAAGCCTGCTGTGCATTCAATAGATGATATTCGTCATGTCATTTAACTCCCTGGACTACAGTTTATTCATCTGTATTCCAAGGGGATTAAACTAAAAAATCTTCAACAGCCTCCTTTAAGCTTTAAGGTCTGAGAGCCTAAAAATAGGATTTCTTCAAATAATTACTTTAAAAATAGGTAGACATTTTGCAATTAAAAACATAAAATTGTATTATATTCCTTTTCCCCCTAGAAAGCAGCCTCATTTATTTTTACCTTTGGAAACATACTTTCCAGATCCTTCATATCAGGCGTAGCTCATTAATTCACTATTTTATTAATCTCTGGCTTGCTGTGAATAAACATAGGATATGGGAAGCTTTGGGTCTTCAGGATTATAATTTTTCCAGAGTCTCAGGTAAGTGCTGTCATCAATCTAAGCAAATTCCTCAGATCAATCTTATATAAGGCTCAAAATAAGTGTACTTATGTATTTTGGCTCACTGTAGTCTTACTATTTATTTTGCCCTGTGAAAATACCAAGTGACAATGTATTTAAAACACAGATTTTAATTATATAATGGAAGTTTTACCTCATTATTTTCAAACAATAATAGGTAGTTTTCTGACTGTTTTTCATTTTTCAGAAATATAATAATAATAATGGTAATGGATGTGGCCAAAATTAAACATAATTTAATATGGAAAAGAAGATATTCATTACTAATCAATCCATTTTTTGAGATGCCATTGATGCAAAGCTTTATTTGGAGAAATACTTTGAATTATGCATATATATATCATTTTAAGCTAGAATATATAGAACATTTGATGACCTCTTTTACCTTAACTGCCTAACATCCCTTTTCTCATAGATACTTAATATTTTCTTTTGGATTCTCTGTCTCAAACAATTTAATGTTGGTGTCTTTCCTTTATAACTGTTCATATTTTCCTGTGTCATTTCCCAGTGGTTACTAAATGGGCATGCTACAGTTCCTGTAAGTTTTGAGGATGGCAGTAGGCATTCTTAATGCCCAGGAGAAATTAGAGAGCTCTGTAGAGAACTGGCCAGCAATTAACCTTCATAGTCATGAATAAATAATTTTAAAAAGAGAAATAGCTCCTCTTTTGCCTCCTCGCTTCCAAGATGACCAAAAAAAGAAGGAACAATGGTCGTGCCAAAAAGAGCCGCGGCCACGTGTAATCTATTCGCTGTACCAATTGTGCCTGTTGCGTGCCCAAGGATAAGGCTATTAAGAAGTTCGTCATTCAGAACATCGTAGAGGCCGCAGCCTTTAGGGATATTTCCGAAGCGAGTGTTTTCGACGCCTATGTGCTTCCCAAGCTGTATGTGAAACTGCATTGCTGCGTGAGTTGTGCCATTCACAGCAAGGTAGTCAGGAATCGTTCTCAGAAAGCCCGGAAGGACCGAACACATCCATCCCGATTTAGACCTGCTGGTGCAGCCCCACGACATCCACCAAAGCCCATGTAAGGAGCTAAGTCCTTAAAGACTAAAGAAATACTGTGCCCTGGAAAGACAACAAAGTGGAAATTATACTTAAAAAAAAGAGAGAAATAAGCCAATATATTTTTTAATGAGCCAAAAAAATTCTCACCTTGACAATTATACAAAAAAAATACTTAAGGAATAATTTATCAATTTTAGAAAAATAGTTTTTAAATTTAATAAAGTCTACAGGAGATATATAGAGTGTATTGTGCTAAGAATATATTTAGGTAAGGAGAAATAAGTATATAAAATTTTAAATCAACGTGAAGTTATATGACTGAATGGTTGGGGAGAAAATAGAAAATATCAAAGCCTGCTTGTGTCATATGAGTGGTACAATTTAAATTATGTAGTGTAACAAGAAGGTAGAATATTTTAGGGCTGAAATGATTGGATAAGGCTTTTGTCAAAGAAGTGATATTTGACTTGGGTCTGAACAGTTTGATAGACATTTGATAAGCAGAGATATAAGACAATGGGGCTGAAATCGGAGGTAAAAATATAGCAAAGGCAAAAAGCCTAGGGCAGGTTGGTTTCTACGAAAGACTACCCTGGTTAATGGTTAGAAAAAAGAACATGGTGGTGGGGGGTCAGGAATTAGAGAAATGTTTCAACCTTAGAAAATTTTTGTATGCGTGCATGACTATTGTTTCAATCTGATAGGACATAAATCACAGATGCAACAGGTTAGACTGCAAGGAAGGGAAACGGACCAAAAAAGAAAATTGCTCACAAACTTAAGAGGAATCTTAGACCCCACTGACCTACACGTTTCTTCTTTGCCTCCAAACTAAGCCTTACCTCCCAAGACTCCTCACGATCATTTATTTCAATCCACCTGGACTAGTCATTCTGTTCCCTGAGCAAGTACAAAGTTTTCCTGCCTCTGCATTTGCCATAACAGTCTATCCAACAGTTCGGAGCCAAGTCAAATACTACCTCCTCAACAAAAACCTTCTCCAGTGATCTCAGTCCTAAACCACAGTTCTCATCCGTTTTATTATTGAACTTAGATTGTACCACTCACATGATACAAGCAACCTTGATTTACAAATGTTTGCATCTGCTTGCTTTCTCCTACACAATTATAAAAATTCTTAAGGGCAGAAACCATGTAATGCTACTTTGCATACCACAGCAGTTTCGTAGGCTAGTCTATAATAACAAAATCCAACTCACAAAATAATGCTAAATACAAATTTGTTGAGTGTGTTCCAGTGTTGACACATTTTTCATTCTCTTCATGTTTCTCCTTATCCTTATGAAGCAATCCTTATATTGAACCCAAATTTTATGTTTACTTTCTAACTCTTGGAAAATAAAATGATTGAAACCTATCTAGGCTCACCCAGTAATGCCTTCACCATAAGAGTTAAAGAGGCATCTAGAGAATCTAGGGATGATCCCAATAACTGTGGGAAAAGGAAGCAATTTAAATGTTTTTTTTCTGATTTACCTACTTGAATCAGAATGTAATATGGGGTTGGAGGAGGGAAATTGAGCTGCAAACAGTGTTTACTACCCGATCTGTTTAATTCCACACATGCTGGGGAAGAATGTGTAAAGGTAAAAAATAATGGGTTCTTCTGTTAGGCTATATTTTAGTTTGAAGGGATGGTTTGGTATTCTAAAGTAGCTATGAATATTTTAAAAACTGATGATTGCAATGTTTTAATCCACATGAACATAAATAGATTTATTCCTTTAAGTAACTGTTCAAAGGGTTAATTTCCTTTTTTTTTTTTTTTTTGCGTTACGCGCGGGCCTCTCGCTGTTGTGGCCTCTCCCCTTGCGGAGAACAGCCTCCGGATGCACAGGCTCAGCGGCCATGGCTCACGGGCCCAGCCGCTCCGTGGCATGTGGGATCTTCCTGGACCGGGGCATGAACCCGTGTCCCCTGCATTAGCAGGCGGACTCTCAACCACTGCACCACCAGGGAAGCCCTAATTTCAGCTGTGGCTGAAACAAGTTTAAACCCAATTAGCTGTTACAAAATCCAAAGTAAGGCATTATAAAAAGGTGCTTCAGGATCCTACATTTTTACTCATAAGTATCCTCAAGTACCTAATTCACGAATCCCCACCCCCACTCTCACAAACTTTAGGTCTCAGGAACTAACTTGGGAATGCAGATAGAAGCCTCTTTTAGAGTAGAAAGCCACCTAATGATGGCTAGGACTAGGATGATGTTAGGGGGCACTCTCCTTAGGCACAAGTTATAAGAGGCACCCCAAAACTCGATAATGAAGATACATTTTTAAAGTGCTATTTTAAAGACCTAACTAATGCAAAAAAAGTCCATGATGAACAAAATATCAATTTTAAATAAAATCAAGATCCTGCCCTGCACTTGCATGGTTCACTTCAATTGCCTCATCCTAATCTCCTGAGTTTGGGGTACATCCTTAAATTTGCACCAGAGGTGAGTGCTTTAATTGCTTTATCTTGAGTTCCAAACACTTTCATGTATGGCAACTTCCCTAGTCCCTTCACTAAATACCACCTTTGGATTCATAATCCATTGTATCAGCACTTTTCCTCGGGATAGACCCCTGGTATTACAAACCTCACATAGGGTCCCTTTGAATTCCTGGTGGACTACCACCAAGTGGGATAATGGTATCTATCAAATGTCCCCACCTTCAGGTTCCTCCTGCTCTTACAGCTCCCAGTTTGTTGCTCTCCATCTGCGGGAGACGCGCCGTTTGGCACCCTGATCCTGCTAGGACTACAGTTCTGCTTTGGCAGAAAGTTCCCACAACCTGAGAAACAGCTCCACTCTTTTCTACTTTCTGAATGAGTGCTCCTCTCAGTTCATCTACATCCTTCTGCCAAAGATAGAATGGAAAGACTGGAGCCTAGGCTCAATAATGTCTCTAAAGCACTTTGTCTCCAGGAAGTAAAGTGAGGCTTTTAGAGACCGTGGAGAAAGCAAGGGCAATGACTTTCACCTGTCATTACTACATAAAAGGAAAACAACAACAACAAAAAAAAAAAACGATCAAGACAATTCCAGCTTTCCCGCCGGTTTTATGCTTCAGCACTTTGCATCCACGAAGTCTGGGGGCTCCTCTACCCCACCAGCGGTCGGAGCTGGCAGCGTACGAGGGCTTCGGGCAAATCCGTGGGCCTCGCTCCCTGGGCTGGTCACCTCCCCTTATTGGCCTGACAGCCTGTCACTCCAATTTGGCTCCCACTCCTGCTAACCATTCACGTAGTCTGGTTGCGTCTGGTGCGTTTAATGTTGCCAATAACAAGGGATTTTTTTTTTTTGGAGGCGAGCACAGGTCGTGCTGCAATTAGTTCATTCATTGAAAACTCAGTTGCTCTCTGAGCGGTCGGGTAGAGACTGCTTTCGGCTTTTTTCCTGCTGTTAAGATCTCCTCTAGAGAGCTGCAACAATGCCCAAAAGAAAGGTAAGTGAAATAGGAAGATAGAAGGGGGATTAGAGACTGAAATACATATTTCCTAATCGGCAGATGTATTTTTTTAAAGCATTTTGGCTTCTAGTTCGATTTTGTGATGTGCTGAATGGAAGGGGAGGGAAAGGCAAATATCGGCTGGTGTAAGGTTGAGGATGGTCTCTCACGCAACTAGTAGTTCACTTTTGGCTTGTTTTGTTTAAGGGTAAGAATCACTTGAGAGGTGTCTCCATGCTGAATTACAAACAGTCATAGCGCTGTGCTGTCGCTTCCTACCCCACCCCCTTCCTCCGCTTACCCTATTGGAAGACTTCTCCCAACCACACTTCCAGGCACTAGTTTCCTCCTCAGCCTCCAGCTTTTCTCCGGGAACCGTCCAGTTTGGGGGAACGAAAGCCATGGCTTTCTCCCGTATTTGCCTTTGTTCTTCCCGTTTTCTTTTTCCTTTTTTTCCCTCCTCCGCTTCTTGTCATGCCAGATGGCTATGTAATGGTAATCCTGTGCCATTAGGCGGCGCAGACTTCAAACTGTCCTAGAGAAGGGAGAGATTCACAGCTGTAATTAGCAACTTTGGATCTGAGAGATCTGGGACTCTCCAAGCTAACTCACTGTCTAAAGGTGGAAGGATGATAAGAGAAATGCGGCAGATAAACTATTGCTGATGTTAGGGTAGCATGGATTTGTTTACTTTAGACGCGCAGAATTGATATGAGCTATTCAAGGGCTACAAGTCTCCTGCAAACCCTCACTTAAAAGATCGTGGCTTCTCTCTTGGACGGGAAATAAATTCACGCTCGGTGTTGTTTTTTTTTTGGGGGGGGGTTCCCTTAGAAGTGAAATCGATCGCTGTTTCGTTGCTTGATAAAATTGTAAAACACTGTGCTAAGTAAGGCGTTATGATTGTTTTGGTATTATTCCTATCTATTCGTCCGCCTTCCATATTTTTAGAACATAGCAATAAGACTGAAGTTCCCCGGTCCTCTGGGGCTGCATGACTCGTGCAATAGCTCGATAATTCCCAGGCTAAAGGGCTGCTCAGATACGGAAAGCAATGGTTTCTAATCAACATCCCCCTGCCTGAGATTCCCGCCGCTGCGCTTTTCTAGGCTTGTGCAATGGGTCTTGCTATTTTACAGAGCTGACAGCAACCTTGTAGCAGGTAGTGGCGGGAAGTTTTAAAATCCGCAGCCGGCTTCTCAGAATAACGCATTGACGTTGTAACAAAGAGGGTTCCCCCACACCAGGGCATTGTGGGGGTTGTAGTTGTTGTATGCACAACTTGGAGGGGAGAATAGTCCATTTAGAAGAGAGGGTCAGATAAGTACAATTGCATCTCGAGCATAAAGCTAAACGGACAGGGAGATTGCATGAAGCTCCTCCTTCATTCTGCCCACTCCCACACCTTTTGGCTTTAACCCTGGCTACAACAGGTGGATTTTAAAATTAAAAAGGTTTGTTTTTAGGAGATGCAATTTACACAAAAGGATGAAATTGACTATCAGTTGTATAAACTTATGTCTTGGGAATTCATTTACATCTTGGTGCAAATTTGTACTTTAGTAGACAGCATGCTACTAGGTACTAACACATGGCTACTTGAGCAGGAATCCAGGAAAAAGTCAAGCTGTTATATTGCAACTGCAATCTATAGGCAATATTTTCGGATCTATCAGTATATGTTTATATCGATGACCTTATTTCTGTGTGGTTTTCTCCCCTGTATAGGTTGCAGATCAAGGTGATATGAGGCAGGAGGTGAGTTTCTTTAGTTTTAGAATCTGAAAAAAATTCACTGGGTTTATAAACTTGACACATAAGCAGCTAAAAACTAAATGCTGGTTAGTATATTTGTACCATATGAGTACCAATATGGTATGCCAGTGAGCTCTCTCAGAAGTATAGTAGGTATTGAAAACTCCAAACTCCATGGAACTTAGGACCTTGTGCTTAAGATCTGGAGAGAGCTTCTTCCTTTTAAGCCAAAGAATTGCTTTGTCATTTTGCAAGAAGGGGCTGTATTTTTATTTCTAAATATACTCCTTGTTACTAGTGATTTGTGTTCATTTAGCCTAGCAATTGAAATGTAATTTGGGATTCTTTTTTCCTTAGCTGTATGAAGGGTCCAGAGGAGGGAAAAATCAAAACATATTTTTACTATGATATTTTTAAACCAAGTGCACAATGCTTCTTAATGACAATATATACGTAGTGGTACACTAAATATTTTCACCACAATATAAATATTTCTAGTTTCGTGTATCCATAATTCTCTTAACTGATAATTATTTTTAACTTATAGCCAAAGAGAAGATCAGCCAGACTGTCTGCTGTAAGTAGCCTTTTTAAAAAGCTGCCTGTGTATTGTAAAATGTAATTTTAAAATTCAGAGAATCCTAGACAATACTAGTTATTTAATACAAGATTTGTTTTTGATGTTTTAAGAAAAACTTTCTCACCAAGGAAATGTTTTTATCTTAGTGTTCAGTTTGAACTATACCCATTTATTTTAATTACGAGGCTGAATTTCATTGTTAGTGATCTGTCTTCATTTATGATTTCTTCCTTCTTTTCCCCCAGTTACCTGTGCCCATTACACCAGAGTTGAAGTCCAAAAGAAAATCAACTCCAAGGGTAAATATTCAGCATGCATTGTTGAGAGAAACTTGCTTTTCTTCAGAAATAGTTTTTTGGAAAGGCATACAGTTGCTCATTTTGCTTTATTTTCTTTACAGTTAGTGATATATTACATTATACATTACACCATATGGTACACGTCAGCCCTTTGAGTCAGAAATATTTGTTTGTGTTCTGTGGTTGTCTGCTGGTTTGGCATTTTCATTAGGAAGAGACAAAACAAAATATTAGTTGGCTAGACCCATAAAACATACGTGCTTTTGACGTCATATAGTCATAATACCAGTACTCCTGGGGAAACAAAAGGTGTAAACTCTAGTAACCAAAGTAATGCTTTGCGACAATAATACTAACTAACATTTGATAATACTTTACAGTTTGCAAAGTGCTTTCACATACATTATTTTCAAATTCACACAGTTGATCTCATACAGGATTCTGTGCTCTAATGTTGTGGTTAAAGACATTAGAAATAGCCTCAATATTAAGTTCACTTTTTCCCCAATATTTATTTATTTATGTGTAAATATGTATGAATATAATATGATCATATTTCTTTTTTAGAACTGGTTTATTGAGGTATGATTGATGTTTTAAGGATAAGTTGAATTCTTAACATCATAAAATGTTAAAAGTAGGAGGGGGCTTCCCTGGTGGCACGGTGGTTGAAAGTCCACCTGCCGTTGCAGCGGACGCAGGTTTCTGCCCCAGTCCGGGAGGATCCCGCGTGCCGCAGAGCAGCTGGGCCTGTGAGCCGTGGCCCCTGGACCTGCGAATCCAGAGCCTGTGCTCCGCAGCGGGAGAGGCCATAGCAGTGATAGGCCCGCGTAACACACACACACACACACACACACACACACACACACACAAAAGCTAGGAGGAACGTTAGAGATCATCTAATCCCATAATTTTGTGGTTGAAGAAACTAAATTACAGTTGTATTCATAAAATGTTTTGAAATACTTCATTAAAAGATATTGCTAAGCCATAGGTTTAGTAATCATAGTAAGTGACAACTGAAGAGAAAGGTTCTTTTTGTTTTTTTTCTATTTTGCATTTCCTCGTCACTATTTATAAAATTAAGTACTCAATTTATAAGTTGTTAAAATAATAAACACTGTTTATTTCCTTTCAAAATAAAAGACAGTGATAGAATAAAACAGATAATATATAATCATGGACTTTAAAACACTTTAAAACACTTTACCCTCCTTGGCTCTCAGTTTCTCATGTATTAAAAGAATAATAACATATCTATATTGCATTTTACAGTTTCTAAAGTAATTTCACATATATTTTATCATTTGCTCCTTATTACATCCCTGTAGGTAGGTGGTATTACTCTCTTTTACATATGAAGAAATAAACACAAAGAGATTTCTGCTTTTGCTCAGGATCACATCAAGTAAGAAACAGATCCAGATTTAAAACACATGTTTGCTGGACCCTGAACCCAGTGCTCTTTCTACTACATACACACTCAGGCAAAGAGCTTTCTTGGTAAAGAAATTATGATTCAAGTCATTCAGAAACTTGTAGACCCAAACATTGAATCACTAATGTCCCCAGGTGACCTCTTTCAAATATATCTAAATTGCTGCTCTCCCTAACATAGTATTTCTCTTAATTATTACCAATGGAGGCTCAGCAGTCAAAAACCTTGTTGCTAATTATTAGACATGACAGGGGTAAACTGGTCCCCTCTAGTCAAAGGAAGTTAATTTATCAAAGTGTAACCTGATGCTTGCAATTGGCCCTGTGTAGCCACTGATCAGCATTCTAACTTGTTGTTTCTCACCTAAAAGAAACTTTCTTTGATTTATATCAGGAATATTATTCATTTTAATACCATTTCAGGTTTATAATGACACTGAAAATTTCAAGTGATAATTTTGTTGATATTAAGTTTATATGGATATTTTAAAGGTTTTCTGTAAATTATTACAATAGCTGGTAAAATAACAGGCCTTTTAATCAACACACCAGTTAAATTGTGTATTTATTTTTTTATTGTTTTGTGTTGCTGGACAGAAATTGAAGACAAAAAATGATATGATGGAAAAAAACACAGATGCAAGTGCCAAAGCCATAGCTGAAACCAAGAAAGAAGATGTTAAAGAAGAATACAACAGTGAAACTGCTGGAAATGGAGAAGCCAACATTATAGAGGTATCTTCCAATATTAACAGTTTTGTTCATTTGAAAGTTTAACAATGGGTGCCACTGAAAGAAATCTTGTTTGTCTTGTAGTTTAAACATTGAGAAATATTAAATGAGTATGGCTCCATAGTGTCAGTCTGTCCAGGCTGCTGTAACAAAATACCACAGATGGGTGGCTTATAAACAACAGAAATTTATTTCTCACAGTTCTGAAGGCTGGGAAATCCAAGATCAAGGCACCAGCATTTTAGGTGTCTGATGAGGACATGCTTTCTGGTTTATGGATGGCAGTTTTCTCACTGTGTCCTGACATGATAGAAAGGGTGAGAGAGATCTCTGAGGCCTCTTTTATAAGGACATAAATCCCTTTCATGAGGGCTCTACTCTGATGACCTAATCACCTCCCAAAGGCCCCACCTCCAAATATCATCACATTGGACATTAGGTTTCATCATATGAATTTTGGAGGACACAAACATTCTGTTTATAGCATCTAGTATAATGGTTTCTAAGGGGAAAAGAAAGAAAACAAATTTAAAATTTGAGAATTTACAGGTATGGTTAGTGGGAGCAGTGGGTTAGCATTGATATTAATAGAACAATGCCAGAGATTATGACTTATTAATAATCTAATGACTGTCTTATTAAATACAGACCAATCCTTTATTGCTTTTGTCAGCACATGGGCTATTTGTAAATACCTTTTCAAGATCGTATATGATTCTTATTTCCTCTTCAGATTGCAAAACAAATCATTATGTATGTTTCCAATAGGTCTTGCTTTACATATATAGCATACCATGTTTCTAGGTATTGTAGTTAAAAAAAAAATGAAAATGGGATTTAGTGCCAAATCTATAAACTAGACCTATGCATGTATGGAAAATCTTTTGTAAGTGATTCTATGATATATGGTAGAAGACTTTTCAAGTAACTTTTTAAAAAATAAACCTAAATCTCACTATTATAGAAATAAAATATATTATTTCTTCAAGGAATATATTTTGTTTACATGCATGCTACTCATTTTTTCTGTATTTACTCTGTTTCCTCATATTTGTAATGAAAATTATTTATATGAATAAGTTTCCCTGAATTTATTGTTCCAAATATCTATTTGTGCATGTTTGTGTGGAGATATTTTAATTAATCCTATTTCTTATAAGGTTTCCTTATGATGTGTTGTTTAGGAGGCCTTTTCCACAGGAAAATTACTTTCTTATGGATGAAGTATTATTTTTTGCATAAAACAGATATAATCCTAAGTATTTAGGGGAAATGGTTCCAAATTTACAAATATAATCTTGGGTTTTTTTCTCTATACATATAGACACCAGCTCCTGAAAAAGAAATAGAGGAAATAGAAGAAGAAAAAATTGAAGATATCAAAGAAGAAAGAGGAGAAAAGAAAGAAACAGTGACAGCAGAAGGAAAAGAAGATGAAAAAGAAGATCAGAAAGGAGATGGAGAAGATCAAAACAAGGAAGAAGAGAAAGGAGAAGATGGAAGAGGGAAAGAAAATGAAAAAGAAGATGAAGGTGGAAAAGAGAAAGAAGAAGATGGAAAAGAGGAAGAAGACAAGAAAGACACAGGAGATGAAAAAGAGGGTGAAAATGGAAAAGGGAAAGGAGAAGAGGGCAAAGAGGGAGAAGATAAAAAAGAGAAAGGAGATGAAAAAGAGAATGAAGATGGAAAGGGGAAAGGAGAAAATGGCAAAGAATCAGAAGATGAAAAAGATAAAGGAGAAGATGAAAAAAAAGGAGATGATAGAAAAGAGAAAGGAAATGGAAAAGAGAATGAAGATGGAAAGGGGGATGAAGGTATAAATGAGAAGGAAGATGAAAAAGAGAAAGGAGAAGATGGAAAAAATGAAGAAGGAAAAGGGGAAGAAAAGGAGACAGGAAAGATGGAGGAGATGGAAAAGAAGACGAAAGCAAGGCTGAAATTGGAAAAGAAATAGCCGAAAGAAAAGAGGTCAAAAAAGAAGATGGAAAAAATGTAGAGTCTCTGAGTATTGTTTAAAGCTGCCCTATATGGTTTCATAATTTGGTAATATGTACCTTCATGTTGTAACGTTAAGAGAGATGAATATTTTTATCAAATATTTTATAAACACAGCTTTTCTTTAGCACTAATTTAATTTCATAACATCTTCATACTGGTTATTAGTCACAAAGTTCCTAACATGAAACATTTATCTATAAATTTTGTAATTATAATAGTGGAATATATAGAAAAATATGTTTTCAACTTTGTAAGTGAATACACTTTTTCTGTAAGTTGTGTGTTAAATCTTTGAATTTTAATTTTACTCCTATATGTGATAATTTCACAAAATGGAGAGATCCCAAAAGAGTTTCCTCAAACATTCTTGTGGTTCTCTAGGTTACTTTTATAAAGAAGGTGAACTATTTTCATGTGATGCTAAGAATTAGAATTATCTTTCCCAAATGTAACTTTGATATTAGCTTGGGAAAAAATAAAATTGTAATTCCATTTTTAAAAGAAATACAAATGTTTATTTCAGAAGGGCAGTTCCGACAATATGTGTATTCACAAAATTTTACTGGATGTATCTTAATAAAAATTCTCTTCAAAGATTATTTTAGTTTGTTTTAACTCCAAAAATGTAATTAGTGAAATATTATAATGCTTCATTTTTTCTATTGTGATGTTCACAAAAACATTAAAAAAATTTTTGCACTGAGATAAAATAAACATAACAGAAAATTCACCATTTTAGCCATTTCAAAATATACAATTCAGTGGTTTTACTATATTCACAATATTGTGCAACCACTATCACTATCCACTATCCAGTTACAGAATATTTTCATCACCAAAATAAGAAACAAAGTACCAATTAGCTGTCTCTGTCCATTCCCCCCAACCGGCCCCACCACTGGTCTCTGGCAACTGTTAATTTATTTTCTGTCTCTATGGGTTTGCATATTCTGGACACTTCATATAAATGGAACCATGTGACATGTGGCCTTTTGTGTCTGTCTTCTTTCACTTAGCATAATTTTTCATGTTCACCCATGTTGTAGCATGTATCAGTATTTCATTTCTTTTTTGTGGCTGAATAATATATTGCACTACATTGTTTGTTGAAGAATATTTGAGTTGTTTCTATGCTTTGTCAATTATGAATAATGTTATGAACATTTATGTACAATTTTTTGTGTACATGTATGTTTTCATTTCTCCTGGTTATATACCTAGGAGGAGAACCACTGGATTATTTTAGTAATTCTATGTTTAACTTTTTGAGGAACGTCCAGTTTTCCAAAGTGGCTTCAGCATTTTGTATTCTCACCAGCAATGTGTGAGTGTTCTAATTTCTCCACATCCTTGCCAACACTTGTTATTGTCTCTCTTTTCTATTATAGAAATCCTACTGGGGTGATTCGGGGGTGATGAAAATCATGGTAATTTTTGTTTGCATTTCCCTAATGATGTTAAGCGTCTTCTCATGTGTTTATTGGTGATTTGGATAACTTCTTTGGAGAAGTATCTAACAAGGCCATAACCCATTTTTTTACTTGGACTGTCTTTTCAGTGCCGAGTTGTAAGGCATGTATATATTTTAGATACAAGTCCCTTATCAGAAGTAATAATTTGCAAATTTTTTTTCCCATTCTATGGATTGTCTTTTATTTATTATTTTTAAATTTTTTATTGGGGTATAGTTGTTTTACAATGTTGTGTTAGTTTCTGCTGTACATCGAAGTGAATCAGCTATATGTATACATATATCCCCTCTTTTTTGGATTTCCTTCCCATTTAGGTCACCAGAGAGCATTGAGTAGAGTTCCTGGTGCCATACAGCAGGTTCTCATCAGTTATCTATTTTATACATATTAGTGTATAATCCAAATCTCCCAATTCATCCCACCTCCTTTTCCCTCTTAGTGTTTATATGTTTGTTCTCTACGTCTGTGTCTCTATTTCTGCCCTGCAAGCAGGTTCGTCTGTACCATATTTCTAGATTCCACATATATGTGTTAATATATGATATTTGTTTTTCTCTTTCTGACTTACTTCACTCTGTATGACAGTCTCTAGGTCCATTCATGTCTCTACAAATGACCCAATTTAGTTCCTTTTTATGGCTGAGTAATATTTCATTGTATGTATATACCACGTCTTCTTTATCCATCTGTCAGTGGGCATTTAGGTTGCTTCCATGACCTGGTTATTGACAATAGTGCTGCAATGAACATTGGTGTGCATGTATCTTTTTGAATTATGGTTTACTCTGGGTATTTGCCCAGTAGTGGGATTGCTGGGTTATATGGTAATTTTACTTTTAGTTTTTTAAGGACCCTCCATACTGTTCTCCATATTGGCTTTATCAGTTTACATTGCCACCAACAGTGCAAGAGCTTTCCCTTTTCTCCACACCGTCTACAACATTTATTGTTTGTAGATTTTTTTGATGATGGCCATTCTGACCAGTGTGAGGTGATACCTCACTGTAGTTTTGATTTGCATTTCTCTAATAATTAGTGATGTTGAGCATCTTCTCATGTGCTTATTAGTGATTTGGATAACTTATTTGGAGAAATGTCTAACAAAGCCTTAACACATTTTTTACTTGTATTGTCTTTTTAGTACAGAGTTGTAAGACATGTATATATTTTAGATATAAGTCCCTTATAATAATAATTGTAATAATTTGCAAAATATTTTCCCATTCTATGGGCTGTCTTTTAACTTTCTTGATAGTATCCTTTGATGCAGGTAATTTTTTTTTTTATTTTGATTAAATCCAATTTATCTACTTTTTCTTTTGCTGTTTGTGTTTTTGGTGACATAGCTAAGAATCTGTTACCAAACCCCAGGTCACAAGGATGTATACCCATATGAAGAGTTTTATAATTTTATCTCTTGCATTTAAGCTTTTGATCCATCCTGTGTTAAATTTTGTGTATGGTATGAAGTAGGGTCTCAAATTCATTCATTTACAAGCACCATTTCTTGAAAAGACTATTTCCCCATTTGATGGTGCTGGCACTGTTCAGAAATCAATGGACCACAAATGTATGTGTTTATTTCTGGACTCTCAATTCTATACCACTGATCTATAGGTCTTTCTTCATGTCAGTACCACACTTTTGACTACCATAGCATTAGAGTAAGTTTTGACATCAGAAAGTATGTGTCCTCCAAGTTTGTTCCCAGTCCTTTACAATTCCTTATGAGTTTTAGGACCAGCTTGTTCATTTCTACCAAAAAAGGAAAAAGGCATTTGGCATTTGATAAGGGTCATAATAAATATGCAGATAAATTTGGGGAACATTGCCATATTAACAAAATTGTCTTCCAATCCATGAACACAGGATGTCTTTCCATTTATTTAGGGTGCCTTTAATTTCTTTCCACAATATTTTGTAGCTCTTCATGTACACGTCTTGCACTTCATTGATCAAATTTATTCCTAAGTATTATATCCATTTTGAAGCTGTAACTGGAATTGTTTTCTTGATTTTAATTTAGCATTGTTCATTATTAGTGTGCAGAATACAACTGATATTTGAATATTGATCTTATATCCTACAGTTTTCCTGAACTTGTGTATTAGATTTAACAGGTATTTTGTGGATTCTTCAGAGTTTTTCCTATTTATAAGATCATGTCATCTGCATATAGAGATTGTTTTACCTCTTTCTTTCCAACTTGGATGCCTTTATTTCTTTCTTTCTGCCTAATTTCCCTGGCTTCACAAATATTAAGAATAAAAAAAGGAAATACACAAGTTCAGAAGTCCAGTTTTCAAAGCATAGATTTCTGCTTCTACCTCTTTCCCAAGGCTGGAAGGCCCTGCACCATTTCCTACTCTCTCAGAACTTACTACAATGTTACAGTAATAAAAACCAACTTAAATGGGCTGGTTAAATATCTAGGTAACTTGCCTGGATCCCCCAATTTCTAGCCATATTCTGCAACCACAAAAATTGTACTCAACTTCCAGCACAGAAATGTGTTGTTTTAAGCACCTTGATCCTTTTCACTGCTAAGGCTAAAATAAAAGTAACAGTCCTGCATTCCTCTTTAAAAACACATCCCAGGTGACGGGCAGAACTGTGGTAATGAGTAATCTTATTTTTCCTGTGAAATTATACCCTCTACATAAAGAAGGTAGGCACCTTCACCTTACAACATTATCTTAACTCTAATAAAGTGCTCATATGACAAAATGCCATGGTATACTATAGGAGGATCATTGTTTCACACTATGATACTAAAGTGAATTTTCTTCCTCGGGTCTTGTATTGTTTTATTTCTTGATGCTTTAATTGGATCCTATTTTCCCTTTATCATCAAAATTTTGCTTCACACAATTTCTCTTCTAAAAGACTCAACGATAGTAAGGTGTGAGGGGAGGAGTGGAGTAGGGGAGTGTTAATTTATAGAGAGAGCACACCATGACTATAAGTGAAAGCGAATATAAATTATAAATCTACAAAACAGAACAATCTTCACTAAAGATGGGGAGAAATAAATAAGGGTGTAAAAAATCTTCAGGGAACCCCACAGAGAAATGGTGTTCAAGAAGTACACTTGGAGTTTCTCCAGTAATATGAAGCATCTTTTGTTAAGTATCTGATTGGCAGCACAAGTTTTTGGTAGCATATGATTGATTCAACACAATAATTGATTTTCTGAGTATGTAGTGCTGAAGTTTTCATCTAAACTTTTCTGTTGTTACTTTAAAGGGTTTGCCCCATTCATAAGCTTGAGGGCATGTCTCAGAATAAAAAATTTTAATGGGAATAAACTTTGAAATTATATTGTAATTAGATGGGAAACATTCAGTTTATTGATATAGCATGAAAAGAAACTGAGTATTTATACACAATTCTTCAGGGGAATATCTTCTGTATAAGGACTGCCCTTAATGCTTCCCCTTAATATTTAAAATGTTTCATGCTGAACATTATTAATCCTTATAAAAATTCCATGTTTAGGGTGGTATGAAGAAAGGGAGACATAGAACACAGGCATGTCAGAGCTGGAGTCTAATCTCATAAACCATAGGTGTTATTAATTACCTACTGAGATCACACAGATAAATCTTGATATTATCTTTAAAAATCGGGTTTTGAAAATCATCAAATAATAATGTTTTGGTCCTAAAAATTTAATTGTCTTCAAGATACTATTGTGGCAATTGTCCAAAATTAAAAAACAGAACTGTTGGAACAAGTTGCTTAGCATATAAGGAACGGAGAAAAAGCCCACCAAATTGGCTGCAGTTTAGGACCTCCTGTGCTAAAATTAAGTTAAATCTAAACCATGCAGTAGGTAAATGACTTGTATGAAGGTATTTTTCTAGAATACAGAAGAGGCTTTTTAATGTGATATTTACACACTAGGTATGATTGCTTTTTTCTTAAAATACATGGATTTAATATTATTACCTATCAATTTATTTGCCTGACATGAATAGTCTTTCAGATTATGTTGACTTTCTTAGGTTGGAAAATTGTAAGTAGGCAAAAGTCCAGCTTTATATGGAGTAACAATCATTTTCTTTCACATATTTTCTCTGTAACTACAGTTCATTCTGGTTGTTTATTACATATTTTATAAACTCTCTTTTTCTAAATGTTGTTTTTCCCATGAACATTATCTTTACATATTTATATCAAATACCACATAATAGTGTAGATCAAAATGGTTTTCCTTTCTTTAGAAGTTAAAAATTAAATTCACAAAAATTAAATATTCCTTAAAAACCTAAACTATGATTTACTATGTTACTTGACAACATATGCATTTAATTCCTTAGTAACTAATCTGCAGTCCAGGCTTGGTGTAATTTACTAAATAATATAAATGAACTCCAGTGGTTATAGAAATTGAGTTCCAGATCAGATAATGGGGGAGGGTGTGTGTGTGTGTGCGTGCGCATGTGTGTGTTTTCTAGAGAAGAGAGGAAGGGGAAATCACAAAGTGAGATGAATGATTTCAAAATATTTTAGTATAAGTGGCTTAAAAGGCTATTTTTTCACATAGATTAGGAATTCTGACCAAAGGTGAAATAACTTCTTCAAATATTTAACACATATAAAAGTGTTTACTATGTGCCAGGCACTTTCTTAAGCATGTTACATATGTTACACATATATGTAAAGAAACATATTTACATATAACAACCTTATGAGACAGGTACTATTATTATCCTCATTTTCATAGAAAAGGAAACTAAGCACAAAGGCTAATCAATTTGCTTTATTTGTGGAAAATCCATGGTTTCCAGGATTTGAACTAAGTTATACCATCTCTCAAATAGGCTTAATCCACAAGCATTTTCCACACAGTAGGATTTTTTGTTTGTTTTGTAAAAATAATCTTAGAAATTCAATGAGAAATGACGTCACTCACCAGTGTTACAACTTAGATTCTTTAATTCATTTAGTCAATAAATATTTGTTGAGTACCTACTATGTGTCAATTAGGTTACAGGGGGGTTATATCTGTGAAGAAAATAGGAATCTTCCTTGCCCTCATAGATCTTACAGTTCACTAGAAGAAACCAATATATTTTTTAATCACATAAATAATTATATAATTATATATATATATATATATATATATATATTTTTTTTTTTTTGCTGTACGCGGGCCTCTCACTGTTGTGGCCTCCCCCATTGCGGAGCACAGGCTCAGGATGTGCAGGCTCAGTGGCCATGGTTCACGGGCCCAGCCGCTCCATGGCATGTGGGATCTTCCCGGACCGGGGGCACGAACCCGTGTTCCCTGCATTGGCAGGCAGACCCTCAACCACTGCACCACCATGGAAGCCCTATAATTATAATGCTATAGAAGAATAGTAAGGTGGCTAAAAGATGGAATGACAGAGACCTGGGAGAAGCTAGTACTTGTAGGTGATTAGAGGTGCCAATCCACTTACCTAGACACAAAGGTTTACTGAACTCAGCTGGGAGGTTCTCACTTAAGATTTCCCATGTAATTATAGACACATAGTGTTTGGGGTTGGAGTGAACCAAAAGGTTAACTGAGCAGACATTTAGTATGGTTTCTTCAATCACCTGTCTATACTTCAGCTTGGATACCACTTGGATGGTTTTTCACATGGCTAACTTATTGGGATTTTTTTTTTTTAACCTAGGCAGCATGGTAGTCTCAGGGTGGTCTAATTTCTTATAAGGTGGCTGGTAGCTGGCTACCCCCAAAATGTGTGTTGCAAGAAACCCAGGCACCAGTTGCAAGTTTTCTAATGACCTAGCCTGGGAAGCCATGTATTACTTCCCCATTTTATTAGTCAAAAAGAAAATGAAAAAATCAGCCCAAATGCAAGAGAACGTATATAAGCAAGAACATGAATACAGGGGGGCATGGCTCATGGGGGAGCCATTTTTGCAGATTAGCTACCATAATTCTCCATTTCCTCATTCTCTGTTTTCAGAATTCCCACTACATGGATGTTGGATCTTCTGGATTGATCCCCTATTTTTTTAAAAAAGCAAACCTTTTCTCTCCTATTTTTCTTCTCTTTGTCTTTTTCTTCTTTCTTGGATATGTCTTTATATTTTCATCAAAATGTCTATTGAATTTTATACTCTTTTATTTCCTTGTTCTTTCTTTTTTTCATATCACACTGTCTCCTTATTTCTTGATGTAACATTTTCTCTCTTCTGTCTTCTGGTATCAATTTTACAACCATTTGTTTCTGGGTTTTCTTTTGTTTAAGTTTTCTTCTTCTTTTTGGATTGCTATATTTCCTCCAAGGTCCTCCCCTCCTCATTTTTGCCTTATTTTAGTATCTGCCTTTAATGTTAGAGTCTTTCCTCAAATTCCTGGTGATTTAAAATATGTAACATTCAAATTTAAGAATGAGATGCTAAAAAAGCTGGTTAAGTGGAGTTTGTCAATTAATGGCACTGTGGTATGATTTGTAGGAGTCTACCCATTTCATGAGCAAGATCTACCAATGTCATTCTCTACGATCCTTCTCTCTTCAGCTAATGAGTTTCTCTGGAGAGAAATCATTCAAACTCCTCTATGGATGTGTAAGTTTGACTACAGATATTCTGAAAACCCAAGAAAAAGGGGTGCTGTGTGTTTCTGTATTAGTCAGGATTCTCCAGAGAAAGAAAACCAACAGGAAGGAAATATATATATATATATATATATATATATATATATATATATATATATATATATATATATATATATATATATATATATATATATATATATATATATATATATATATATATATATATATATATATATATACAGAGAGAGAAAGAGAGAGAGAGAGAGTGAGAGAGAGAGAAGGGGGGGAATGAGAGATAAGGAATTGATTCACATGATTACATGACTATGGAAACTGGCAAGTCTAAATCTGTCATATGGGCTGATAGGCTCAAGATCTGAGTCGACATTGCAGTTTCAGCCTGAAGACCAGAGGCTTGGAAAACCAGGGAAGCCAATGGTTCAGATGAAGGCAGTCAGTTAGAGAATTCCCTTTTCCCCAGGGAAGATGGTCTTTTTTTTTTTTCTTCAGCTGATTGTAATGAGCCCACTCACATTATGGAGGGCAATCTGCTAACTCAAAGTTCATGGGTTTAATGTTAAACTCATCCAAAATACTCTCCAATTTGACAGATAAAATTAAATATAATGGTCTCATTGATTATTATGTATCCTTTCAATTAATTCACTGTGATGTTTTCAAAAAGCACTTTACCTTTATCCTTAGTTGTACCTGGTATCACTGAATTCAGACCCCTTTTGTGCCAAAGTCTCCAGTGACCAAACTTCTAGCCTATGGACGCTTTAACCAACAGAATGTGGCAGAAGTGATGCTGTGCCAGTTCTGACCCTAAACTTTAAGATGAAGTTTCTCAAATTTGGCACTTTTGACATTTGAGGTTGAATAATTCTTTGTTGTATGACGCTGTCCTGTACACCATAGGCTGTTTAACAGCATCCTTTGCCTCTGCTAGCCAGAAGCCAGTTGTACCCTCCCTCCCCCCTACTCTTGTGACAAATAAATATATCTTCAGACATAGCCAAAGATCCCCTGGGGTAGGGGCAAAATAACCTCCAGCTGAGAACAACTGATTTAAAAAGATGAGTGGCTTTTGCTTCCTAATTCTTGGAACACTCACCTTTGGAATGTGTGCTCTGGGGAAATCCAGCCTCCATGTGAGAGATCTAGCTACCCTGATATAACCATGCTTTGAAGAAGCCTGTGTATGGAAGGAAATGACTGCCTGACCCTCAGATATTTCAGCCATCTCAGCTAAGTTGCCAGACACATATATGAAGAAGTCATCATGGACAGTAAGCCAGTCAAGTTTTCAGATGACTCCAACCCCTATGACCATTTGACTGTAACCACATGAAAGACTCCTAATGAGAACCACTCAAGTGATCTCTGCAAACTCACAAAAACTTCAGAAATAATAATAAATATTTACTTTATGCTATTAAATTTGGGGATGCTTTGTTAAAAAGGAAATGGAACATGAATTATCAAAGAAACAATGCAAGAACATTTTAGGACTAAATTTCTGGATTTAAATGATCTATCAAGTGCCCATTATAATGAATTAAAAAAGAAAAATGTCAAAGGACATCATCTGGAAGTGTTAGTATATTATGGATTAAAAGGACACCTTCAAACTTACAATTCTCATTCTCTCTCCTTTCCTTCTCTCCTTACCCCTTTTCTGTCTTTTGTGCAGGTGCATGCATACATGCATGCATGCCTGTTTGCATGAGCACACGTACATGTGTGTACACACACACACACACATAAAAAAAACAGTTCACATACAAAAGAGAAGGAATAAGAATGGCAAAGGACTTCTGAACAACAGCACTGGAAGCTGGAAAACAATGAATCATGACTTCAGAATTATTAATTTACAGCCTAGAAGTCTACATCTAGACAATTTATCAATCAAGTATGGGAGTAAAATAAGCATGCTTCCATATGTGAAAAGTGAAAAATTTAATCTCCTGTGCACTCTTTCAGAAATCTAATATAAGGGAGATAATTATATCAAGTTTGTAATAACAGATTCAACTTCAGTACTTGTAATTAGTCTATTCATATTTTCTATTTCTTCCTAGTTCAGGTTTGGAAGATTGTACCTTTCTAAGAATTTATCCATTTCTTTTAGGTTGTCCAATTTACTGGCATATAGTTATTTGTAGTAGTCTTTTATGATCCTTAGTATTTCTGTGGTGTCGGTTGTATCTACTCTTTTTCCATTTCTAATTTTATTGATTTGAGCTCTCCCTTTTTTTCTTGATGAGTCTGGCTAAGAGTTTAACAATATTTTTATCTTTTCAAAGACCCAGCTTTTTGTTTCATTGATCTTTTCTATTGTTTTCTTCACCTCTATTTCATTTATTTCTGCTCCGATGTTTATGATTTCTTTCCTTCTACTAACTTTGGATTTTGTTTGTTCTTTTTTCTCTAATTACTTTAGGTGTAAAAGGTTAGGTTGTTTATTTGACATTTTTCTTGTTTCCTGAGATAAAACTCCAAAAAAGCAAATGTCCAGGACCAGATGGCTTCACACGCAAATTCTACCAAATATTTAGTGAATACTTAACACCTATCCTCAACAAATTACTAGCAACCTGAACCAAACAATACAGTAAAAGGATCATACGACATGATCAAGAGGGATTTATCCCAGGGATGCAAGGATTTTTTAATATCCACAATTCAGTTAGTGTGACACACCACATTAACAAATTGAAGAATAAAAACCGTATGATCATCTTAATAAATGCAGAAAAAGTATTTGATAAAATTCAACATTCATTTATGATGCAAAACCTTTCCAGAAAGTGGGCATAGAGAGAACATAACTCAACATAATAGAAGCCATAAATGACAAGCCCACAGCTAATATTATACTCAATGGTGAAAGGCTGAAAGCATTTCCTTTAAGACCAGGAAAAAGACAAGGATGTCCAGTCTCACCACTTTTATTCAATGTACTTTTAGAAGTCCTAAATACAGCAATCAGAGAAGAAAAAAGAAAAAAAAAGGAATCCAAATTGGAAAAGAAGTAAAACTGTAACTGTTTGCGTATGATGAGATACTATACATAGAAAATCCTCCTATTAGAGCTAATCAATGAATTTGGTCAAGTTGCAGGATACAAAATTAATACACAGAAATATGTTGCCTTTCTATACACTAACCATGAAAGATCAGAAATAGAAATTAAAGAAACAATCCCATTTACTGTCACATACAAAAGAATATAATACCTAGGAATAAACCTACCTAAGGAGGTAAAATACATGCAATTCCAAAAAGTATATGACGCTGATGAAAGAAATTGCAGATGACACAACAGATGGAAAGATATACCATGTTCTTGGATTGGAAGAATCAATATTGTCAACATGAATATACTACTCAAGGCAATCTACAGGTTCAATGCAATCCCTATCAAATTACCAGTGGCATTTCTCACAGAACTAGAAATAAAGAATTTACAATTTGAATGGAAACATGAAAGACGCCGAATAGCAAGAGCAAACTTGAGAAAGAAAAACAGAGCAGAAGGAATCAAGCTCCCTAACTTCAGACTATACTACAAAGCTACAGTCATCAAGACAGTATGGTACTGGCACAAAAACAGAAATACAGATCAATTGAACTGGATAGAAAGCCCAGAAATAAAACCACACACCTATGGTCGATTAATCTATGGCAAAGGAGGCAAGAATATACAGTGGAGAAGACAGTCTCTTCAATAAGTGGTGCTGGGACTGGACAGCTACATGTAAAAGAATGCAATTAGAATATCTTCTAACACCACACACAAAAGTAAACTCAAAATGGATTAAAGATCTAAATGTAAGACCGGATACTCTAAAACTCCTAGAGGAAATTATAGGCCAAACACTCTTTGACATAGATCATAGCAATATTGTTTTGGATATACCTCCCAGAGAAGTGAAAATAAAGACAAAAATAAATAAATGGGACCTAATTAAACTTAAAAGATT
This sequence comes from Mesoplodon bidens, assembly GCF_964165515.1. Lineage (NCBI taxonomy): Eukaryota > Metazoa > Chordata > Mammalia > Artiodactyla > Ziphiidae > Mesoplodon > Mesoplodon bidens. Next base: position 73,866,199 of record NC_138163.1, read on the forward strand.
TTACACAGCAAAGGAAACCATACACAAAATGAAAAGACAACCTACAGAATGGGAGAAAATATTTGCAAACCATGTGACTGACAGGGGTTAATATCCAAAATATAAAAAGAGTTCATATAGCTCAATATCCAAAAAAAAGAAGACACACAAACTAATCAAAAAATGGGCAGAAGACCTAAATAGACATTTCTCCAAAGAAGACATACAGATGGTCAACAGGCACATGAAAAGACACTCAACATCGCTAATTGTTAGAGAAATGCAAATCAAAACTACAATGAGGTATCACCTCACACCAGTCAGAATGACCATCATCAAAAAGTCTACAAAAAGTAAATGTTGAAGAGGGTGTGGAGAAAAAGGAACTGTTGACAGGAATGTAAATTGGTGCAGCTACTATGGAGAACAGTATACAGTTCCTTAAAAAACTAAAACTAGAGCTACCATATACAGTAAGTCCCCTACACACATACCTTCAAGTTTCAAACTTTCAAAGATGTGAACCTGCATTCACATGTCAAATCACGTAAGCTAGTTCATATATCTGGCTTACATTGTCGTGTGTGTGTACCCTCTACAAGTGGTTGTGCTTTTGTGTACTTTACTGTACAGTACTGTATAGAGTACAGTAGTACAGTATCTTTATTTCAAGCCCAGGATGTCCTGAAGCAAGGGTAAAAGCAGTGGTGATGTAGCTGGTACCTCTGTACTTTTCTAGGTACTATACTGTAAGATTAAAAATGTTTTCTTTATTTTTTGTGTTTGTTTTTTATGTATCATTTGTGTGAAAAGTATTGTAAACCTATTACATTACAGTACTGTATAGCCGATTGTGTTAGTTGGGTACCTAGGCTAACTTTGTTGGACTTACAATCAAGTTGGTTTTACGAATGCACTCTCAGAGGGAGTGGTATATATCTATAGATACAGATATAGATATAGATATAGATATATATGAATATTATTTTATGACTGGAATATACTCAGTCATAAAAAAGAATGAAACAGTGCCATTGACAGCAACATGGATGGACCTAGAGATTATCATACTAAGTGAAGTAAGCCAGACATAGACAAATATCATATGATATTGCTTATATGTGGAATCTTAAAAACATGATACAAAAGATCTTAAATATAAAACAAAAATAGACACACAGACTTAGAAAACAAACTTATGGTTACCAAAGAGGAAAGGGGAGGGATAAATTAGGAGTTTGGGATTAACATATACACACTACTACATATAAAATAGAAAACCAACAAGGACTTACCATATAATGCATGGAACTATACTCAATATTTTGTAATAACCTATAAGGGAAAATAATCTGAAAAAATTATATATATATATATATATATATATATATATATATATATATATATATATATATATATATATAGAACTGAATTCCTTTGCTGCACACCTGAAACTAACATATCATTGTAAATAAACTATATTTCAATTTCAGTAAAATCATGTAATCATCTCAGTTGATGTAGAAAGAGCATTTGATAAAACTCTACATCTATTTAAGATTAAAAAAAAAACTGAACAAGATGAGTATAGAGGGAACATACTCCAACATAATAAAAGTCATATATGACAAACCCACAGCTAACATAACACTCAATGGTGAAAAACCAAAAGCGTTTCCTCTAAGATCAGGAACAAGACAAGGATGCCCACTCTTGCCACTTTTATTCAAAATAGTATTGGAGGTTGTAGCCTCAGTAATCAGACAAGAGAAAGAGATAAATGCATCCAATTTGGACAGGAAGAAGCAGGAGACAAATGGAAAATAAATAAAGATTGAAATTACTCTTACTAAAAGTATAAAAGTGTTCTGAAAGTCCACAGATTTTCCATGAGATACATGCTAACAGTATTACTTGTTCTCAAATAGTCTTACCTCTTTACAACTGTTTATACATACAACACATTTGCTTAAATGTGCATAAAGACAATGTTCTCTTAATGTTTGGCATTCAATTTTAAAATATTTTCAGTCATTTGTTTGACAAGACGCAGTTATGGATTGATTTGTTTTCACTGACGAGTAAATTTGAAATTAATACAAACTATATGACTTCAAAAGTAAAAACTTTTAGAGACAATTGGTTTTGAAGTATCCAAACAGAAAAGAAAAAATATATCTTTACTATGTTTGAAACATCAAAATATTCATTAAATTCTGTGTACTTACACATTTATTCTACATGTTAATTTTGTTTTTTTGTTGTTGTTGTTTTTTGAAAAAGGTTGAGTCCATTTATTGGCACATGCTATTTCCTGTGGGGGTGGTGTGAGAGGTGTAATTCTAAGAGAGAAAAGTGTGAGTTTAACCCTTTAAGTCCAGACATACAGAGCTAAGTCATATTCAGGGATGCCAAGTGGAGATATAGCTTGGGTGATTAAAAAATAGGAACTTGGCTGGAAAGGTGGGTAGGTTTCCCAGGAAAGTAGAATAACACAACACAGCTTTACCCAGGTTTCAAAGAACCAGAGAGGCAGAGAAGCCTGAGCTGCCCTCTTGCCAAAAGTGAAAGGGTCTGCATCCTTTAGCTGCAAGCCCCTGAGGACTGATGGGCTTGTTCATTCTGTCTTTGGAAAGAAATAGTCTTGCCTCTGCCCACCTGACTAATCCCAGGGACCAGCTAGGAAGAGGCTTGCATTGGGAAGGTCAAGAAGGTAGAACAAAGAATCCCCAATGACATTTTATAGTCGAATGAGGACTCTGTTCTCAACACAGAGTTTTCGTGTCACTTGCTCTGGTTCTGTTCTAGGCAGGAACAGAGAATGTGGCGTAGGCTTGTCTTTGGAATGTTATTTTTTCCAAGGCTTGAAGGTATGGGAGTAGCATCAACTGCATACTGCCCATACTACATGTTAATTTTGAACTCACTGAATATGGCATCCTATTTTAAAGAGCTTTTAGAGTAAAATAAGCATGAGAATACACAATCCAAAAGTGTTTAAAGTTTCAGGAATTCAGGAACACATTTACTTGATTTCATTTTTGTATTTAGAGATAGATTTTTAGAGCTATAAAGAAAAGTGGAGGATGCTACGGTCGGAAAGTTTGTATCCTCCCAAAATTCGTATGTTGAAATCCTAATGTCCAATATGATGATATTAGGAAGTGGGGCATTTGGAAGGTAATCAGGTCATAAGAATGGAGTCCTTATGCATAGGATTAGTGTCTTTATAAAAGAGGCATCAGAGAGATCCCTTTCCCTTCCACCATGTGAGAACACAGCAAGAACACCCTATCTATGAACCAGAAAGAAAATTCCATTGACTGAAAAAATGCACGATGTGAGAGCTGTAAGATTCAGTTTTATTGGGGGACATACTGAAGACTATAGATGGGAGATAGCTCTGAGGAACTACTTCAAAGAGGTAAGCGAAGAGCCAGTATATAGAGAAGTTTCTTTGGCTGGTAAATACCTGGGGTCAAGAATACATCTTGGTAAAATATCATGGCTAGTAATGAAGATCAGATATCTCAGTTAATGATTTTAGTGCTTTTCCATGTATGGGAAGATGTAAGAATCTGGAGTCATTGAAATGCTTCTGTAGATATGCATCTTAGCTATTTAGGTGCCTGTATATCCAAAAGGACAGAATGTTTCATCCTATTTTTTCCATCCTGAATTTCCTTCAGGGTACACTGTTGGTGGGTGACCACAGTGGCTAATGATATGATCCTTGTAGAACTGAAATGGCAGGTAACATTTTTGTTTACAGTGCCCCCTGTTTGTGATAAATTTGTCAGAAATTTGGGAGGCATTTCATGACTAATTTCTCCCATGGTGCTAGGAAAGCTCATTCCTAGGTCAGATGAGGATTAATTTGATAGTCCACACAATGGGCTATTTCTGGATTAAGCCCTGTTAATAACTTGAAAAAAGTATCTGGAGCATCTCTCTTACTAGTCTATTGTTACCCAGAAACTTTCCCCTTGTTGATTTTTCCATATCTAGAATTGCACTATTACAATTAATTATATATAGAACTATATATGTTCACCATCATATATACATTCATATATATGTTCATCATATATACATTCAGACATCATTACTTTTGTCAGAGACTTGTATGCACAGTGGGTAATGTAAGAAACAATAATCTTATAAAATAGACAGTGTATAAGTAATATAGCTAGTAGAACTCGTAAGGTCATAAGTAAATATTTAAGCCAGGAACTTCCATCAGGTGTGCCCAGTATATCCCCAGTCATCTGACACAGTCTGTCCCATACCAATCCCTTTCTTTAAAGGCAACGATATACAATGGAGAAAAGGTAATCTCTGCAACAAGTGGTGTTGGGAAAGGTGGGCAACTACATGTAAATCAATGAAGTTAGAACACTCTGTCACACCTTTTACAAAAAATAAACTCAAAGCAGTTTAAATAACTAAATATAAGACATGACGCCATAAAACTCCTAGAGAATATAGGGAAAACATTCTCAGACATAAATCATAGCAATACTTTCTTAGATCAGTCTCCCAAGGCAAGAGAAAAAAAAGCAAAAAAAAAAAAACAAATGAAACCTAATTAAAATTAAAAGATTTTGCACAACAAAGGAAACCATAAACAAAACGAAAAGACAACATACAGAAAGGGAGAAAATATCTGCAAACAATGTAACCAAGAAGGGGTTAATATCCAAAATATGCAAACAGCTCACACAACTCAATATCAAAAAGCATACCAATCAAAAAATGAACATAAGACCTAAATAGACATTTCTCCAGAGAAGACATACAGATGGTCAACAAGCATGTGAAAAGGTGCTCAACATCACTAATTATTAGAGAAATGCAAATCAAAACCACAATGAGGTATCACCTCACACTTATCAGAATGGATATCATCAAAAAAGTCTACAAATAATAAATGCTTGAAAAGGTGTGGAGAAAAGGGAACCCTCCTACCCTGTTGCTGGGAATGTAAATTGGTGCAACCACTATGGAAAGAAGTATGGAGATTCCTTTAAAAATTAAAAATAGAGCTACCATAAGATTCAGCAATCCCACTTCTGGGCATATATCCAAAAAAGATGAAAACTCTAATTCGAAAAGATACATGCACTCCAGTGTTCATAGCAGCACAATTTACAATGGCCAAGACACGGAAATAACCCAAGTGCCCAATAACAGACAATTGGCTTAAGACGATCATACAATAGAATATTTATCTGCTGTAAAAAAAGAATGAAATATTGCCATTTGCAGCAACCTGCATGGACCTAGAGAGTGCATTCTCAGTGAAGTAAGTCAGACAAAGACAAGTGTTATATGATATCACTTGTATGTGGAATCTAAAACAATAATACAAATGAATCTATATACAAAACAGAAACAGACTCACAGACATAGAAAACAAACTTATGGTTACCAAAGAGAAATGGGGGTGTAAATTAGGAGTATGAGATTAACAGATACAAACTGTTATACATGAAATAGATAAGCAACAAGGATTTACTGTGTAGCACAAGGAAATATATTCAATGTCTTGTCATAACCTATAATTGAAAATAATGTGAAAAATATGTCTATCTATATATACCAATTACTTTGCTTAAATAGCCATAGCATGGTTTTAGCCATATAAATCCATCTCATAACTGAGAGACAGTCCTTCCATAATCAAGAAGTTATATTCTTGAGCTTGAGTAATCTTTAAAGATAATTCATATATATTACCATGGTCAAGGAAAGTATGATTGTTTAGTCAGGTAAGGGGGGATCCCATCTAGTAATGTCAATAGTTGCCTGAACAGAACTGTAACTTCTTTCTTCTAGAACAAACTTCCTAAGTGCCGTTCAGTTACAACCTTTGAGAGTAGAAATTCACCAAGGTAACACTGAAGTGCTGGATGTAGGTAATTGACCATAAAGCCAACAATTGGATTAATTTCTAAAATTTGCATAGGATTGTGCCCATAATAGAAAAACATTTGATTCATGTGCAATCGTCCAAAGTATCAAAAAAATACTATAAATAACTATATAGGTCATGTCTGGAATCTTGGGATAGCTGTCTGCTTCTGATGTTGTCTTCCTCTCGTCCTAGGGTGGGTATAATTTCTCCTCTGTTTGACCATTGTTTTAAGGTTATTTTGATGTCAGAAGTCCTCTCTATAGACCAGTACAGTTCAGGGGCCCTTTTAAGTGAGAAATATGAATGCAAGACTCAGTTCCCTTCATGTTTGCTGTGCATGACCTAGTCAAGAGTACCTGATAATGGTCCTTCAATCTAGGTTGGAGAGAGTACTTTAAATGATGTATTTTCCAGTATGCATAATCTCCTGGTTGCAGGACATGGAACACCTGATCTTCATCCAAAAAAATAGTTTACTGTGATAAGCTTCAGAAACTTAGAGTGTTCTTTTAATAATTCAATTAAACTTTACAATAATGTTACACGGCAACATACAGCCATCTTAGAAGTAAGTCTTAGGAAGTAAATAAAAAATGTCAAAGAAATTAAGAACACTAGAACTTAATATTTACTGAAACATAAGTACTTTTTCTAAAGTTACCCTCATTTCTATTAAATGTAGCCAAATTATGACTATTTTGTTTTCAAAATGTCTGGTTTCAATAAACTTGGTCTGATAGTTTTTATAAATATAATTGATCATATAGGCTCTTTTGAATTGGCTGTGCTGGAACTTCTCATAAGGAATCTCAGACTGAACTTTTAAAATGCCTCACAAGGCCTGGAAAGCCACACCAAGGACTTGCCATCAGATTTTTCATTAGAATTCTTTAATTTCTTACCCAGCTCAGTGGTATGATCCAAAAGTTATCAGAAACCTGTTCTTGTCAAAGAGTCCTTTCTTGAACGTTTTTGAAGATTAAGAATTTTTGTAAAAGCATCAGAGGTAAAACAGTAACTGTCTATAAATGACAAAATACTTAAAAACACACCATTAAAGATCTGATTACAATGCAAGTGCCAAAAAAATTCAGTAATTTTTGTGACACACAATATTAAAATAATAACTAGAATTATGACTGATGACATTATGTCAGGACACATTTAAATTTTAGAAATTTCATATAATTTCTAGAAAATTTATATTAATGACATTTATCCATACAACATAACCTAAGAAGGTTTATCATCATTCATTTAACGTTTCCCATGTAATTTGACACAACAAATATGCCTAATTAGTTTAGTATCTCTCTTTCAGATGTTTCCAGGGCCCTCTGTAGCATCCCCAAATTAGCTAGAGGTCAAAAGAACTTCACTTAGAATTTGATTTGGAAAGATAATCAAAGATATCAAAGTTTAAAAACACTTGGTCAAACAAGATCATAGTCCACTGTGAACCAATACTTAGTTATCTACCCAAGTAAAGTGACAAAAGATTTTAAAGGCAAATACAGAATGTTACAACACATAACTTAAAAGGTAAAGAAACTTTAAAATCTGTTGTCAAGAGCATATCAATATTCCATTAAAACTTTGTTCTTGGACTTCCCTGGTGGCAAAGTGGTTAAGAATCTGCCTGCCAATGCAGAGGACACGGGTTTGAGCCCTGGTCCGGGAATATTCCACATGATGTGGAGTAACTAAGCCCGTGCGCCACAACTACTGAAGCCCTCGCACCTAGAGCTCGTGCTCCACAACAAAAGGAGCCACTGCAATGAGAAGACTGTGCACCACAACAAAGAGTGGCCCCCACTTGCAGCAACTAGAGAAAGCCTGCAGGCAGCAATGAAGACCCAATGCAGCCAAAAATAAATTAATTAATTATTTTTTTAAAAAATTTAAAAAAAGAAACTTTGTTCCCTTTTTTTTTTTAATTGGGGTATAGTTGTTTTACGATGTTGTGTTCATTTCTACTGTACAGAGAAATGGAGTTCCCTGTGTTATAAAAAGGTAACTAATGAAAACTTTGTTCTCTTAACTGGGAAAACCAAATTCAGATTTTGCACCATCTTACCTTTAATACTAAAATTCATTTACTCAGTTAAAATTGCTCTAATCTTAGCCAGTCCTGATCATGTACAGAACTTTTTTCTCAGGGTTTGTTATCCACAAACCTTCTATAACTCATTTTTTTTTTACCTTTAGATTTTTGTCCTATGTTTCCCCTTTTTCTGTCTCCCTCTTTTTAACCTTTCTTTAGGAAAAAAATTACTTTCTCTTCCCTTACCTGTGTTTACATTCTTTATACCTTCATTTTCTTTACATACAAATATGTTTTCCTTATTAATATTTGTGGTTTTAATTACAATTCTCAACACTTAAAAGCCTTAATTTCTAGCAAAAACTAAGAAGTAAGCAATTATGAACTGTTTTTTATATTAGCATTCTGTAGATTGGCAAGCTTCTAAATACTATTTATGTTTTTTTTTCAAAAACATGCTTTCTTATAAAAAATGTCTTAGTGTAGCACCAAACATATTTATTAAATATCTTTAGATATTTAGTCCTAAATATCATTAGTTTCTCTATAAAATGAAACCTGTGTTCAGTAATTAATGCTTCAGAATCTCATTTATATGAGAATTACCTAGTTGTTCAATAAACTTTCATCATTTAACTTAATTTAGCAAAACTCTAAAGTTTCAAGTTATCAAAAAGATTTGGTGTAAGTATTTTTAAGTATATATATCATAAAACATAATTATTCTAAAGAGTTCACCTAAAATCTCTTAATACATTTTTAATTTACTTATAAGCATTTCATCATATCAAGTCATTTCTTTTGCTGACAAATTTTGCCACAAATATAAGATCTTATTTGACTTCTAGTAAAGCTAGGCACAATAAAAGTATTATGCTTAATGTTGATGACTCTAAAGACTTGTCTGTATTAAACCAAGAAATTTAAACTAATTTAATACCAAGTATTAATTTAATACTGTGTATTTCCTAGATAGCATGAACTTTAAATTGATCTAATTTTTTTTACATCTTTATTGGAGTATAATTGCTTTACAATGTTGTGTTAGTTTCTGCTGTATAACAAAGTGAATCAGCTATACATATACATATATCCCCATATCTCCTCCCTCTTGCTTCTCCCTCCCACCCTACCTCTCCCACCCCTCTAGGTGGTCACAAAGCACCGAGCTGATCTCCCTGTGCTATGCAGCTGCTTCCAACTAGCTATCTATTTTATATTTGGTAGTGTATATGTGTCTATGCCACTCTCTCACTTCGTCCCAGCTTACCCTTCCATCTCTCCGTGACTTCAAGTCCATTCTCTACATCTGTGTCTTTATTCCTGCCTTGCCCCTAGGTTCTTCAGAAACATTTTTTTTAGATTCCATAAATATGTGTTAGCATACAGTATTTGTTTTTCCTTTTCTGGCTTACTTCACTCTGTATGACAGTCTCTAGTTCCATCCACCTCACTACAAGTAACTCAATTTCATTTATTTTTATGGCTGAGTAATATTCCATTGTATATATGTGCCACAGCTTCTTTATCCATTCATCTATCAATTTCTTTTATATTTCTGAGAATTTATACAAGCACTCAATTTTCTTTAAGCCAACTAAATAAAGCTCTTTTAAAAATTAATTTTGGCAATACCACACATCTACAACGCACACATATAGACACATACACATTGTTTCTTAAGACACATCTTTGGTCCTATAAATACTAGATTTGTAAAATGAAGGACAGCTGTTTTTAATTCCGCAAAGAGTTGGGTGACCACCTAAATGATATCAAAGGACTGACATACCCATCCACCTATGTTAGAATGTTTTTCTTTCCCTCTGGGTACATTTAGTTTAAGGGAGAGGACCAAAAAAATTACTATCTAGCTCTGTAGGTTAGCTACGGTCACAAGTTTAGTCAGACCAGTGGCCTCTTCTCTTAGAAATCTATTTGCAAAAACATATGAGTTTAAGAAATTCTTTAATTATGGCACTCAGTTTGGCCTTTGACCTGAAGAGGACCAGACTCAGGTGGTCCTGTTTCTAAAGGTAAATGTTTAATAGTCTCTTCAGCTTGGAAAGCCAATCCAGACAGAGGATTACTAGAATAAGCACTCAGATAAAGGAGGATAGAGTGGAGCAGTAAGAGCTATGTCAATCTTATTGTCTTTTGTTTTAGGTACTTTTTATATCTTTAATCTTTCATTAGCCTTCTATAAAAAATCCTTTAATGAAATTATTTTGGAATTTTGAAGGCTTTGGGGGCTTTTGCATACCAATTAAATAGGTACAAGTGTTTAAGATGAGCACTCTCTAAAATTTTAATGATTTAGAAGTCTTTCCAATTCAAAGGATCCACTGTTTGGCCATTGACCAGTAGGATCTCAATAGCAACTCAAACCAATAAGCCTTTTTATGGCTTAACCAAGGATGTAAGTGGTGTCCCACAAGAAAGTGAAAAGGATGCAGCCCTCACAAGATGCAGAAAGTTCACTCCCAAGGATAGTCTAAGAAAAAGACCTTCATTTTACAGCAGAAACAACAAAGGTTGAGATGATAAAGGCCTCTTATACATTGAGAGCCCTTATGAAAAACTCCCCTGAGAAGTGACACTGTCGGACAAAGAATGATCAGCTTGGAATCCCAGTCTATTCAACTGACCACTAAATGCATGCCAGTATGTGTGCCTCTCAGATGGTGGAGACCAGAGAATATTCTCACTGGTCAATAAGTCGTGTTCTCAGGATACATGACAAGACAAAAGGAAAACCTAATCAGACCAATGGTTTTCCTCCTCATGACAAAGGACACAAAAGACAGATACAAAGAAAAACAGTGACCTTTTCTGGGAGGAAAAGGATCAATGAACCTAGAGTACTCTACCAAATTTCAAACCAAAAATTGCTGAGCCCAAGGAGCTAGCCCTACAAATATCCCACTAATCTAATTTTAGTAAAGATGAAAAACTCTTAACACTCTTGTTCCCGACAGACCCTGTGGGCAGAGATCCAGGAGACTGACTGACATGGTAATAATTCTTACCTTCTTCCGGCTTTCTCTAACTGTGCGTGCACACACACACACACACACGCACACACACACACAGTTTTAGAATGTCAAAAGAGCCCTATCTTGGCCATTTCAGGACAGGACTTCTTTTAATTCCCATTTAAGTAAGTACTTGCAAGTATAAGTTCTGTTCATACATAAACCCAGCTGGGGCATTAGTCAGAGGTTATCTAGCGCCCCTCATTTCTCTTATTCCCCATTTTAACGTCTGTTTGTTGGAATAAAATTGCTCATAAAATTGTGTGTGGTCCCAGTATGCTGTTTGTGAGTTTAACTCCTCTAGATGTCACCATAGAGTCATTTCAGCTCTTTTATGTGTCTCAGCTTCCCTCTCCAGCAGTCTAAAATCACCATGGGTGCTCGAAGTACTGAGTGGCCAACTATTATATTGTACATCCCTGAATGGCTAAGTTGTTTTTTGGGTTTTTTAAAATAAATGTATCTATCTATCTATTTATTTATTTATTTATTTATTTAGGCTGCTTTGGGTCTTTGTTGCTGTGCACGGGCTTTCTCTGGTTTCAGCAAGCAGGTGCCAGTCTTTCATTGTGGTGCGCAGCCTTCTCATTGTGGTGGTTTCTCTTGTTGTGGAGCATGGGCTGTAGGTGCGAGGGCTTCAGTAGTTGTGGCACACGGGCTCAGTAGTTGTGGCTCACGGGCTCTAGAGCTCAGGATTAGTAGTTGTGGTGCACGGGAATAGTTGCTCTGCGGCATGTGGGATCTTTCTGGACCAGGGCTCCAACTCGTGTCCCCTGAATTGGCAGGTGGATTCTTAACCATTGCACCACTAGGGAAACCCTGAATAGGTAAGTTTTAAATTACTGAGTAGGTTTCCCTATGGGACTGCTGCACAGTATGAGGACTCACTTCCACCACTCCTGTATATTTCTCAGTTGCCTGAAAAATCTGTAACTGGATAGGAGGAGCTGTGTGCTTTTTCTTTGGAGCAGAGAGCTCTCATATGGTATCTCCACTTTTATTTCAACGAATGCTGTTAAGGTAGCCAAATTGAGGAAAGACACTAAGCCAACTTCTTACCTAGTCCAAACTATTCAATGTCTTTTATCCAAGCAAATCTTTCCAGTGTCTCTCAACTGAGCAAATCCTCCTCAGTGTCTCTCAACTGAGGAGTCAGTTACCTTTTTATTTATCACCAAATGAAACTCAGAATCATTAACCAATAATTGGGAGATACAAGACCAGGAGAGTTTTACCCATATTTGTCCAAATTCACTGAGGAGGTGGACAGGCACAAGGACCCTTGGCTAGTACCAAGGCTCCGAGTCCTCGGAGCCTAGAGTTCAGGCGAAGGAGAGAAGTCTTCTCCGGGTCCCTTTGTGATCTTCAAAGTTGTCAACCAGAAAAAAAAAAAAAAAGCACAACATGAGAGCTGTAAGTTTCAGTTTTATTTGGGGACTTATTGAAGACTATAGCCTTGGAGAAAGTCTCTCAGATAGTTCTGAGGAACCACTACAAAGAACTAGGGGAGCAGCTAGTATACATATAATTTGTTATTTGTTTTTTTTTTTGGCTGGGAAATGCATGTAGTCAAGCATACATCTTGGTAAAATATTACTGCTAATCACAAGGATCAGATATCTCAGTTAATAATTTTAGTGCTTTTCTATGTATGGGAAGATGCAAGAATCTAGGGTCATTGAATTGCTTCTCTAGACATGTATCTTAACTGTCTAGGGGTCCACACATCTAAAAGCACACAATGCTTCATCCTGTTTCTTCCATCCTGAATTCCCCTCAGGATACACTCTCAGTGGGCAACTGCAGTGACTAATGACTTGATCCTTGTAGAACTGGAATGGTGGGCAAAATTTTTTGTTTACAGCTCTCACCAGAATGCAACCATGCTAATACCTCGATCATGGGCTTCCCAGCCTTCAGAACTGTAAGAAATAAATTTCTATTTATTATAAGCTACTCAGTCTGTGGTATTTTGCTATAGCAACCTGAACAGGCTAAGACAGAAAATTGGTATCAAGAAGTGGGGTTGCTGCTGTAACAAATGCCTACAAATGTGGAAGCAGCTTTGGAACTAGACAATAGACAGAGGCTAGAAGAATTTTGTCATTCCTTGATATCTGCAGGAAATTGGTTCCAGACACGAGTCCATATGCCCATACCTCCCATAATCCTTCTCACTGGAATCCCTCTTGGCTGAGTGATGCACGTGCCACCAAGAAAGACCCTGTGTCAGGATGATTGGCCAGGTACAACTCGGAAACTAACCCATTACCATAAAACACGAGACTGCAAGCACGTGGCAGAACAGTTCTCCTGGGTTCCCTTACCCTGCTGCTCTCCGCCTGGGCACCCCTTCCTAATAAAGTATCTTGCTTTGTCGGCGTGTGTGTATCCTCAGACAATTCATTTTTGAGTGCTAGACAAGAGCCCACTCTTGGGCCCTGGAAGGGGTCCCTCTTCCTGCAACAGAAATGTGGATAGTAAAGGCCATTCTGATGAGGTCTCAGATGAAAATGAATAATATGCTATTGGAAACTGGAGAAAAGGCAGTCCTTGTTATAAAGTGGCAAAGATGTGGAAAGTAGAAATTGTGATCAATAAAATTGACTATTTGACTGAAAATATTTATAAGCAAAGTGTTGAAGGAGGGGTCTGGTTTCTCTTGAATGCTTATATTATAATTTGAGAAGAGAGAAATGATTTGAAGGTGGAATTGTTAATCAAAAAGGAAATTGACTTTAAAAATTTGGAAAATTCTCGAGCTATTCATGTTGAAAGAAATAAGAAAACTTATTCAGAGAGAACACAAGTGGTGTGCCAAATTTGATGAAGAGATTGGTATGAATTGATCATTTCAGTGGAAATTAGGGGCTATTCATCAAGACAATGCAGAGATTGACCGGCTTTCTAAACAGAATCCAGGACCTATTGTCCAAGACAATGGAAAAATGACCTATTTTAGGGCATTTCAGAGATCTTTGGGACTACCCCTTCTACCGCAGATCCATAGTGCAAGGGCCTGCAGGGCAGAATGATTTCAAAGAATGGGCTGTCTCTGCCAGGTGCCACCTCACATCGTGACTTCTACTCCTTAAATTCCAGCTCCAGCCTCCTCAGTTATCCCAGGTGCAGCTTTCAAACCCCAGGAGTGTGGCTATCTCATCTTAGATCTCAAAGGACAGAGCCACAAATTGCTCCAGGCACAAAACACTGACAGAGGGTCACTATAGGGACAGGGTTACCACAGAGGACTCCCACTAGGACAATGCCCAGAGGAACCAGAGCTAAGCAGGCAGGTCAACCCCTGAGACCACAAACCAGTAGAGCCACCTGTGCAATTGCAACCTGGGAGAGACACAGGCACAGGACTACAGTCCATAACTGTTATGTGCACCCAGCAAAACTTATGGGCCCCACCACCACTCCAGAGTATCTGGAAGTTGGGACTGTTATCTAAAATCTGGATTTGCCTGTTGGTGGGTGTTGAGCCAAAAGACACAACCAAGCCAAAGAGTGGGAGAAGGAAGGGTTTATTACTTGCAGCAGGTAAGGAGAACACCTGGGATATTTCCCAAAGCAGTGTCTCCCTGAACGACATAATTGGGGAAATTTTAAGCTAAGAATGTATGCATATTCATGGAGGGGCTTAACCAAAGGAGAATTCAGCACAGAATTGAGGCAAAGGTTGACAGTGTCCAGGCTCTAGTTGATTGAAGTCACAGGGTCAGAAAAGGTCAACATTACCATTCCTTAATTTCCAGTTAATCTGGTGGTTGAGTGCTCGAGGGGGTTTGAATTTTGCAAAACAGCTCAAGAATGTCATTTGGGTTAATCTTTACCTTTGAAACAGAACTGGGTGTCTTTACAACTGATATATTGTATCCGATATGGTTACTTTATCTCCCTGGCCTGGTAATAGCTGTTTTTACTTTCTTTTATTCCCTTAAAATTATTAACTACTGAGACCTATTCTTCTGCAAACATTGTGGCTATGCTTAGATAACAAAATGGCTTAGGCCTAAAATGGCTTCTCTCATGTTAAGAAAGTTATATCTGGTTCTTTTCATCTGGAGACCCTATATGCTTACAAGACCACAACCCCAGTGGGCCTTAAGGTTTTGGACTTGCTCAGGAATCATTATCCCTTTACTCTTTCCTATTTCTCCCTTTTGTGTTTTTAATTTTTTTCTTATTTCTTGAAATATATTGAACATATAACATTGTCTAAGTTTAAGGTGTACAACAAACATGTTGATTTGATACATTTATATACTGTAATATGATTGGCATTGTAGCATTAACTAGTACTTGTATCACATCTTATAATTATCATTTCTTTTTTGTGGTGGGAATACTATTTCTCTCTTTTAGAATAAGAGTGTTCATCCTATGCCTGTCACATCACTTTATTTTAGAAGCACATATCATGCTTGATTTTACAGGTTTATAGATGGAGAGCAGCTTGCCTCAGGATGAATGATGTCACTCATATCTGATTAAAATCATATTTAGATGATATTTTGGACGTATACCCTTGAGTTGATGATGCATGAAAAGGAAGAATTTGGGGGGACCATGGGTGGAATGCTATGGTCTAAAAGTTTGCATCTCCCTAAAATTCACATGTAGAAATCATAATACCTAATGAGATGATATTAGGAGGTGGAGGCCTTTGGGAAGTGATTAGGTCATAAGGGCTGCCCTAATGAATGGGATTAGTGCCTTTATAAAAGAGGTTTCAGAGAGATCTCTTGTCCCTTCCACTATGTGAGGACACAGTAGGAAGGTCCTGGTTATGAACCAAGAAGAGGTCCCTCACCAGAATGCAACCATGATTTTATCACCTTCATTTTTTATTTCCCAGCCTCTAAAAGTGTGAGAAATAAATTTCTGTTGTTCTTAAGTTTCCCAGTCTTTGGAATTTTGTTATAGTAGCTTGAACAAACTAAGACTGGAGACATTTAGTTCAATATATTATTTTATAATGAGGTAACTGAGATTAAATACATTGTCCAAGATTCTACAGCTCTTAAATGGCCGCACTGGGGACTTGAACCCTGACTTCTTGATTCCCAGTCCATTGTTCTCTCAATTAATGACTATTGTGATGAATAAATGATTTAGCATTGTTTAGCCAAGTCTTGGGCTGTTTCATCTAAACAATTATTTCTCACAAAACTGGATGCATCATGCAATTCATTTGATTTAATAACTGGCCAAGGATACTAGAGTGGCCATCCTCCAATCTAGTATTTTCATAAAATAAATTAGGTTTTTATAGATCATATACCAAGTATTTGAAATAAGTTAAAATTTCAGACAGATTAATTCCCTACCTTCAGAGCGAAGTGGAGAAATGAAGTAATTTTCTCACTATTCAGAGGAAAAATCCTTTATCTGAAATAGCCAGATAATTAAGGCAAGAATTTCTCCCAGCCCTAAATGGCCAATTGTTATAATTCCCCACTTCTTGTCACTTGTTAAGTCTGGACTCTGATGACTAGTATATGTTCCAATAATATAACATGATGGGTCTTCTCCAATCAGCAAAAGAGACGATATGCCATCTACCTATGTATTGAGTTTGAAATTTATTATATAGATTTAATATCATTAATAAAGACATTTCACAGTTTCTCACCTAGTATTTTTAAATCAGTTACCATGCTGAGTAGCCAATATGACACAATGTTTTGCAAAGATGAGGAAATGATTTTCAGCATGAAAAAAATCCATTAACAAAACAGATTTAACTAGAAAAACTTTCAAGTTTGAAATGACAGAGGACTGATTCTTGCATCTGAGGTAGCATCTTGTTGTCTGAGAATTGTGCATTTTTACTGATTTTGATAATCTGCTAGAGAAGGAAATTACTTTTTTACAACCTTATAAATCTCTAAAAAACAGAAAGGTAGCTCAATGAAAATAAACACAATCTTTTGTCATCTCAAGGACTATGTTACCAGGTATCCAAAGTGCCTAAGGACACGGCCTTATTAATTTTTCCCCACATTCTTTGAAAATATGTGATTGTTAGCATTTTACAACTGTTTCACAACCTCTGAGATTAGTGAAAACACAAGCGTACTTCTCGCCTTAATTTAGGTTTCTAATAATTGGTTTCCTAGATACCGTCACTTTAATTCTATCTCAAACTATGTGTGAATTCCTTAGAACTGTACTTGTTGCAAGTTCTGTCTTAAGTCGGGGAGGGGGTGGGCAGGGGAAGAAATCAACAACTATTAAATTAATAAGTACATATGTATGTATGCACATGCATTGGCAAAGGTCCTGTGAGGGATTTGTAGTCTCTAAAATTCATTTATTAGATAAATAAAATAAGAATCAGAGAGGTTAGGAGATGTGTCCAAAGTAAAAAGAAATGGTAGATGTCAGTCTGGACTAGAATTCAGCATTTCCAATGCCAAGTCTGGTGATTTTGGACTACCACTGAGAGTACCCTTAGTGCTTCTTAATACTCACTCAGCCAACTACGGATAGGGTTTGAATGAAGCATATAGAGACATATTTCAATTATCCCCGTATGACTTAATACATAGCATTAAAAAAAATCCTTGGCAACCTATGTGGGCAAGAGAAAAGGAACAGAATGCACTTAACAGTTTCAAGGCTGGTAACCCAGGTGGGAAAGAAAATAATGTAATTCACACAGCATCTTAGGGATATGATATAGAAGCAGGTGCATCTAAAACTGAAACTGCAAGTCATGCACATGAGAATAGAATGACTTAACTGATAAGAGTAGGAAAGGAGCTGCAGGTGGTACTGTGATAAGAGAAATGGAATGCTTTGGAATGCTAAGTATGCTCTATAAGAATCAGTCAATAAAGTATGCTATTATTGGTTTACAGACAATTAGAAGTTAGAAGTAAAGCATAATTACTGTTGCTATATTTGCATCCAAGCTTTACAAGCTTTACAAGTAAGCAGATAGAAAAGTATACCAAATTGGTGCAAAAGGAATTGGAAGCTAACTCTCCCAATTCTTAGATATTGAAATTGAACAGCAATCCTGTACTAAAATGTCAAGCAGGATTAATCTTTCCCTAGTACAGATGATCCCTGATTTATGATGTTTCAACTTACAATTTTTTGGCTTTACAATAGTGCCAAACAGATATGCATTCAGTAGAAACCAAACTTCAAATTTTAAATTTTGATATTTTATCGGGTTAGTGACATGCAGTAGGACACTCTCAAGATGCTGAGTAGCAACAGCAAGCCATAGCTCCCAGTCAGCTATGTGATTGTGAGGGTAAACAACTAATTTACTTACAACCATTCTGTACCCTTACAAACATTCTGTTTTCACTTTCAGTACAGTATTCAATAAATTACCTAAGATATTCCACACTTTATTATAAAACTGGCTTTGTGTTAGATGATTTGGCCCAACTTTAAGCTAATGTAAGGTAGGCTAGGCTAAGCTATTATGTTCAGTTTGTTAGGTGTATTAAAGGCATTTTTGACTTATAATATTTTCAACTTTCGAGATGTAAGCCCATCATAATTTGGAGAATATCTCTATATTTTTAGGCCACCATTCTCCACTGTGCTTATATAATTGAAGCCATTTTAGAATTTCCTAAAAGAAACATATTAACTACTGTGTGTCTGAGATTGTGCAATGTATTGAGACACACTGGTGTAAATGATAATGTGTTCAAAATCTAAATGTAAATAGAATGCAGATTATCTTCTCCTATTAGTCAATCAAAATGGATTTAAATCCTAGTTCTGCCACTTACTAGCTGAGTGGCCCTGGGCAAGTCATTTAATCTTTCTGAGTCATAGTTCCATCAACTGAAAAATAAGGATACTAATAACAGCTCTTTAGGGTTGCTATGAGAATTAAATTAGGAGCATATAAAAAGTAACTAGGTTGTGCTTGGCACACTGTAGTAAACTGGATGTTAGTGTGTTCTGACTGCTCCACTGACCAGCTGTTCCCCTATTTCTCTCCCTCTCCTCAGGCCTCTGTATTCCCTGAGACACAAAATATTGAAATTAAGCCAATTAATAACCCTACAATGGTCTCTAAGTATTTAAGGGAAAGGAAGAGTTGCACATCTCTCATTTTAAGTCAAAAACTAGAAATAATTTAAGCTCAGTGAGGTAGGCATATTAAAAACCAAGATAGGCTGAAAGCTAAGCCTCTTGTGTCAAATTGTTAGCCAAGTTATGGATACAAAGGAAAAGTTTTTGAAAAAAATTAAAAGTGCTACTCTAGCAAATACAAAAATGATAAGAAAGCAAAACAGCCTTATTGCTGATATGGAAAATGTTTTAGCAGTCCAGATGGAAGATCAAACCAGCCACAATATTAAGCCCTTAAGCCAAAGCCTAATCCAGTGCAAGGTCCTAACTCTTTCAAGTCTATAAAATTTGACAGAGTTGAGAAAACTGCTGAAGTAAAGTTTGAAGCTAGCAGAGATTGGTTCATGAGGTTTAAAAAAGAAGCCATCTCCATAACATAAAAATGCAAGGTGAAGTAACAAGTGCCGATGTAGAAACAGCAGCAAGTTATGCAGAAAAATACAGCTAAGATAATTAATAGTTAGTTACACAAAACAACAGATTTTAAACGTAGATGAAACAGCCTTATATTGGAAGAGAGTGCCATCTAGGGCATTCATAACTAGAGAGGAGAAGTAAATGCCTGGCTTCAAAGGACAGGCTGACTCTCTTGTTAGGGGCTAATGCAGATGGTGACTTTAAGTTGAAGCCAATACTCATTTACCATTCTGAAAATCCTAGGGCCCTTAAGAAGTATGCTAAATTTACTCTGACTGTGCTCTGTAAATGAAACAAGAAAGCATGGATGACAGCACATGTAAACCAACATGTTTTACTGAATGTTTTAATCCATTGCTGAAACGTACTACTCAGAAAAAATAATCTTTCAAAATATTACTGCTCATTGACAATGCAACTGGTCACCCAAGAGCTCTGCTGAAGATGTACAACAAGATTAATATTTTCATGCCTGCTAACACAACATCCATTCTGCAACCCATGGATCACGGTGTGATTTCAATGTTCAATTCTAATTTAAGAAATACATTTTGTAAGGCTATAGCTGCCATAGACAATGATTCCTCTGTGGATCTGGGCAAAGTAAATTGAAAACATTCTGGAAAGAATTTCTTATTCTAGATGCCATTAAGAATGTTTGTGATTCATGGGAAGAGGTAAAAATGTCAACATCAACAGGAGTTTGGAAGAAGCTAATTCCAAAGTTCATGGATAACTTTGAGGGGTTCAAGACTTCCGTGGAGGAAGTAACTGTAGGTGTGGTGGAAATAGCAAGAAAACTAGAATTAGAAGTGGAGCCTGTGATGTGACTGAATTGCTACAATCTCATGATAAAACTTTAGTGGATGAGGAGGCACTTCTTATGGACGAGCAGAAAAGAGGTTTCTTGAGATGGAATTTACTCCTGGTAAAGATAATGTGAAGATTGAAATGACAACAAAGGAAATTGAATATTACATAAAGTTAGTTGCTAAAGCAGGGGCAGAGTTTGAGGACTGACTCCAGTTTTGAAAGAAGTTTTTCTGTGGGTAAAATGCTGTCATACAGCATTGCATGCTACCGGAAATTGTTCATGAAAGGAAGAGTCCATCAATGAATCAAACTTTATTTTCTTATTTTAAGAAATTGTCACAGCCATCCCAACCTTCAACAACCATGACCCTGATCTGTCAACAGTTGTCAACTTTGAGGCAAGAACCTCCACCAGCAAAAAGATTATGACTTGCTAAAAGCTCAGATAGTTACCATTTTTAGCAATAAAGTAATTTTTAATTAAGGTATGTACATTGTTTTTTATACATAATGCTATTGCACACTCAATAGACTACAATACAGTGTAAACATAATGTTTATATGGGAAGCCAAAATTTTGCCTTGCTTTATTGTGATATTCGCTTTATTGAGGTGGTTTGGAACTGAACCCACAATATCTATGATGTATGTTTGTACTCCTAAATCTTTACTACTTTAATTAGGTTACCATTTTGGCTAAAATGGCAGCATTGTTGGATAACATAAACCTTGAGAATAACCACCATATTTAAAGAAACCAGCAACACAGTCTCTGAGAATTTACATACATGTGTATTCATTCGACACCCTTATAAAGCACTGTGTATTCATAGACACATCTCAGGACATTTGTCAAATGTTGAAGTAAGATATGCAACCAAAATCAATACTGTGTGCTTAATACATATAAAGTCACATATAATACATATTTTATTTATCTAATCAGAGATTTGCAAATATTGTATACTAAAACATGCATGTGATTACTGTAAAGGAAATAAAATGTGTTCTTTTAATCATATTATGCCAGATAGTGACTTTCTCCTTGGAGAATATGCATCTGCCAATTCAAATACAAATCTGCTAATTCTTTTTTTTTTTTTTTTTGTGGTACGCGGGCCTCTCACTGTTGTGGCCTCTCCCGTTGTGGAGCACAGGCTCTGGACGCACAGACTCAGCGGCCATGGCTCACAGGCCTAGCCGTTCCGCGGCATGTGAGATGTTCCCAGACCAGGGCACGAACCCGTGTACCCTGCATCTGCAGGTGGACTCTCAACCACTGCACCACCAGGGAAGACCCAAATCTGCTAATTCTGACCAGATTTTAAAGATGACCAAAGTACAGAAGAGGCTTCTTTCCCAGTTTTATCCTTTTTTCAGAGAGAATTTTCCTATAGAGTCTTACATTTTAATTGATCTATATGCAGCCTTTAAATACTAAATAAAGATCAATCAAATATAAAGGTTAGAAGAAAAGGGAGAAAAGAAACTTAGCCAGGGAAAATTGGAAACATAAATACAAGGGATTTAAAAAGGCATTAGTGTAGTTAGTTTCCTGCAGATAAAGAAATGAAGACCTTCTCCTTTAAACAGTGTTTTTGAGCTCATTGAAAATTAGCAGGCAAAGCAGAAAATATCCATCACTGGAACATTATTATATTTATGGGCCTAATGCTGAATTCTGTTCTGTTTGAGTCAGTCATCATAGAATATTTTACCTAAACAAGAGTTATAAGATGATATAGTTCAGCAGTTCTCAAATTTTTGGTCTCAGGATTCCTTTACATTAAAAAAATGAATTATTAAACAAAAAGCTTTTGTTTAAAACTGATGAGATTTTTTAAAATAATTATGTATTAATCCATTAAAATAGCAATAATACATTCATTACATGGTAAGATTAATTATATTTTTAAGATAAATAATTATAGTCCAAAATAAAAAAAATTACTAAGCAGCATCATTTTACATATTTGCAAAGTTCCTTCATATTTAGCTTGATAAAAGACAACTGAGTTTTCAGTATGCTTCTGCAAGCAATCTGTTGTGACATCATGCATTTTTAACCTTTGGAGAACACCAGTGTAAACTGATGATAGGAATAAAATTGACAAATAGTTCAGAGAATGATTAAGACAAGGGTTGTATTCATGGATCACTTGGAAGTGTTTCAAGATCCTTAAAAGTCTTTCTCCAACTGAGGAAACAATTTCTTTTTTAAGTTTATGTCCATAAAGTATTTTGAATATTATGTACATAAATACACAACAGAGCAATATGGTATTATTACTGTATTTATGGACTTAATATATTGCTTCTGTTCTGTGACATCAGTTCATAATAAGTAGGATTAAGTGTACCTTGACTGACTTTAGAACTTTTCTTTCAACAAGCAGAAAAACTTAACTCATTATTTATCATCTCTGTGTCATGCTGACATGAGACAAAGATCAGTACTAAAAATTGGCTGCCTACCTCTGAAAAGTTACTAAGCAAAAGTAGAGAATTTCTATATGATATAAAGACAATTTACATAAGATGAAATTTAAGTTGTCAGGAGATAATTATGTAATAAGTTTTTTTCAGTTTTTCCATATGACCTTTAAAGGACTTGAGCCTCTGCAACACTCTTCTAATTTCTAATATGTGCTCTTTTATTTCTGGAATTATGACTGAATATTTGAACTTCTAATTTTGGGTGATATTCCTCAAAGTGGCACAAAGTTGCCTCATCACTGCTGTTACTTCCTGTCCCTGCTGATAACATTTTGTTTCCTGTTGATGCCCACCCTTTCCCTCCTGAACAATAGTGGCATTTTTCTGAAAAAATATTTAGACTTTGTCTACCTTTAAAACTGATCATTAAAAGACATCATTAAGAAAATAAATAACCAAACCACAGACTAGGAGAAATATTTGCAAAACAAACATATATACGAAGAAGGACTGGAATCCACAATATATTTAAAAATCCTCCAACTCAATAATAAAAAGGCAATTAAAATTAAAAGGCAAAATATTTGAGCAGATACATCACAAAGGAACATATATGAATGGTCATAAGCATATGAAAAAATTCTCTACATCAGTATTCATCAGAGAAATGAAAAACAAAACCACTATGTAATGCTACTACACACTTAGTACAATAACTAATATTAAAACGGCTGACAATAAGCTGCTAGCAAAGAGTATAAAGCAACTGACATTCGTGGTGGGAATATAAAATGATACATCTACTCTGGGAAAAACTCGGCCAGTTGTAATTATTTTATACTTTAATTTTTATTTTTCCAGTTTCAGTAGGTATAATGGGCATATAACATTGTATAAGTTTAAGGTTTACAACGTAATTATTCTATACACGTATATATTGTGAATTAATTACCATGATAAATTTAGTTAACATCCATCAACTCACATTTGTTACAATTTTTTTCTTTTGATGACTCCTAAGAATTACTCACTTAGCAACTCTCAAATTTACAGTACTGTATTATTAAATATAGACAATATGCTGTACATTATATCCTAGGAACTTATTTATCTTACAACTGGAGGTTTGTAAATAACTTATGACCACCTTCTACCATTTCCCCATTTCCAACACCCACTCTTCTGGAAGCCACCAATCTACTCTCTATTTCTATGAGTTTTTTTTTATATTTCATATATGTGAGATCATACAGTCTTCCCATGTCTGAATTATTTCACTTAGCATAACGTCTTCAAGGTCCATCCATGTTGTTTCAAACAACAAGTTTCCTTCCATATTTTATGGCTGAATAATATTACATTATGGAATAATATTCCATATCTACCACATTTTCCTTATTTATCCATAGACACTTAGATAGACACTTAGATTGTTTCCATGTCTTGGCTATTTTAAATAATGCTGCAAGGAACGTGGGAGTGCAGACATCTCTTAGACTTAGTAATTTTATTTCCTTCAGGGGAACCTCCATACTTTTTTCCACATTGTCTTCACCAATTGACATTCCTACCAATAGTACATAAGGATTTCCTTTTCTCCACATTCTCACCAGAACTTGTTATCACTTGTCTCTTTTTTTTTTTTTTTTTTTTGTGGTACGCGGGCCTCTCACTGTTGTGGCCTCTCCCGTTGCTGAGCACAGGCTCCAGACGCACAGGCTCAGTGGCCACGGCCCACGGGCCCAGCCGTTCTGCAGCATGTGGGATCCTCCCGGACCGGGGCACGAACCTGTGTCCCCTGCATTGGCAGGCGGACTCTCAACCACTGCGCCACCAGGGAAGCCCTCACTTGTTTCTTTGATAATATCCATTCTCACAGATGTGAGGTGGTATTACATTGTGATTTTGATTTGCATTTCCCTGATGATTAGGAATATTGAGCACCTTTTCATGTACCCATTGTCCATTTGAATGTCTTCTTTGGAAAAATATGTGTTCAAGAGATTTGCTCATTTACAATTGCATTTTTTCCTATTAAATTGTATCAGTGCCTTATGTATTTTGGATTTTAACCCTTTATTGGATATATGATCTGTAAATATTTTCTCCCATTTTGTATGTTGCCTTTTATTTTGTTGATCTTTTCTTGCTGTGAAAAAGCTTTTTAATTTGATGAGGTCTCACTTGTCTGCTTGTGCTTTAGGTGTCATACCCAAAAAATCAGTGCCAAGACCAATGTCAAAGAGTTTTGTCCTGTTTTCTTCTAGGAGTTTTATGGTTTCAGATATTACATTTATGTATTTAATCGATTTTGAGAAATTTTTTTGTGTGTGTTGCAGAAGATGAGGGTTTAATTCCATTTGTTTTTTATATGGATGTCTAGTTTTCCCAGCACTATTTGTTGAAGAGACTATACTCTCCTCTTTGTGTGTTCTTAGTGACCTTGTAAATGATTAGTTGACCATATATGCATGGGTTTGTTTCTGGTCTCTATTCTGTTCCATTGATCTATGTGTCTGTTTTTATACCAATACCATACTGTTTTGGTTACTATGGCTTTGTAATATAGTTTGAAATCAGCAAGTGTGATGCCTCCAGATTTGTTCTTCTTTCTCAGAATTGCTTTAGCTATTTAAGGTCTTTCATGGTTTCAAACATATTTTAGGGCTGTCATTTGTATCTCTGAAATATGCCATTGAAATCTTGATAGAGATTTCATTGATTTTATAGATGATTTTAGGTTGTATGGACATTGAAACAATATTATTTTTTTCAGTACAATAACACAGGATATCTTTCCATTTATTTGTGTCTTCTTTGATATTTGTCATCAATATCTTATAGTTTCCAGTGTACAGAACTTTCATCTCCTTGGCTAAATTTATTCCTAAGTATCATTTTTTCTGATGCTAGAGTAAATTGAATTGGTTATTTCTTCTTGAAATAATTCATTGTTAGTGTATAGAAATGAAACTGATTTTTGTATCTTGTTTGTATACTGCAACTGTACTTAATTTATCATTAGTTCTTAGTGTTTTTTGGTGGAGTCTTTAGTCTTTTCTATATGTAATATCATGTTATCTGCAAACAGAGGCAATTTTACTTCTTCCTCTTTGATTCAGATGCCTTTTATTTCTTTTTACTGCCTGATTTCTCTGGCTAGTACTTCCAGCCCTATTTTGAATAGGAGTGATAAGAGTGGTCACCCATGTCTTATTTCTCACCTTAGGGGCAAAGCATTCAACATTTCATCATTGAGTATGAAGTTACCTGAGGTTTGTCACATATGATTTTTATTTTGTTGAGGTACATTCTTTCTATACTCAATCTGCTGATAGTTTTTATCATGAATGGATGTTAAATTTTGTCAAATGCTTTTCTGCATCTATTGAGATGACCAAATGATTTTTATCTTTTATTCTATTAATGCAATATATTATATTTATTGATTTGTGTATGTTGAGTTATCCTTGTGTCCCAGGGATAAATCCTAATCGCTCATGGTGTGTCATGTGCTGTTGAATTCTTTTTGCTAGTATTTTGTTGAGAATGTTTGCCTCTGTATTCATTAAGGATATTGGCTTGTAGTTTTCTTTTCTTGTAGTGTCTTTATCTCTCTTTAGGATCAGAGTAATGCTAGCCTTGTAAAATGAGATTGGGAGTGTCTTTAATTTTTTGGAAAAATTTTAGAATTGCCAGTAATTCCTCTTAAATATTTGCCAGAATTTACCAGTGAAACCATTTGGTCATAGGCTTTTCTTTCTTGGGAAGTTTTTGATTACCGCTTTAATCTTCTTGTTCAATATTGGTCTGTTCAGATTTTGTTACTTTATAATTCAGTTTTGGGAGGTAGTGTGTTTTTACACATTTATCCATTTCTTCCAAACTATCTAATTTGTTGGTGTATTATTGTTCATAGTAGTCTCTTCTGATCTTTATTTCTGTGGTATCAATAGTAATTTCTCCTCTTTCATTATAATTTTATTAATTTGAGTAATCTTTCTCTATTTTTCTTAGTTAATCTAGCTAAAAGTTTGCAAATCCTATCTTTTCAAAAGCCAACTCATATTTTTATCATTTTTCTATTATATTTGCAGTTTCTATTTTATTTATATTTCTTTGAATATTATTTATTTTCTTTGGCTAATTTTGAACATAGTTTGTTCTTCTTTTTCTAGTTCCTTTATGTGTAAATTTGGTTGTTTATTTGAGATCTTTCTCTTCACTTTATGTATCTGTTTCTTGATATATACTTTCCTCTTAGGGTTGTTTTTACTGCCTGCCATAAGTTTTGGTACATTGTGATTCCATTTTCATTTGTTTCAAGATTTTTTGTTAAATTTACCTTTTGACTTCTTCTTATATCTGTTAGTTCTTCAGGAATATATAGTTTAATTTCCATGTATTTGTATATTCTTCAGCTTTCTTCCTCTTATTTACTTCTAGTTTCATGCAATTGTGGTGGGAAAAAAATACTTGGTATGATTTCAGTCTTAAATTTACTAAAACTTGTTTTGTGGTCTAAAATATGATATACCTTAGAAAATGGTCCATATGTAATTGAGATGAATGTGTTTTCTGTTGTTATTGGATGGGATGTTCTCTATATATCTGTTTGGTTTATAGGGATTTTCAAATCTGCTGTTTTCTTATTTATTCTCTGTCTGGATGATCTTTCCATTGTTGAGAGTTGGGTATTAAAATCTCCAATGATTATTGTACTGCTGATTAATTCTCCTTTTAGTTCTGTTAGTATTTGCTTTATATATTTTGATGCTAAAATTTTGTTTGCAAAATTACTTACAATTGTTACTTCCTGCTTATGACTGATCTTCTTTGTCTTCTTGTCTTTGTCTCTTCTTCTTTGTCTCTTGTTACCATTTTTCACTTAAAGTTTATTTTGCCTGATGAAAGTTTAGCTAACCCTGTTTTCTTTTGGTTATCGTTTGCTTGAAATATCTTTTCCCATCCCTTCCCTCTCAGTCTATGTGTTCTTTAAAACCAAAGTGAGTGTCTTATATGCAGCATATTGTTGGATTTCATATTCGTATCCATTCAGACATTGTATGTCTTTTTATTGGAGAATTTAATCCATTTACATTTAAAGTATCATTGATATGTAAGAACTTACTATTGCCATTTTATTTATTATTTTCAGAATGTTTTATAGGTCCTTTGTTCCTTCCAATCTTGCTGTCTTTTTTCATCATTTGATAACTTTTTTTTTTTTTTTGTGGTTCATGGGTCTTTCACTGTTGTGGCCTCTCCTGTTGTGGAGCACAGGCTCTGGACACACAGGCTCAGCAGCCATGGCTCATGGGCCTAGCTGCTCCACGGCATGTGGGATCTTCCTGGACCAGGGCACGAACCCGTGTCCCCTGCATCGGCAGGCGTACTCTCAACCACTGTGCCACCAGGGAAGCCGTATCATTTGATAACTTTTTATAGCAGTATGCTTAGACTCCTTTATCCTAATGTTTTGTTTATTTACTACAGATTTTCCTTTGTGATTGCCATGAAGCTTATATAAAATTAATTATATATTATATAAATTATATATATACACACATATATAATGTCTTATTTTAAGCTGATAACAACTTAACTTCAATAACATACGTAAACTTTAAACTTTTACTCCACCTGCCACAGTTTAAGTTATTGATGTTACAATTTACATATTTTACCTTGTGTATCTAATAACAAATTGTTGTTATTGTTATTTTTAATAACTTTTAAAAATCTTTTAAACTAGAGTTGTAAAACTAGTTGCTAAACTAAAGCACCACCATTACAATATTAGGGAATCTGACTTAGACTACTATATATTTACCTTTACTAGTGAGATTTATACATACATTCATGTTTTTATGTTGTTAATTCACATCTTTTTATTTTTGCTTGAAAAACACCCTTTAACATTTCTTGCAAGGCATGTCTAGTGGTGATAAACTTCTTTGTTCAGGAAAGTCTTTATCTCTCATTTTTGAAGGAATGCTTTGATGGGTATAACATCCTTGGTGGACAATATTTTTCTTTCAATATTTTCACATATATCATCCCACTCTCTCCTGGCATATAAAGATT
This sequence comes from Mesoplodon bidens, assembly GCF_964165515.1. NCBI lineage: Eukaryota > Metazoa > Chordata > Mammalia > Artiodactyla > Ziphiidae > Mesoplodon > Mesoplodon bidens. Next base: position 73,895,045 of record NC_138163.1, read on the forward strand.
TTATTGAAATCCACTCATACTATTATGGGGGTTCCTTTGTATGTGATGAGTCATTTTTCTATTGCTTCTTTCAAAATTATTTTTCTAAGAGTTTTGACAATTTAATTGTGTTTCAATGTAGTTCCCTTCATTTTCAAACTATTTGGGGCCTTTCATACCTCATGAATCTGGATGTCTATTTTCTCTCCACATTTTGGAAATTTTCAGCCATTATTGCTTTAAATAATACCTTTTGTCATTTTATCTTTCTTTTCTCCTTCTGGAATTCTCATAATGTATACATTGTTTTGTTTGATAATATCACATAAGTCCACTCTTTTTCATTCTGTTTTCTTTTTGATACTCTGGATAATTTCAAAATGACTTTTCTTCTAGTTCATTTATTCTTTCTTCTGTTTAATTGAGTCTGTTCTTTTTTTTTTGAGTCTGTTCTTGAAGTTCTCTATGTCATTGTATTCCTCAAATCTAAAATTTTGGGTTTTTTTTTTTAATGATTTCCATTTCTTTTTGAACTTCTCATTTTCTTCATGCATTGTTCTTCTAATTTTATTTGTCTATCTGTGTTTCCTTCTATTTCACTAAACTTCTTTAAGAGAATCATTCTGTTCATAAGGTCAGTTCCTTCAGTGGTGTCATGTTTACCTAATTCATTGTGGTCCTTGATTCCTTGCATTGTTATATGTTCATTTGAATAAGTGGTCCCCTCTTCAGGCTTTTACAGATTTACTATGTCAGAGATGGTTCTTCACTCAGCTTGGGGTTCTGGACAGGTCACTGGGTAGTACATTTACCAGATTAGGCTTGTAATTCATTCCTCAGTTTGGGTGAGGCCACTACCTGAAGCCTGAAGTCAGAAGGATGCCACTATTTGAGAACAGTTGGATAGGAAAACTGGGTTGGTTTCCTGCCCCAGCACAGCTGTAATATGAGCTCTGTGGTCACGTGGATTCTCTGGTCAAGTTCCTAGCCAGGTGGGGATCGATGTTATACTCAGCAGTTGGATAAGGCTGCAACTTTGCTTCCCTGCTCAGGCAGGTCCATGAAACAAGCTCCGCAGCCATTACTGCTCAATGTCTGAGTACCCAAATCAGGTAGAACTGCCCACCGAGCTCCCTGGTCAGACAATTCCACTGGCTTGGTGCTGCAGATGGACAGATATGTTGGCTGAGTTCTCTACTCATTTGCTACTGTACATGGGGCTCTAAGATGGGCTACACAGCTTCCTGGGGGTTCTACTTAGGCTTCCTGGTCAGATGGAACTGGGAGCTATGTTCATTGGTAGGCAGGACTGTGGCAGTCTCTTATAAAACTAAATATATGTTTTCCTTATGACCTAGCAATTCTACTGCTGTGTATTTACACAAGAGAAATAAAGCATGCATCCACAAAAAGATGTGTACCAAAATGTTTATAGTATTTTTGTTCATAATTGTTAAAATCTGGAAAAAGGGCAAGTGTTCAACAGTAGAAGAATAAATAAACTTTGGTGTAACCATACAATAGAGTACTATTAGTCAGTATATAAACTAGCTATGACAGATGCAACAACATGGAAGAATCTCAAAAATATGGTAAGTGAAAGAAGCCTTTCACAAGAAATACATACTGTAAGATTCCATTCATATGAAAATCTAGAATAAGAATTGACAATCTTTATCTGTAAAGGGTAAGATAGCATATGTTTTAAGTTTTGTGGGCCATGTGGTCTCTGTTGCAAAAACTTAAATCTCCTGTTGTAGTGAGAAAGCAGTCATAGACAATAAGTCAATGAATAAACATGCTCATATTCCAATAAAACTTTATTTACAAAAGTAGACAGTGTGTAAAGTTAGGCCCATGGGCTGTAGACTTTGCCAACTTCTGACCTAGAAGAAACAAAACTAATCTGATAGAATACAATCAGAATAATGATTTTATCTAAGGGATGCGTAGATAGGTATTTACTGAGAAAAAAAACATAAGGGAAATTCATGGGGTGAATGCAATTGTTAGAATTCATGGAATGATACATTCATGATCTGTCTTTTAAATCATAAAAATTTTACTTCTATGGTAAGCAGAATTTTAAGATCATATGCAAAATTCATTGCTTCCTGGTGTACATGACCTATATAATCCTTGGAAATGTGAATATTATATCTTTCATTCTTGTGATTAAGTTATATCTTATAGTAGTTGACTTTAAGAGAGATTATATATGTAGGCCTGACCTAATCACATGATTTCTTTAAATCTGGGTCTAGAAGTAAACGATGGAGGAGTCAGAAAGAATGAAAGCAGTAAAGAGATTTGATGCAAGGGATATTCTCTGCTGCTGAATAGTGAAGGTCACATCACACATAATATGGGTGGGCTCTGGGACTTGATAGAAGCCCCTGACTGATAGCTAGTAATTACTGGGACTTCAGTCTAAGAGTTGCATGGAACTGAATTCAGCCACAACCAGAATGAGCTTGCAAGTGGATTCTTCCTCAGAGGCTTCAGATGAGAACTTGGTCTGTCTTATCCATTGATTTCAGTGTTTTGGTACCCTGAGCAGAGAATCCAGGTATACCATGCTGGGCTTCTGACCTACAGAGCTGTGATCTAATAAACAGGTATTCTTTCAAGCTTCTAAATTTGTGATAATTTTTAGTGCAGCAATAGAAAACTAATACAAACTCAAAAGGAAAAATCTTAACTAAATATTGAATTGTAGTTAATGATATAAATGCTGGAGTGTTTGGTGGCAAAGAATACTGATATCTGCCATTTACTTTCAAATGCATCAAAGATAATTTGAATTGATGCATGGATAAAATAATGAGAAATGGATATGTACTAAAGCAAGTATATTCAAATGTTAACTGTAGTCTCTAAGTGATGGTTATTTGGCTTTTCACTGTGGTGTCCTTTCAAATTTTCTGTATATTTGAAAACATTCATAATCAAGTGTTGAAAATATGTAATGAAAAGTTGCTATTGTCTGAATGTTTGTGTCTGCCATCCAAATTCATATGTTGAAATTAAAGTCTACAAGGTGATATTATTAGGAGGGGATTAGGTGAAATTAATGTTTTTATAAAAGAGGCCTCACAGAATTCTTCCACCATGTGAAGAGACAGCAAAAAGGCAACTGTCTATGAACCAGGAAGTCCTCACTGGAAACCAAATCTTCTGGCAAATTGATATTGGATTTGTCAGCCTCCAGAACTTAAGAAATAAGTTTTTGTTGCTTATAAGCCACTGATTTTGTGGTATTTTGTTACAGCAGCCTGAATGCACTAAGACAGAAAATTGGTATCTAGAAGTGTGAGTGCCACTAGAACAAATATCTAAAAATGTGAAAGTGGCTTTGGAACTGGGTAATGGGTAGCGGCTGGAAGAATTTGGGTGTGTATATTTTTAAAAGCCTATGATGATGGGAACAGAACTCTAGTGGCAATTCTGGTGATAGCCCAGAAGGAAAAGAGGAGCTGTAGGGAAAACCTCAATCTTCTCAGAGAATAACTAAGCAGTCATTAACAAATGTTGATAGAAATAGGGATGGTAAAGACCATCCTGGTGAGATATAAGATGAAAATGAGGAACATGTTATTGGAAACTCGAGGAAAGACAATCTTTATTATAAAGTGACAAAGAACTTCGCTGAACTGTGTTTGTGCCCTAGTATTTTGTGGAAGGTAGAACTTGTGAATGATGAATTTGGACACTTGGATGAGAAAATTTTTAAGCAAAAGATGAAGAAGCAGCCTTCTCTTGACTGCTTATAGTAAAATGCAAAGAGAGAAAGTACTTAAGTATGAAATTGTTAATCAAAAAGGAATCAGAACTTAACAATTTGGAAAATTCTTAGCCTCTTCACATTGAAAGGCATGAAAAAAATTGTTCAGGAGAGAATTCAAATCATGGAGCCACCCAGAGGCTTGAGCACATGAGCAGTTAGAGGGTAAAGGTGAAGGTAAGACCTCACTAAGGCAATGCCCAGTGGAGCTGTGGGTGTGGGCACCCAGCAATGCCATGGGTGTGGAGACACCCCAGTGTGTCAGGAAGTGGGGACGCACACTATTGTATCCAAAAGGTGGAACCTTTTCTCCAGTGTACCTAGCAGGCAGAGCATCAAGTTAAGGAAGATTATTCTCAAGTCTTAAGATTTGATGTTGTTTGCCCTGTTGGGTTTTGGACTTGCTTGGGAACTGTCACCCCTTTCTTATTTCTCCCTTTTTGAATGAAAGTGTTTAATCTATGCCTGTCCCATCATTGTATTTTGGAAGCACATAACATGTTTGATTTCTTAAGTTCAGAACTGGAGAGCAATTTTAATCAGGATGAATTATAATTTGAGTCTCACTTATGCCTAATTTAGATATTTACATGAGAATTTGGACTTGAACTTTTGAGTTGATGGCTAGAATTATTTAAGACTTTGGGGGTTATTGGGATAGAATGAATGCATTTTGCATGCAAGAGGGATATAAGTGTTGAAGGCCTGGAGTAGAATGCTGCGGTCTGAATGTCTGTGTTGCCCCAAAATTTATATTTTGAAATCTTAACACCCAAGTTGATGGTTTTAGGAGGTGGGGCCTCTGGGTTCATTAGGTCATGAGGGCCAACCCTCATGAATGGGATTACTGCTTTTATAAAAGAGATGCCACAGAGCTTCCTAGCACGTTATGCCATGTGAAGACACAGTAAAAAGATGGCTGTCTAAGAACAAGGAATTTCTTATTGAACACTAAATCTGCTGGCACCCTGATCTTGGACTTAGCCTCCAGGGCTGTGAGAAATAAATTTCTGCTGTTTATAAGCCACTCAATCTGTGTTATTTTATTATAGCTTCCAATACATACTAAAACAAATGTCAACTTCAAGACTTTCAGTGATGAAATATCTTAGTGGTCATTCCACTCTAACCATCTGGAGGGCCCCTCACTTTCTTCCATTCTATTCACTGCATTCAATTCCCAGAGATAAGGTATAAAAGGTATACCAGCCAAATGGACACTTTTTTTTCTTTATCAGAGCTACCCTTTTTACCTTGGTGAGCTGGTCTGAGTCATCTAATGGAAACCTGAAGGGCATCTATAACTTTCTCTCTCCCTTAAACCTACTTCCCCTCTTTGTGCCTCACCTTGAATCTTCTATCTGTAATCAAAGAAGAAGGCATTTTCAGTCCAAATAAAAGGAGTCAACGGAAAAGAGTATCCTAGATGCCCAAGGTCTACAAGACTTAACTTTCCTTTGGCCAAAGTGTTGTCATCCAAAAAGCCTCAGAAGTCTGTCAAGAACCGTGAAGTACCTGGAATTTTACTCTACTTGCAAGCTATCAAGTTAGCCTGCCACGTTTTAGGAATACTGACAGAAAAAAAGAGAGAGAGGGGACTTTATTATTCAAGGAAGAGAAGGCAGCATGAGCATCATGTTTGTATTTGTTCCCATTGCCCCCCTAGGTCCACTGGGGCATTGTGGAGGTTGGCTCAGGTTGTTATAGTAATGTTATGTAATGGGTTTGCATCATAGCCAAGGAACCCTGAGCTTAGGAAACACCAATCTTTTAAAAGGGTTTCAAGGAAACTTGTCTAGTCTTTGTCCCTGAAAGAAGAAATTATTTTTATTATGATGATCAGTACACACATCTTTCTCCTTTCCCACAAGGAGACAGTATATCTTCTAAGACTCCTTGCTATACACACATCCTTGAAAAGGTAGTCCAGAACAAAGCTGTAAGTGTCTTTGCTCACAAGACAGGCAGAGTGTGAGAAACTCATGGGGAATTTTCTCCCAGAAATTTCCAACGGGAACATGAAATTTGGCTCCTTTGCCTCTGACCCAGAAACCTCATGTCTTCTGCCACATTCTATGACACTGAATCAGCATACTCATCTGACTCTAGCTACATCACTGAGGCCCATGAAACTAACCTGTGTCATGTTTTTGTCTCTCCAGACCATTTGCAGACTAACAATCATGCACCTTTTGTTGCCAAAGCTACTCAACAATTAGACTATGGTGAAGGAATGTAATAGAACTTACATGCTACCTTCTATCAGAGAAATCTAATATTATTGAGCATTGTCATGGACACTTCAAAAACTGATTCAAAAATAAGTTTGTCTGTACTTCTCTGGTCCATATAGTTTAGTAAAGCAGTCTGGTCATTACATGTAGCTGTCCTTAGAAAGGGAGCATTTTCTTTTGGCCACTTAGGTAATAATCAGATGAAAAGAATTGGGCACTATGCAGACCTATTTTGAAAATAGATATTAAAAACGCCCTTGACTGTCTTGCACTTAATCCTTCAAGACAAATAGTCTGTGTGTGAGTAGGGGATGATTGGAAGCAAGGTACAGTTGTAGCTGCTGGAATGGGATGCACTGATTTTTTGTGATAATAGAGTGAGAACAACAACCTGGCACCTGGGGAGAAAACACTTTAGACGCTGAGAAGTATGGGTTAGGGAGGATCATTAATGATCTTTATCTTCCGGTGCATCCCTGGAGCATTCCTAATAAAGGGAAACATTTTGGTGCAACTTTCCAAAACTATTGCAAGTGTCTTAAATTAAGTGAATACAGGTCTGCCATCCCCTGCCAGGGAGTTCTAATCATGATTAGATTGCTATTACCATTAACCTCACTGCAAAGTCTATCAGAAATAGCAGAGTTTGACCTTAGCTTTTGTACCTCCAATGCAAAACTCCTGTCAACACCCCAGATGTTCTCCCCACTCCCATTCTTAGTCATTTCATAGGACAAATGAATGCCACTTCATTGGTGGCATGGACAAACAGGACAGATTGGGCTGACTACCCTCAAAAAGTTCCTCCAAAAACAAGGACTAAGTGCACTTATTCAAACTGAACAGAGAAACCTAAGGTCTACAAAGCGAACTAGGAGAACACATTGGAGCCCCTGTCAACCTGTGCCCCTAACTGATATTGGTCCCACTTGGAGGGGGACAACAATTGTAAACAACACTTTATTTTCAGGGGCATCATGTACAATCCAAGGATTGTACTTGTGTATAAAATAACGAGCATTAACTTATGTGTCTCCTTAAAACACAGTGGCTTTCCCTTAGGGATGGTCAGAAGAGACCTTCAAGTGTTCAAGGCAATACCCAATTAGCCATTCTGCAAAACAAGAGTACTACCACATATAATATAGATACTCCAACATATATGTACAAATCTTTTACATCACTGGAAAACAACCATCCCTTGGCTACCACTCAGGCCCAGGAATGTGCATGTCACAGACATTATAAATCCTTGGGCAGACATATCTTGGGAAAAAGGCCCACACATTCCAGCAATACATGCTCAAATCTATTTTGAGAAAGAGTTCAGTTTTTTAGGGTGCTCTCAACTTAAAAAAAAATACTCACTGCCTAAAATCTCAGATTTTTTTTTTTTTAATTCTAGGCATTACTGAGGACTACAGCCAGGGAAGGCAGCATTTCAGATAGCTCTAAAGGAATGTACCAAAGAGGTAAGTGGGAAACCATAATAAAAAGAGTTTTTGCTGGAAATAAAAATAGTGAAACATAAAAAGATTACTGTTAATCATAAAAAAGACATTTCAAGTTAATGATTTTAGTGTGTTTCTTTGTATGGGAAAAGACAAGAGACTGGGTTCATTGAAATTATTCCTTTCATATGCATCTTAACTATCTAAGGCCAGTATCCTGTTTTGCTCCATTCTGAATTCCCCTCAGGGTACATGGCCATGGGTGGCTGCAGTGGCTGATGGCTTCATGGCTACAACATCTTTGTTTACTGAAATGACACGTGACAGTTTTTTTTGTTTTCATTTTTTGAACTATAGTTGATTTAAAATGTTGTATTCATTTCTGGTGTACAGCAAAGTGATTCATATATATATATATATATATATATATATATATATATATATATATATATATAATTTTCCTTTGTGGTTTATTATAGGATATTGACTATAGTTTCCTGTGCTATACAGTAGGACTTGTTGTTTATCTACTTTATATATAGTAGTTTGTATCTGTTGATCCCAAACTTCTAAGTTATCCATCTTGCACCCCGTTTTGCCTTTAGTAACCATAGGTTTGTTTGCTGTGTCTGTGAGTCTGTTTCTGTTTTGTAAATAACTTCATTTATATCATATTTTATATTCAGCATAGAAGTGATATATCATATGATATTTGTCTTTCTCTTTTTGACTGACTTCACTTAGTATGATAATCTCTAGGTCCATCCATATAGCTACAAATGGATTTATTTCATTCCTTTATATGGCTGAATAGTATTCCATTGTATATGTGTGTGTGTGTCTGTGTGTATGTGTGTCTATCACATCTTCTTTATCCATTCATCTGTTGGTGGACATCATTTAGGTTGCCTCCATTTCTTAGCTATTGTAAATAGAGCTGCTGTGAACATTGGGGTACATGTAGCTTTTAGAATTAGAGATTTCTCAGGCTATATGCCCAGGAATGGGATTGCAGGATCATATGGTAACTCTATTTTTAGTTTTTTAAGGAACCTCCACACTGTGTTCCATAGTGGCTGCACCAGTTTACATTCCCATCAACTGTGCATGAGGGTTTCCTTTTCTCCACACCTCCTCCAGAATTTATTATTTGTAGACTTTTTAAAAATTTTATTGAAGTGTAATTGATTTACAAGATTGTGTTAATTTCTTCTGTATAGAAAAGTGACACAGACTTCTTGATGTTAGTCATTTTGACTGGTGTGACGTGATAACTCATTGTGGTTTTGATTTACATTTCTCTAATAATCAGCAATGTAGAGCATATTTTCATGTGCCTGTTGACCATCTGTAGGTCTTCTTTGGAGGAATGTCTATTTAGGTCTTCTGCTCGTTTTTTTGATTAGATTTTTTTCTTAATATTGAGTTGTATGAGTGGTTTGTATATTTTGGAAATTAAATTCTCGTTGATCACACTGATTTCAAACATTTTCTCCCAGTCGATATGTTGTCTTTTCATTTTGTTTATGGTTTCCTTTGCTGTGTAAAAGCTTATACATTTGATTAGATCCCATTTGTCTATTTTTCCTTTTATTTCTATTGCTTTGGGAAATTGAGCTAAGAAAACAATCCTATGATTTATGTCAGAGAATGTTTTGTCTATATTGTCTTCTAGGAATTTTATGGTATCATGTCTTACATTTGTCATTAAGACATTTTGAGTTTATTTTTGTGTATGGTGTGAGGGAATGTTTGAACTTCATTGATTTACATGCAGCTGTCCACCTTTCCGAACACCACTGGCTGAAGAGACTGTCTTTTCTCCATTGTATCATCTTGCCTACTTTGTTGAAGATTAATTGACCACAGGTGTGTGGGTTTATTTCTGGGTTCTCTATTCTGGTACAATGATCCATATATCTGTTTTTGTGCCAATGCCATGCTGTTTTGATAATTGTGGCTTGTAGTATTGTCTGAAGTCTGGTATGGATGGTTACGCCTCCTGCTTTATTCTTTTTTCTCAGGATTGCTTTGGCAATTTTCGCTCTTTTATGATTCCATATAAACTTTAGGATTATTTGTTCTAATTCTGTGAAAAATGTCATGGGTAATTTGATAGGGATTGCATTAAATCTGGAGATTGTTTTGAACATTATGACCATTTTAACAATATTAATTCTTCCAATCCAAGAGCATGGGATATCTTTCCATTTCTTTGAATCATCTTCAGTTTCCTTTATCAGTGTTTTATAGTTCTCAGCATTTAAGTGTTTCACCTCCTTCATCTGGTTTACTCCTAAGTATTTTATTTTATTTTTTGATGCAATTTTAAAAGGGATTGTTTTTTACTTTCCCTTTCTGATATTTCATTGTCCATGTAAAGAAATGCAACCAGTTTCTGTATTTTAATCTAATATCCTTCTACATTGCTGAATTCATTATCACTTCTCATAGCTTTTGTGTGGAGTCTTCAGGGTTTTCTATATATGTATAGTATCACATGATCGGCATATATGACAGCTTTACCTCTTCCCTTCCAATCTGGATACGTTTTATTTTTTCTTGTCTAGTTACTGTGGCTATGACTTCCAATACCATGTTGAATAGAAATGTTGAGAGTGGGCATCCATACCTTGTTCCAAAACTTAGCCAGAGGCTTTCAGCTTTTCAGCATTGACTATTACATTGGCTGTGGGTTTGTCAAAAATAGTTTGTATTATGTTGAGATATGTTTCATCTATACTCACTTTGGTAAGAGTTTTTATCACAAATGGATGTTGAATTTTATTAAATGCTTTTTCTGCATGTATTGAGATGATCATGGTTTTATTGTCTTTTCCTTTGCTGATGTGGTGTATCACATTGATTTTCGTATGTTGAAGCATTCTTTGTGGCCCTGGGATGAATCGAGCTTCACCGTGGTGTATGATCCTTTTTATGTTTTGTTGGATTCAGTTTGCTAATATTTTGGTGAGAATTTTGGGATCTACATTTATCAAAGATATTGGCCTATAATTTTCTTTTTGCAGCAGTGTCTGGTTTTGTTATCAGGATGATGGTGGCTGCATAGAATTACTTTGGGAATGTTCCCTCCTCTTCAATCTTTTAAAAGAGTTTGAGGAGGATCATTACAAATTCTTCTTTGTATGTTTGGTAGAATTCCCCAGTGAAGCCATTTGGTCCTGGACTTTTGTTTGCAGGGAGTTTTTTTGTTTTGTTCTACAGATTCTAATTTCACTTCTAGTGATCATTCTGTTCAAATTATCTATTTCTTCTTGATTCAGTTTTGATGGGCTGTATGTTTCTAGAAACTTCTCAATTTCTTCTAGGTTGTCCAATTTGTCGGCATATTATTGTTCATAGTATTCTCTTTTTTTTGTATTTATGTGGTATTGGTTGTTATTTTTCCTCTATCATTTTGTATTTTGCTTATTTGGTTCTTCTCTCTTTTCTTCTTGCTGAAACTGGCTAGAGGTTTGTCAATTTTGTTGGTCTTTTCAAAGAACCAACTCTTGGCTTTATTGATTTTTTCTGTTGTTTTTTATCTGTATTTTATTTTATTTTCTCTCTGATCTTTAGTATTTCCTTTCTTCTGCTGACTGTACATTTTGTTTGTCCTTCCTTTTATAATTCTTCTAGTTGGTAGGGTAAAAATTTTTATTTGAGATTTTTCTTGTTTTTCTGAGGAAAGTCTGTATTGAAAGCTATGAACTTCCCTCTAAGGACTTTTTTGCTGCATCCCATAGATTTTGTATGCTTTTGTTTTCACTGTCATTTGTCTCAAGGTATTTTTAAATTTCCTCTTTGATTTTATTGTTGACCCACTGGTGTTTTAGTAGCATGTTGTTTAGTCTCATGTAATCATGTTTTTCTCCTTCCTTTTTCTGTGGTTGATTTCTAGCTTCATGCCATTGTGTCAGAAAATATGCTTTAAAAATTTCTATCCTGTTAAATTTGTTGAGGGTTGTTTTGCCTCCTGGTATGTGGTCTATCCTAGAGAATGTTCCATGTGCACTTGAAAAGAATGTGTATTCTGGGTTTTTTTTGGATTTAATGTCCTAAAAATATCAATTAAGTCTAACTGTTCTATTGTGTCATTTAGGATATCTGTTACCTTGCTGATTTTCTTTCTGGAAGATCTGTCCATTGATGTCAGTGGGGCTTAAGTCTCCTACAATTATTATATTTCCATCAATTTCTCCCTTTATGTCTGTTAGTATTTTTTTAACTTTTCTTTTAACATCTTTATTGCAGTATAGTTACTTTACAATGGTGTGTTAGTTTCTGCCTTATAACAAAGTGAATCAGTTATACATATACATATATCTCCATATGTCCTCCCTCGTGTGTCTCCCTCCCACCATCCCTATCCCACCCCTCTAGGTGGTCATAAAGCCCAAAGTTGATCTCCCTGTGCTATGTGGCTGCTTCCCACTAGCTATCTATTTTACATTTGGTAGTGTATATATGTCCATGTCACTCTCTCACTTCATCCCAGCTTACCCTTCCCATTCCCCATGTCCTCAAGTCCATTCTCTACGTCTGTGTCCTTATTGCTGTCCTGCCCCTATGTTCTTCAGAATCATTTTTTTAGGTTCCATATATGTGTGTGTGTGTGTGTGTGTGTGTTAGCATACGGTATTTGTTTTTCTCTTTCTGACATAATTCACTCTGTATGACAGTCTCTAGGTCCATCCACCTCACTACAAATAACTCAAATTTGTTTATTTTTATGGCTAATATTCCATTGTATATATGTGTCACATCTTCTTTATCCATTCATCTGTCAATGGACACTTAGGTTGCTTCCATGTCCTGGCTACTGTGAATAGTGCTGCAATGAACATTGTGGTATGGGACCCTTTTTGAACATCGGTTATTATTTGCAGTATGTATTTAGGTGTTTCTATGTTGGGTGCATATATGTTAACAAGTGTAATATCCTCTTCTTGTATTGATTCTTTTGTCATTATGTAATGTCCTTCTTTGTTTTTGTTTTTGTTTTTTTCGGTATGTGGGACTCTCACTGTTGTGGCCTCTGCCGTTGTGGAGCACAGGCTCCGGACGCGCAGGCTCAGCGGCCATGGCTCACGGGCCCAGCCGCTCCGCGGCATGTGGGATCCTCCCAGACCAGGGCATGAACCCGTATCCCCTGCATCAGCAGGCGGACTCCCAACCACTGCACCACCAGGGAAGCCCTATAATGTCCTTCTTTATCTTTCTTTATGGCCTTTGTTTTGAAGTGTATTAGATATGATATGAGTATTGCTACTCCTGCTTTTTTGTCATTTCTGTTCACACAATATTTCTCTTTCCATTATCTCACTTCACTATGTGTGTGCTTTGCCCTAAATTGGGTTCTAGTAGGCAGCATATTGTAGGCTCTTGGACAAGCATTTAGTCTATTGACATTTAAAATTCCACCCATTGATATATATGTATTTATTGTCATTTTCAACCTTGTTTTCCAGTTGATTTTGTATTTCTTCTTGTTCCTTTCTTTTCCTTTTTGTTTTCCCTTTTGTGGTTTGATCATTTTCTTCTGTATTATGCTTGTGTTCTCTTCTGTTTGGTTTTTGTGAGTCTATTGTATGTTTTTGTTTTGTGATTACCCTGTTCTTAAAGTCTGTTAACCCATTACTATATCTTTCTTTAGACTTGTAGTCATATAGGTTCAAACATATTCTAAAAATTCATCATTTTCTTACTCCCCTCCCCACATTTTATGATTTTGTTGTCCTCTTTTACATCTTCATGCTTATCCTTTTCTTTTCATCATAGTTTTCATTGCTTTCACAAACATTTTTTTGTTTGTTTTTTTAGCCTGTGCACTGGCTTATTTAAGTGATTTACTTTCCAATTGTGATTTTCTCTTTCCTGTAGATTCTTGCTTCTTTTCTATTTAGAGAATATCTTTCAATATTTCTTTTAGGATAGGTTTAGTATTGCTGTATTCTTTTAGTTTCTGCTTGTATGAGAAATTCTTTATCTCTCCTCTATTCTAAATGATAATCTTTCTGGGTAGAGTATCCCAGGTGGCAGGCTTTTCCCTTTCAGGACGTTGAATATATCTTGCTATTCCCTTCTGGCCTGCAACTTTTCTGTAGAGAAATCAGCTGATGGCCTTATGGGATTTCCTTTTAATTAACTCTTTTTTTTTCTTTCTCTGCCTTTAAAATCCTCTCTTTATCTTTAAATTTTGGCATTTTAATTATCATATGTCTTGGTATAGCTTTATTTGGGTTCATCCTGTTTGGGACCCTCTGTTTTTCCTGTACCTGGATATCAGTACCCTTCTTTAGGTTTGGGGAGTTTTCAGCCATAATTTCTTCAAATACATTTTGACCCCCTTTTCTTTTTCTTCTCCTTCTGGGATCCTATCATGTGTAGATTGGCATGCTTTATATTATCTTATAGGTCTAATATATTGCTTTTATTTTATTTTATAATCATTATTATTTTTTTGTGTGTGGTATGCAGGCCTCTCACTATTGTGGCCTCTCCCATTGCGGAGCACAGGATCTGGACGCACAGGCTCAGTGGCCATGGCTCACGGGCCTAGCCACTCGGTGGCATGTGGGATCTTCCTGGACCGAGGCACGAACCCGTGTCCCCTGCTTCGGCAGGTGGACTCTCAACCACTGCGCCACCAGGGAAGCCTTATATTGTTTTTTTTTTTTTAATTTGTCTTTCTGTCTGCTATTCTGATTGGGTGATTTCCATTCTTCCACGTTCCAGATCATTTACTCATTATTCTGCTTTATTCAGTTTACTATTCATTGCCTTTAGCTCAGCATTCATCTCAGAAAATGAGTTTTCTAATTTTAATTGGCCCCTTTTTATATTTTCTAGTTCCTTTTTACAGTAGTATGCATTTCTATTGATGGACTTCCTTAAATCCTTCAGTATTTTTATTACCTCTTTTTTGAATTTTGGTTCTAGTGGACTGGAGAGGTCTGTTTCATTGTTTTTGGTTGTTTGCTTGTTTGTTTTCTTTTAGGGAAATTCACTTAATCTTTTAATTTGGATTAGTTTCTCTGCTTAATCATTTTACTTACATTTCTCTGACTCTGTGAGTTTAGGAGAAACAGTTATCTACTGTGGTCTTGAAGGGCTGTGTTTATGTGGGAGCATACCTGTGAAGCCTGTGTGTCTAATATTTTTGATGTGAAGGCTGTTATTTTTATAGATGTCTGTCATGTCTTTCTTTAGTGTGTGTTGTCTATTGTCCCCTTGACAAAGGGTGTGATTGGTGTTGTGGTGCCCAGAGCCTGCACTGGATATTGAGCAGGGCCTCCTTTTTGCTCTATGGTTGTCACAGCCCTGTCAGGTGCAGGATCTGCTCCCCAGTTGTTGGGGTAGAAGTCCGCAGGTCTGTTTCTGAGCTGCAGTGTGAGGTAGGTGGGAATAGAGTGCTTCCACTGGGAGAGGAGTCACTGAGTATTTCTCCCTGTGAACTGTCCACCATGAAGTGTGCTTTGTGGTGTTGTCTGTCATCCATTGTGTGGGCTCACAAAGTACACTGATGTTGGCACTGCCGTCGGCCCCACCTCAACTGTGGGAATGCAGGCAATCAGCCTGGGTGTCCCTCAGGCACTGTGCTCACAAATCACCAGTGCAGATTTGTTAGTGCAGATATGCTCATGTTGGGCACTGGGACTGCCCTGGTCATGCACTTGGACCCACTGACCTACTGTGGGAGCTATGGAATCAGCCCAGACCCTGGCCCCGCCTCCACATGTGTAGGCTGGCAAAGACAGCTATCATTAACACTGAACCAGTAATCTGCTCAGATGTCCTGCAGGCACTGAGCTTACAAAACCACTGGAAGCAACATAAATCTGTGGATCATGCAGCCACTGGGACACTGCTCAGATTTCAGTGTTGCTTCCAAAGTCATGTGGCCTCTGGGGATGGGCTCAGATTTCAGCCCCACCTTCTCATGTTGGAAACCTACTGGCACTTGCCCACTTCCAGAGCTTGTAGAGGCAGAGCCACACCTGCTGTGAGTATGCCGAGAATGAGGCTGCTATAGCAGGGCCCCATCCCTCCCTTCACATGCATGCTAGCAATGGAGTTTCAGTGGCAAACCAGGGCTCTGTTTTGCGCACATCCCCAGTTGCAGCTCAGACCACACTTCAGCCCCTTCAGGCTGTCTCTGCATACACAATTCCAGTCTTCTCTCCAGGTCTGTCTGATGAAGCCCATGTTCAGCACCCAGCCCCCACACAAACCAGCAGATGTAGATCTCAGGCTGGAGAGTGCAAGGAGGTGGCCAGGACCCTTTGTGCTGGTCTTTCTCTGTTCTGCCTGATGCAATCCCACTGCTGTACTCTTATCCAGCCTCTGAAGCTCCCTTTATGTCCCTGCTGATCTCTTAATTGGAGAAGGGTGTTCCCAGGTTGAAGGAACATTTTCTCTTTCTCAGATCCTTCCTGGAGTACAGGTTCTGTCCTGATTCCCTGTTTCTTTTTTTTCTTTTGTCCTACCCAGTTATGTGATGATCTTTCTTGCAACTTTGGTTGTATTAGATCATCTTCCAGTATTCTGTATGTATTCTGTGAGAATTGTTACACATATAGATGTATTTTTGATGTATTTGTGGGAGGAGGTGAGTTCCACATCCTTCTGTTCCACCATCTTTATCTCAGAGCAGGTGATATTCTTTGTCCACCGTACCCAGAGCAAGTTTTGGGGAGCAAATAAATGGAAGTATACAGTTGTGAGTTTCTTATACTATCATGAAGTAGTATATCACTTGAAGGTAGACTGTGATTAGTTAAATACATGACTAATAAACCCTAAAGCAATCACTATAATATAAATCTAAATAGCTCTAGCTAATAAACTAATGAAGGAGATAATGAAATCATAAAAATAATCATTCCCAAAGAAGGCAGAAAAGAAGGAAAAGTAACAAATGACACAAGAACAATTATAAAACAATTAAGGAAAGACTGCCGGCAGAAGTGACAGCTGGAGAGAGTTCCAGTTCAAGATGGTGACATAGGAGGATTTTGAACTCGCCTCCTCCTACAGATGCATCAAATCTATAGATACATATGGAAAAATTCCCTCTGAAAGAAACCTCCAAACCAGCTGAGTGACTCCTACATATCAAGTAGAAAAAAAAAATTAAAGATGGTAGAAGAACTTGAAACAAAGTCTCATCATAAACCCCACCACTGGCATGGTGAACTACCATTGGGAAGGAGCTCAACTCCCAGCTTCTCCCAGAGGAGCAAAAGATTTGAATCCCACACAAGCATCAAAACTTTTAAGACCTGCATCTGAGAGATGGGACTCCCAAGCATCTAGTTTTGAAAGCCAACAGGGCTTGCATCCATGAGACCCACAAGGCTCTCGTAAACTGAGAAACAGTTCTTAAAAGGCTTGCATGGGGGCTTCCCTGGTGGCGCAGTGGTTGGGAGTCCGCCTGCCGATGCAGGGGACATGGTTTCGTGCCCCGGTCTGGGAGAATCCCACATGCCGTGGAGCGGCTGGCCCCGTGAGCTATGGCCACTGAGCCTGCGCATCCGGAGCCTGCGCTCCACAACGGGAGAGGCCACAACAGTGAGAGGCCCATGTACAGCAAAAAAAAAAAAAAAAAAAAAAAAAGGCTTGCATGGACTCATCTTGGCTACCCTGCTGGGCACAGCAGAGAGATAGCCAACTGAAAAGCAGTCTTTCTGTGAAAGAGATCTATTAGCTTATCTTTAAAACTTCAACCTAGGGTGTAGGCATCTAATTTAATGCATATCTAGGGATTGACTGAAATACTCTCCAAATACTATGGAGCCCAGAAGGTGCCATCTTAGCATTCCCCCTCTGTCTTGCTCCATGTCATAAATATTTCCCAGAAAGGACCTTGTGCACATATCTGGGGACCCCGTTTTTGTGGCACCTGCCCAGGGGAGGCCTGCCAATTGCCTGGCTCTAGTGACTAAACGGTATTATATTCATGGATCCCATAGGAGTGTAATTAATAAAAAATGAGTTCTTAACCAGCTACCTCCTCAAGGAACAGCACAGAGACAGCAGACAGAAATGCCTGGTCTCCCTATAAAACTGACCCATTAGCTTATCTTCATAGCTTCAGCTTAAGGGGTAGGTTTCTAATTAAACACACATCCAAGAGCCAATTGTAAGCCTCTCCAGGGATTTAAGAGGGCAAGAACAATTTTCACGCACTCTCTCTGCCTTGTTCCAGGTTACCATTATCTCTTTGAAATGAGCTTGTGTACACATTTGGTGTCCTGATTTTTGTGACTGCTGTCCAGGGGACATCCTTGATAACCTGGCTCTGGTGGCCAGTGAGAATTATGTTCACAGGTCCCATAGAACTATAACAGAGAAACAGTTCTTAACTAGTCACCTTCCAGGGCCCAGCACAGAAGCAGCAAAAAAAAAAAAAAAAAAAAGTCAGTCTTTCCAAGAAGGACGTCTATTAGCTTATCTTTATAGCTGTGGACTGAGGGTCACACTTCTGATTAAACACATATCTAGGAGCTGGCTTCAATCTTCTTCAGAAACAGGGGAGGCTGGTAGGTGCCACCTTTGCATTCTATACCTGCCACACCCCAGGTTGTTGATTTTAAGAAAGGGGCTTGTGTACATGTCTAGCACCCTGGCATTTGTGGCCTTCACCTTGATAGCCTGGCTCTGGTGACAAATGGGTTTGGTGTTCATAGTTTCACAAAATGGCAGCAAATGAAGAAACAAAAGAAACAGTTATTAACTGTCTATCATCACCCCAGGACTTAAAGCAAATGGAGAAGACAGAAATGTCCATATTCCTGTCTTCCCAATAAAGAGGTATATTTTCATACTTAAAAGCTGCTGCCTTGAAGTTCTGGCTTCCAGTCATCCTGAACCTAGCTGCTGAATGAGATCCTTGCCTTTGAGACACTGACAGGTCTTGGCACACCCTCAACTACTGGAAGCAACTAAAAACAATATAATCTGCTTGGACAATCATAAAGGTTTGAAAGACAACAAAGAACTTTGACAGGGTTGAAAGATAGGTTTTATTTCCTACATAGGCCACACCTTCAAGATTAAGAGAGGTGACTCTTTTGTCTAATGTATAGAAACAAAATGAAGAAACAAAGGAATACGTTCCAAGCAAAAGAACAAGGTAAAATCTCAGCGAAAAACCTTAATGGAGGTAAAGAATTTACCTGATAAAAACTTCAAAATAGTGGTCACAAAAATGTTCACTGAGATCAATAGAACAATGCATGAAAAAAGTGAGAATTTCAACAAAAAGATAGAAAATAGAGGAAAATATCATACAGAAATCACAGAGTTGAAGAACAAAATAAATGAATTGTAAAATACAATAGAGGAGTTCAGTAGCAGATTAGATTAAGCAAAAGAAAGGACTAGTGAAGAAGACAGGCAGAAAAATCATCTAATTAGAGCAACATAATCAAAAAAGAAAGAAAAAGAGTGATGATAGCTCAAGGGACTTATGGGCAAATATAAAGTGGACCAATATTCACATAATAGGGTTCACAGAAGGTGAAGAGAGAAAGAGAAAGAGGCAGAAAAATGATTTGGAGAAATAAAGGCTGAGAACTCCTTTGGGAAAGGAAACAGAGATCTAGATCCAGGAATCCCAGAGAGTTCCAAATAGCATAAACCTAAAGAGAGCCACACCAAAACATATTATATTTAAAGTGCCGAAAGGTAAAATCAAGGAAAGACTCATAAAAGCAGTAAGAGAAAAACAACTTTTTACATACAAGGGAACTCCTGTAAGACTATGAACAGATTTTTCAGTGGAAACTTTGGAGACCAGCAGGGAGTGACACAATACAGACAAAGTGCTGAGAGAAAAAAACTGCCAACACAGAATACTCTACCTGGTAAGGTTGTTCTTCAGCAGTGGAGAAGAGATTGTTTTTCAGACTAGCAAAAGCTAAAGGAGTTCATCACCACTAGACAGACCATACAGTAAATGTGAAAGGGATTACTTTTAGCTGAAATAAGAAGACTCTAATTAGTAACAAAAACATGAAAATATAAATCTCACAAGTAAAGGTAAATAGATAGCAAATTAAGAATAATCTATTATTGTAAATGTGATGAGTTAATCACTTATTGAACTAGTAGAAAGGTTAAAAGACAAAAGTAGTAAAAATAACAATAACTACATTAATTTGTTAACAGATAAATAAGATAAAAATACGTAAATTGTGACGTGAAAAATACAAAATTTGGAGGATACGTAAGCGTAGAAATTTAAGGATGTATTCAAATTTAAGTTGTTATTAACTTAAAATAGACTGTTATAAATCTGTTGTACTATGTAAGCCTAATGGTAACAACAAAGCAAAAACCTATAGTAGATACACAAAAGATAATGAGGAAGGAATCTAAATAACACTACAGCAAATCATCAAATCACAAACAGCAAGAGAAGTAGAAAGGAAAAAAGAAATTACAAAACAGCCAGAAAACAATTAACAAAAGAGCAATCAGTCTATACCTATCAACAATTACAAAAACAAAAATGGATGAAATCTTCAGTCAAAAGACAAAGAGTGGATAAATTGATAAAAATCAAGAATTATATATATATATATATATATATATATATATATATATATATATATATATATATATATAGTTTGTTTGTTTGTTTTGCGGTACATGGGCCTCTCACTGCTGGGGCCTCTCCTGTTGTGGAGCACAGGCTCCAGACGCACAGGCTCAGTGGCCATGGCTCACGGGCCTAGCCGCTCCGTGGCACGTGGGATCTTCCTGGACCAGGTCATGAACACATGGCAGGAGGACTCCCAACCACTGCGCCAACAGGGAAGCCCAAGAATTATTTATATTTATATGCTGTCTACAAGAGATTCACATCAAATGTAAGGACACACACAGACTAAAAGAGAAGGAATGGAAAAAGATATTCCATGCATATGAAAATCAAAAGAAATGTGGAATAACTATAATTATATCAGACAAAACAGACCTGAAGCCAAAGACTGTGTTAAGAGACAAAGAGGGTCATTATATAATGATAAAGGGATTAATGTTAGGAGACGATACAACATTTTTAAATATTTATGCACTCAACATAAAAGAACCTAAATATATAAAATATATGTCACCATACCTAAAAGGAGAAGTAGACAGCAATACAATAAGAGTATCCATTTTCATCAATGGATAAATCATCCAGACAGAAAAGTGATAAGGAAAATTAGGCCTTAAATGACACATTAGACCAGACAAACTTAACCAACAAATACAGAACATTCTATCAAAAAGCAGCAGAATACACATTCTTCTCAAGTGTACATTAAACATTCTCCAGGATAGATCATATGTTAGACTACTAAATAGTCAATAAATTTAAGAAGATTGAAATTATATTATTTTTTTCTGGCCACAGTGGTACAAAACTAGAAATTAATTACAAGAAGAAGACTGAAAGTTTCACAGATATGTGGTGATTAAGCAGCATGCTACTAAACAACCAATGGATGAACACAGAAATCAAAATGGAGGGAGATTTCAAGATGGTGGAGGAGTAGGAGGACGTGGAGTTTATCTCTCTTCACAAATGCATCAATAATACATCTGGAGATGGAACAGATTGCACAAAGCACCAGCTGAACACTAGCAGAAGCCTTTGCACATCAGAAAGGACAGGAAAGATCCCCCCATAACAGGGTAGGATGAACAAAGAAGAAGGGATGAAGAAGAGCAGAGGAAGCAGGAAGAGGCCTGCACCCCTGCAGTTGGAGCTGAGGAAAAGGGGAGATTTGCACATCCAGAGAAGCTCCCTCACCAATGGGGAAATCAGTTCGGAGAGAAGGGGAGCATCTGAGGCTGTCAGAGGAGGGTGAAACGACCAGTCTGTGGCAGACAAGACAGATTGAGACCTAAACTGACAGTACATGCCAGAGGCCTGTGCTCCCCAGACTGGGATGTGTGTCCACCAGTGCACATGAGGGCTGGGACCTGGAACGTGGGGATTGGAGAGAAAACCTGGGGAGAGGCCTGCCGTTGGCTGCACAGAGACAGCCTGAGGGGACAGGAGGAAAGAAATCTGCAACCAGGAATGCTTATGGAGGAAACCCGGTCTGCCATAGAAACGAGGTGCCACTGGGGGGTGATGCACGGGTGGTGGAGCCGTCATTGCAACCTCTCTCTCCCCATGTTCCAGCGCCTGACCCCTGACACTAGGAAAGGGCCTCGCCAGTGCTGGCCCTCACATGCCTGCCACCAGGAACTATGAAAGGCCACCACCAGGGATAATCCTCTCATGACAGCTGCCGGGCACTAGGAAAGGCTCTCACTGGGGCTGGATCTCTCACACCTGTGGCTGCTGTCTTCCCCGCACACCTTCTCACCAGTGGGACTGGATCTCTCACAACCACTAACCCCCCACACAACTGTCATTGTCAGGGCCCCCACAGCCCCAGCAGCCATGCCACCTCTGCACCCTGTCCTCACTGGGGCAGACCCGAGTGCTCCAGGGCAGCCTCTGGAGGAGACCACTGTGGGCGGCCCACACACAGAGATGGGGCTAAAACCACATCTGATCCCCAGGGGTGGAGCAATGAAGGAAGAAGAATGAAAAACCTTTCCATACAGCTGCACAATCTGCAGTTTAAATCCCGGCAATTGTCTTGGTAAACCCTGCATATATGGAATATCTGAATGGATAGGTGTTCCCACAACTGAGACCAGTTGAACTTTAGCAACCATGGACACTGGGGGCAAGTACACACAGGAATTGGTCCAGGTCAGAGTCTGAGATGACCCATAGTGCCCACAGAAGTTCCAGAGACCTACCTAGAGGTATTGGAGTGCCTCCTGGGGAGGTATATGTTGGCTGTGGCTCACAGTGGGGGCAAGGACACTGACAGCTGAGACCCCAAGAAAATACTATTACTATTAATTATTATGTTTTGCTTTGTTCTGTTGTTTATTTATTAATCTTTATTTTTAATTTAAATTTTTAAAATTTTCTATAATATATATATTTTTTCTATTTTTACTTTACTTTTTCATTGTTTTGTGTTTTTTTCCTTGATTCTGTTTTTATTCTTTGTTCTGTTTATAATCTTATTTCATCATTTTTAGTGTTTGTTTTATGTTTTCTTTGCTTTTTGTGTAGTTTGCATTCTGCTTTTGTTTTGTTTCTTCTTTTTTGCTTTTGTTAGTTTCATTTGTAAATGTTTGATTTCATTTTTGGGTTCTTTTGTTTGATTATTCTCTTGTTTTTGTTTTCTTTGTTTTTGTTTCTTTTTTTGTATGTGTGTGTGTTTCTTCGTTATTTTTTTTCTTCGTTATTTTTGTTTTTGTTTGATTGCTTTTCCTTTTACCATTTCTCTTGGGTTTTGTCTGTTGGTCTGTTTTATTTTTTTCCTTTTTTTAAATTGTTGTTCTTGCTGTTCTTGGCTTTGCTATGTGTCACAGGCTTTTTTTTTTCAGTTTGTTTTCTCCCCCCCTTTTAGTTTTTTGCTCCACCATGTGGCTTGCAGGGTCTTAGTTCCCCAGCTAGGGGTCAAGACTGAGCTTTTAGGGTGGGACCACCAAGTCCAGGATGCTGAACGACCAGACAATTCTTGGCCTGAAGGAATATTAATCGGAAAGATCTCTCCAGGGTGCCTCTATCTCAAATCAAAGACCTGGATCCACCCAACTGCCTGCAGGCTCCAGTGCTGGACACCTCACACCAAACAAAAAGCAAGACAGGGACACAAACCCAAAAATCAGCAGACAGTATGCCTAAAGTTATACTAAGCTCCCAGACACCCCAAAACACACTACCTGACATGTTCCTGCCCACCAGAAGGACAAGATACAGTTTAACCCACCAGAGGGCAGGCACCAGTCACTCCCACCAGGAAGCCCACAAAAGCCACTGGACCAACCTCATCCACTGGGGGCAGACACCAGAAGCAAGAGGAATAATGACCTGGCTGCATGTGAAAAGGAGACCTCAAATACAGTGAGTCAGACAAAATGAGAAGACAGAAAAATATGTTGCAGGTAAAGGAGCAAGGTAAAAACTCACAAGACCAAATAAATGAAGAGTAAATAGGCAAGCTACCTGAAAAAGAATTCAGAGTAACGATAGAAAAGATGATACAAGATCTCGGAAATACAATGGAGGCACAGATCAAGAAGATACAAGAAATGTTTAACAAGGACTTAGAAGAACTAAAGAACAAACAACCAGTGATGAACAACACAATAACTGAAATGAAAAATACAGCAGAAGGAATCAATAGCACAATACCTGAGGTAGAAGGAAGGGTAAGCAAGCTGGAAGATAGAATGGTGGAAATAACTGCCGTAGAGTAGAATAAATAATGAAAAGAAATGAGAACAGTTTCAGAGACCTCTGGGAAAACATTAAATGCACCAACATTTGAATTATATGGGTCCCAGAAGAAGAGAAAGAGAAAGGGTCTGAAGAAATTATACTTGAAAACTTCCCTAACATGGGAAAGGAAATAGTCACCCAAGTTTAGGAATCACAGAGAGACCCATACAGCATAAACCCAAAGAGAAACACGCTGAGACAAATATTAATCAAACTAAAGAAAATTTAATACAAAGAAAAAATATTAAAGCAGAAAGGGAACAGCCAAAAATAACATACAAGGTAAACTCCATAAGGTTATCAGCTGATTTTTCAGAAGAAACTCGGCAGGCCTAAGAGGAGTGGCAGGATGTATTTAAAATAATAAAAGGGAAAAACCTACAACCAATATTATTGTACCCAGCAAGGATCTCATTCAGATTCCACAAAGAAATCAAAAGCTTTACAGACAAGCAAAAGTTAAGAGAATTCAGCACCACCAAACAAGCTCTACAACAAATGCTAAAGGAACTTCTCTAAGTGGAAAACAAAAGAGAAGAAAAAAGACATACAAAAGCAAAACAAAAACAATTAGTAAAATGGTGATAGAAATGTACATATGGATAATCACCTTAACTGTAAATGGATTAAATGCTCCACCCAAAAGACACAGACTGGCTGAATGGATAAAAAACAAGACCCATATATATGCTGTCTACAAGAGACCAACTTCAGACCTAGGGACACATACAGACTGAAAGTGAGGGGATGGAAAAATATATTCCATGAAAATGGAAATCAGAAGAAACCTGGACTAGCAATACTCATATCAGAAAAAAATAAATTTTAAATAAAGACTCTTACAGAGAAAAGCAAGGACACAACATGATGATCAAGGGATCAATCCAAGAATATAGTATAACAATTGTAAAATTTTTGCACCCAACATAGGAGCACCTGAATACATAAGGTAAATGTTAACAAACATAAAAGGGGAAATTGACAGTAACACATTAATAGTGGGGGATTTTAACATCCCAGTTATGCAAATGGACAGATCATCCTGACAGAAAATTAATAAGGAAACACAAGCCTTACATGACACATTAGGGCTTCCCTGGTGGCACAGTGATTGAGAGTTCGCCTGCCGATGCAGGGGACATGGGTTTGTGTCCCAGTCCAGGAAGATCCCAGATGCCATGGAGTTGCTGGGCCCATGAGTCATGGCTGCTGAGCCTGCGCATCCGGAGCCTGTGCTCCACAACAGGAGAGGCCACAACAGTGAAAGGCCCATGTATTGAAAAAAAAAAAAAAAGACACATTAAACCAGATAAATTTCATTGATATTTATAGGACATTCCATCTGAAAGCAGCAGAATACACTTTCTTCTCAAGTGCACATGCAATAATCTCCAGGATAGATCATATCTTAGGTTACAAATCAAGCCTCAGTTAATTGAAGAACACTGAAATCATAACAAGCATCTTTTCTGACAAGAACACTATGAGATCAGACATCAATAAGATGAAAAAAAATGTAAAAAACACAAACACATGGAGGCTAAACAATATGTTATTAAATTAACAAGAGGTCACTGAAGAAATCAAAGAGGAAATTTAAAAACACCTAGAAAAAAATGACAAGGAAAACACAATGAAACAAAAGTTTTGGGATGCAGCAAAAACAATTCTAAGAGGGACGTTTATAACAATACAATCCTACCTCAAGAAACAAGAAAAATCTCAAACAAATCAACCTAACATTACACCTAAAGCAACTAGAGAAACGAAAACAAACAAACAACCAAACAAAGTTAGTAGAAGGAAGGAAATCATAAAGATCAGAGCAGAAATAAATGAAATAGAAACAAAGAAAAGAATAGCAAACATCAATAAAGCTAAAAGTTGGTTCTTTGAGAAGATAAAAAAATTGCTAAATCTTAAGCCAGATTCATCAAGAAAAAAAGGGAGAAGACAAATTAGTAGAAATAGAAATGAAAAAGAAGTTACAACAGACACCACAAAAATACAAAGGACCATAAGAGATTACTACAAGCAACTATATGTCAATAAAATGGACAACCTGGAAGAAATGGACAAATTCTTAGAAAAATGCAACCTTCCAAGACTGAACAAGGAAGAAATAGATAATATGAAAAGAGTAGTCACAAGTCATGAAATTTAAACTGTGACTAACAATCTTCCTGCAAACAGAAGTCCAGGACCAGACGACTTCATAGGCAAATTCTATCAAGCATTCAGAGAAGAGTTAACATCTATCCTTCTCAAACTCTTCCAAAAAATTGCAGAGGGAGGAACACTCCCTAGCTCATTCTATGATGCTAACATCACCCTGATACCAAAACCAGACAAACATATCACAAGAAAGGAACATTGCCAGCCAATATCACTGATGAACATAGATGCAAAAATCCTCAAATAAATACTGTGAAACGGAATCCAACAGCACATTAAAAGGATCATACACCATGAGCAAGTGGGATTTATCCCAGTGATGCAAGGGTTCTTCAATATGTGCTAATCAATCAATGTGATACACCATTTTAACAAACTGCAGGAGAAAAATCATATGATTATCTCAGTAGATGCAGGAAAAGCTTTTGACAAAATTTAACACTGATTTATAATAAAAACTCTTCAGAAAGTGGGAATAGAGGGAGCCTACCTCAATATATTGAAGGCCCTATATGACAGAACCACAACAAACATTACTCTCAATGGTGAAAAACTGAAAACATTTCCTCTAAGATTAGGAACAAGACAAGGGTGTCCACTCTCACCAATAGATTTCAACTTAGTCTTGGAAGCACTAGCCAAAGTAATCAGAGAAGAAAAAGAAATAAAAGGAATCCAAATTGGAAAAGAAAGAGGAAAACTGTCACTGTTACAGATGACAGGATACTATATATAGAAATTCCTAAAGATGCCACCAGAAAACTACTACAGCTAATCAGTGAATTTAATAAAGTTGCAGGATACAAAATGAATACACAGCAATCTCTTGCATTCCTATACACCAACAATGAAAGATCACAAAGATAACTTGAGGAAACAATCCCATTTACCTTTGCAACAAAAAGAATAAATACTTAGGAATAAACCTACCAACGGAGGCAAGAAAACCACTACCCAGAAAACCATAAGATACTGATGAAATAAATCAAAGATGACACAAATAGATGGAGAGTTATACCGTGTTTTTGAATTGGAAGAATGAATACTGTGAAAATGACTATACTACTCAAAGCAGTCTACAGCTTCAATGTAATCCCTATCAAATTACCAATGGCATTTTTCACATAATTAGAACAAAAAAATTTACAACTTGTATGTAAATACACATGGTCCTGAATAGCAAAAGCAATCCTGAGAAAGGAAAACAGAGGTGTAGGAATCAGGCTCCTTGACTTCAGACTATACTACAAAGCTACAGTCATCAACACAATATGTACTGACACAAAAACAGAAATATAGAATAATAGAACAAGTTAGAAAACCCAGAGATAAATCCATGCACTTATGGTCACCTTATATTTGACAAAGGAAGCAAGAGTATACTATGGAAAAAAAGATAACTTCTTCAATAATTGGTCCTGGAAAAACTGGACAGCTTCATTTAAAAGAATGAAATTAGAACACTCCCTAACACCATACACAAAAATAAACACAAAATGGATTACAGACCTGAATGTAAGGCCAGACACTATAAAACTCTTAGAGGAAAATATAGGCAGAACACGCTTGGATATAAATCACAGCAAAACCTTTTATGAACACCTCCTAGAGTAATGAAAATAAACAAATGGGAGCTAATTAAACTTAAAAACTTTTGCACAGCAAAGGAAAACATAAACAAGGTGAAAAGTCAACCTTCAAAATGGTAGAAAGCATTTCCAGATGAAGCAACTGATGAAGGATTACTCTCCAAAATGTACAAACAGCTCATGCAGTTCAGTATCAAAAATAAATAAATAAATAAACAACCCAATCAAAAAATGTGCCAAACACCTAAATAGACATTTATCCAAAGAAAATATACAGATGGCCAACAAACACATGGAAAGTTGCTCAACACCAGAAATTATTAGAGAAATACAAATCAAATCTGCAATGAGGTATCAGCTAACACTGGTCAGAATGGCCATTATTAAAAATTCTACAGAGATTGGTTAAAGATGGCAGAGTAGAAGGACATATGCTCACTCCCTCTTGTGAGACCACCAGAATCACAACTAACCGTTGAACAATCATAGACAGGAAGACACTGGAACTCACCAAAAATATACCCTACATGTAAAGACAAAGGAGAACCCGCAATGAGACAGTAGGAGGGGCACAATCACAATAAAATCAAAACCCATAACTGCTGGGTGGGTGACTGACAAACTGGAAAACACTTATACCATAGAAGTATACCCACTGGAGTGAAGGTTCTGAACCCCACGTCAGGCTTCCCAACCTGGGGGTCGAGCAACAGGAGGAGGAATTCCTAGAGAATCAGAATTTGAAGGCTAGCGGGATTTGATTGCAAGACTTTGACAGGACTGGGGGAAACAGAGACTCCACACTTGGAGGGCACACACAAAGTAGTGTGCACATAGGGACACATGGGAAGGAGTAGTGACCCCATAGGAGACTGAACCAGACATACCTGCTACTGTGGGAGGGTCTCCTACTGAAGCGGGAGCTGGCTGTTGCTCACCATGAGGACAAGGACATGGGCAGCAGAAGTTCTAGGAAATACTCCTTGGTGTAAGCCCTCCCAGAGTCTGCCATTAGCCCCACCAAAGAGCCACGTAGGCTCCA
Organism: Mesoplodon bidens; assembly: GCF_964165515.1. Classification (NCBI taxonomy): domain Eukaryota; kingdom Metazoa; phylum Chordata; class Mammalia; order Artiodactyla; family Ziphiidae; genus Mesoplodon; species Mesoplodon bidens. Next base: position 73,923,656 of record NC_138163.1, read on the forward strand.
CTGTTGTGTGGAGCCCAAACAACCAACAGGGAGGGAATCCAGACTCACCCATCTGGAGACAAGTGGTTTAAAGTTTTACTAAGCTCTGCCCACCAGAACAACACCCAGCTCTACCCACCAACAGTCTCTCCCATCCAGAAACTTGCACAAACTTCTTAGATAGTCTCATCCGCCAGAGACCAGACAGCAGAAGCAAGAAGAACTACAATCCTGCAGCCTGTGGAACAAACACTGCATTCACAGAAAGATAGACAAGATGAAAAGGCAGAGGGCTATGTACCAGAGGAAGGAACAAGATAAAACCCTAGAAAAACAACTAAATGAAGTAGAGACAGGCAACCATCCAGAAAAAGAATTCAGAATAATGACAGTGAAGATGATCCAGGACCTCGGAAAAAGAATGGAGGCAAAGATTAAGAAGATGCAAGAAATGTTTAACAAAGACCTAGAAGAAATAAAGAAAAAAACACCTAGAAGAAGTAAAGAAGAAACGAACAGAGATGAACAATACAATAACTGAAATGAAAAATACACAAGAAGGAATCAATAGCAGAATAACTGAGGCAGAAGAATGGATAAGTGACTTGGAAGACAGAATGGTGGAATTCACTGCCATGGAACAGAGTAAAGAAAAATTAATAAAAAGAAATGAAGACAGACTAAGAGACCTCTAGGACAACATTAAACACAATGATGTTTGCATTATAGGTGTCCCAGAAGGAGAAGAGAGAGAAAGAACTGAAAAAAATATTCAAAGAAATTATAGATGAAAACATCCCTAACACAGGAAAGGAAAGAGCCAACCAAGTCCAAGAAGCACAGAGTCCCAGGCAGGATAAACTCAAGGAGAAACACACCGAGGCACATAGTAATCAAATTGGCAAAAATTAAATACAGAGAAAAATTATTGAAAGCATCAAGTGAAAAACGTGAAATAACATACAAGGGAACTCCCATAATATTAACAGCTGATTTCTCAACAGAAACTCTGCAAGACAGAAGAGAGAGACATGATCTATTTAAAGTGATGAAAGGGCAGAACCTAAAACCAAGATTATGCTACCTGGCAAGGATCTCATTCAGATTTGATGGAGAAATCAAAAGCTTTACAGACAAGCAAAATTAAGAGAATTCAGCACCACAAAACCAGCTCTACAACAAAACCTAAAGGAACTGCTCTAAGTGGGAAAGCAGAAGAGAAGAAAAGGAACTACAAAAACAAACCCAAAACAATTACAAAAATGGCAATAGGAACATACGTATCAATAACTACTTAAAATGTGAATGGATTAAATGTCCCAACCAAAAGACACAAGCTCACTGAATAGATAAAAAAAAAACAAGACCCATATATATGCTGTCTACCAGAGAACTACTTCAGACCTAGGGACACAAACTGACTGAAATTGAGGGGATGGAAAAAAGATATCCCATGAAAATGGAAATCAAAAGAAAGCTGGAGTAGCAATACTCATATCAGATAAAATAGACTTTAAAATAAAGAAACTTACAAGAGACAAGGAAGGACACTACATATTGAGCAAGGGATCAATCCAAGAAGAAGATATAACAATTATAAATATATATGCACCCAACAGTGCCTCAATACACAAGGCAAATGCTAACAGCCATAAAAGAGGAAATGTAGAGTAACACAATAATAAAAGAGAATTGTAGCATGTCACATATACCAGTGGACAGATCATCCAGACAGAAAATTAATAAGGAGACACAAGTTTTAAATAAGACAATAGACCAGATAGATTTTACTGATAATTATGGGACACTCCATCTGATAACAGCAGATTACACTTTCTTCTCAAGTACACATGGAACATTCCTCAGGATAGATCACATCTTGGGTGAAAAATCAAGCATTGGTAAAGTTAAGAAAATTGAATCGTATCAAGCATCTTTTCTGACCACAATGCTATGAGATTAGAGATAAATTACAGGGAGAAAAATGTAAAACACATGAACACATGGAGTCTAAACAATACGTTACTAAATAACCCAGAGATCACTGAAGAAATCAAAAAATACTCAGAGACAAATGACAATAAAAACATGACAATCCAAAACCTATGGGATGCAGCAAAAGCAGTTCTAAGAGGGAAGTTTATAGCAATACATGCCTACCTCAAGAAACAAGAAAAATCTCAAATAAAAACTCTAAAGGAACTACAGAAAGCATAACAAACAAAACACAAAGTTAATAGAAGGAAAGAAATCCTGAAGATCAGAGCAGAAAAAATGAAATAGAAACAAAGAAAACAATAGCAAAGATCAGAAAAAATAAAAGCTGGTTCTTTGAGAAGATAAACAAATTTGATAGACCATTAGCCAGACTCATGAAGATAAAGAGGGAGAGGACACAAATCAATAAAATTAGAAATGAAAAAGGAGAAGTTGCAACAGACACCGCAAAAATACAAAGAATCCTAAGAGATTACTACAAGCAACTCTATGCCAAGAAAATGGACAACCTGGAAGAAATGGACAAATTCTTAGAAAGGTATACCCTTCCAAGACTGAACAAGGAGTAAATAGAAAATATGAACAGACCAATCACAAGTAACGAAATTGAAACTGTGATTAAAAATCTTCTAACAAACAAGAGTCTGGGACCAGATGGCTTCACAGGTGAATGCTATCAAACATTTAGAGAAGAGCTAACACCCATTCTTCTCAAAACCTTCCAAAAATTGCAGAGGAAGGAAGACTCTTAAACTCATTCTATGTGGCCACCATCACCCTGATACCAAAACCAGAAAAAGATAGTACAAAAAAACAAAACTACAGATCAATATCACTGATGAATATAGGTGCAAAACTTCTCAACAAAATACTAGCAAACAAAATCCAGCAACACATTAAAAGGATCGTACACCATGATAAAGTGGGTTTTATACCAGGGATGCAAGGATTCTTCAATATATGCAAATCAATCAATGTGATACACCATATTAACAAATTGAAGAATAAAAACCATATGATCATCTCAGTAGATGCAGAAAAAGCTTTTGACAAAACTCAACACCCATTTATGATAAAAACTCTCCAGAAAGTGGGCATAGAAGGAACCTACTTCAACATAATTAAGGCCATATATGACAAACCCACCACAAACCTAATTCTCAATGGTGAAAAACTGAAAGCATTCCCTCTAAAATCAGGGAGAAGACAAGGATGTCCACTTTTGCCACTATTATTCAACATAGTTTTGGAAGTCCTAGCCACAGTGATCAGAGAAGAAAAAGAAATAAAAGGAAGACGAATTGGAAAAGAAGATGTAATACTGTCACTGTTTGCCTATGACATGATACTATATAGAGAGAATCCTAAAGATGCCACCAGAAAACTCCTAGAGCTAATTAATGAATTTGGGAAAGTTGTAGTATACAAAATCAGTGCACAGAAAACTCTTGCATTCCTATAGATTAAAGGTGAAAAATCTGAAAGAGAAATTAAGGAAACACTCCTATTTACCATAGCAACCAAAATAATAAAATATCTAGGAATAAACCTACCAAGGGAGACAAAAGACCTGTATGCAGAAAAGTATAAGACACTGATGAAATAAATTAGAGTTGATACAATCAGATGGAAAGATATACCATGTTCTTGGATTGGAAGAGCCAATATTGTGAAAATAAATATACTACTGAAAGCAATATATAGATTCAAGCAATCCCTAACAAATTACCAATGACATTTTTTACAGAACTAGAACAAAAAGTATTAACATTTATATGGAGACACAAAAGATCCCAAATAGCCAAATCAGTCTTGAGGGAAAAGAACAGAGCTCTAGGAATCAGAGTCCCTGACTTAAGACTATTGTACAAAGCTACAGTAATCAAGACAATATGGTACTTGCACAAACACAGAAATATAGATCAATGGAACAGGATAGAAAGTCCAGAGATCAACCCATGCACATATGCTCAACTAATCTATGACAAAGGAAGCAAGGATATAGAATGTAGCAAAGACAGTCTCTGCAATAAGTGGTGCTCGGAAAACTGGACAGCTAAATGTTAAAGAATGAAATTAGAACCCTCCTAACACCATACACGAAAATAAACTCAAAATGGATTAGGGAAATAAATGTAAGACCAGACACTATAAAACTCTTAGAGGAAAACATAGGAAAAACACTCTTTGACATAAATCACAGCAAAATCTTTTTGATCCATCTCCTAGAGTAATGGAAATAAAAACAAAAATAAACAAATCATACCTAATGAAACTTAAAAGCTTTTGCAAAGCAAAGGAAACTACAAACAAGATGAAAAATCAACCCTCAGAATGGGAAAAAAGATTTGCCAATGAATCAATGGACAAAGGATTAATCTCCAAAATATATAAACAGCTCATGCAGCTCAATATTAAAAAGACAAACAACCCAATCAAAAAACGGGCAGAAGACCTAAATAGACATTTCTCCAAAGACATACAGATGGCCAAGAAGCACATGAATAGCTGCTCAACATCACTAATTATTAGAGAAATGCAAATCAAAACTACAATGAGGTATCACCTCACACTAGTTAGAATGGGCATCATCAGAAAGTCTACAATCAACAAATGCTGGAGAGGGTGTGGAGAAAAGGGAACCCTCTTGCACTGTTGGTAGGAATATAAATTGATACAGCCACTATGGAGAACAGTATGGAGGTTCCTTAAAAAACTAAAAATAGAACTACCATGTGACCCAGCAATTCCATTACCATGCATATACCCAGAGAAGAACATAATTCAAAAAGACACATGCACCCAACGCTCATTGCAACACTATTTACAATAGCCAGGTCATGGAAGCAACCTAAATGCCCATCGACAGATGAATGGATAAAGAAGATATTGTAAATATATACACTGGAATATTACTCAGGTATAAAAATGAATGAAATTAGGTCATATGTAGAGACCTGAATGGATCTAGAGACTGTCATACAGAGTGAAGTAAGCCAAAAAGAGAAAAGCAAATATTGTATATTAACACGTATATATGGAATCTAGAAAAATGGTATAGATGATCTTATTTGCAAAGCAGAAATAGAGACACAGACATAGAGAACAAATGTGTGGACATCCAGGTGAGGAAAGCCCGGTTGGGGTGTGTTGGGAGATTTGCATTGACATATATACACTATTGATACTATGTATAAACAGATAAGTAACGAGAATCTACGGTGTAGCTCAGGAAACTCTTCAATGCTATGTGGTGACCTAAATATTAAGGAAATTCAAAAATTATGGGATATATGTATATGTATAGCTGATTCAATTTGCTGTACAGTAGAAACTAACACAACATTGTAAAGCAACTATACTCCCATAAAAATTAATTTAAAAAAAGAAATCAAATTGGAAATCTAAGAATACCTTGAGGAAAATTAAAATGAAGATACAACATAGCAAACTTATGGCATACAGCAAAAGTAGTTTTAAGATCCATAAATGCCATATCAACAAAACAAACAGACAAAAAAAACCTGAGTGGCCAGGATGGAAGAGTAGGAAGGCCCTGAGCTCACCTCTCCCAGGACACACCAAAATTACAACTATTTACAGAGCAACTGTTGATGAGAAAAATGGAAGACTAGCAGATAAGATCTTCTATAACTAAAGAGTAAAAGAACAAACCACAATGAGACAGGTAGGGGTATGGCAATGTGATATTGTCAAGACACATACCCAGGTGGATGACCCACAAAGGGGAGGATAATTACAATTGCAGTGGTTCTTTCCAAGTGAGGAGTCCATCTCCACATTATACTCCCCAGCCTGGGTGTCTTACACCAGGAAGATGAGCCCCCAGACTGTTCGGCTTTAAAGGCCAGTGAAGCTTACTTTCAGGGGAGCCAAAGGACTGTTGGAAACAGAGACACTACACTTATGGGGCAAAGAGAAATCTCACATAAACTTACTGATCTTGGAGAGCTGCCTGGAGAGGCAGGAGGCAACTGGGACTCACCCCTCATGACACAGAATTTTGCAGCAGCAGTTTCTGGGAGTTTGTTCTACCACGTGGACATTGGTGATCACAAGCTCCATTTTGGTATCCTCCCTCTAGCTTATTAGCACAGGTACATGGTTCCATCCACCAAACTGTCAGCATCAGTACTGGGATGGTTCTGGCCATGTAACTAGCTGGGTGGGGACACAGCCTTACCCACAAGCAAGCCAGCTGCTTAAGAACTCCTGAACCCACTTTCACCTCAGGACACAGCACTGTTCATAAGAGGGCCCAAGATTTGTCCTTGTATACCAGTGCCCTGGAACTAGCCCTGGGAACAGACTCACACAACAGTGGACAGACACCAGACACAGGACCCCCCTAAGCATTGGTCCTGGCCACCAGCAAGTAGACACACCAACCCTGGGACCCCCAAAGCCCTAGAGCCAGAGAACCCAGAACCTGGCTCCACATACCTCTGGGACAGCACAAGCCCTGGGACCTGCTGGTCCTTTACCCAACCACTAGTGGGTGCATACCAGCTCCAGGACGCCCGGTCCCTGGAGCCAGAAAACCTAGTACTTGGTGCTATGCACCAGTAGGAAGACACTAGCTCCAGGATCACCACGACACCACAGCCTACCATATCAGGACCCAGACCACATACCAGCAGGCCAGCACCAGCCTAGGACAACATGGGCCCCAGCTCTGCCCATCAGAAAGCCAACACAGTCTCTGGACACTTTTTGCCTACAGCCAGCAGACCCTAGATATAATCACACCAACCAGCAGACAGACATCAGCTTTGGGACATCCTGGACATTATAAGCATCCATATCAAGAATGAGACTCACCCCAGGCAGACCAACACTAAATCCGGTACCCCCATCTCCATAACCACCCAACCCAGAGACAGCTCTGCCTGCCAGGGAGCCAACACTAGCCCAAGGACTCCCTGGGGCTTCACAGCCAGCTACATTGTGATCTGGCACAACCAACAGTCACCAGTAGCCCCTGCACAAGACAGGGCTTTGGAGCCAAAAAGGCCTGGGGATAGCCATGCCTACCAGACCACCCATGGCAAGAAGGACCCACAAAACCCATATAGCAGACACCCCCAAAAACATATAACTGTTTTGACCAGATGGGAGTGTACTGCTGTGACGCACAGGATGTCTCTTACAAAAGGCTATTTCTCCAAAGTCAGGAAACACAACCAGTCTACCAAATACATAGAAATAAAAATGACAACTTAGGCAAAAAGAGGTGAAGAACTTATTCAGAACAAAGGAACAAGATAAAACCCCAGAAGAGGAACTAAGTGAAGTGGAGATAAGCAATCAACCCAATAAAGTGTTCAAGGTAATAATCGTAAAGATGTTCAGAGAACTGGGAAAAATATGAAATGAACAGAGTGAAGAGTTAGAAAATTTTAACAAAGAGAAAATATAAAGAAGGACCAAACAGATGAAGAATGAAAAATACACTGGAAAGAATCAACAGTAGATTGGATGTTACAGAGGAACGAATTAGTGAGCTGGAAGACAGTGTAGAGGAAATCACTGAAGCTGAAGAGAAAAAAAGACAAAAAAATAAAAAATGAGAATAGTTCAAGAGACCTCTGGGACAACATAAAGCATACTAACATTTGTATTGTAAGAGAATATATATTAAGAGGAGAAGAGAGAGACAATGGAGCAGAGACATACATATTTGAGGACATAATAAATGAAAACTTTCCTATCCTAAGGGAATAAACAGACATCCAGGTTCAGGAAGCACAGAGTACCAAAGAGGATCAACCTATAGAGGACAACACTGAGAAACATTTTAATTAAAATGCCAAAATTAAGGATTAAGAGAGAATATTAAAATCAGCAAGGGAAAAGCAACTAGTTAGGTACAAAGGAACTCCCAAAAGGCTATCAACTGATTTTTAAGCAGAAATTTTGCAGGGCAGAATGGAGTGTCACAAAATACTTATTGTGATGAAAGGGAAAACCTACAACAAAGAATACTCTACCCAACAAGGTTTTCATTCAAGTTTGATGGAGAGATCAAAAGTATTATAGATAAGCAAAGGATAAAACAGTTCAGCACCACTAAACCAGCTTTACACGAAATGTTAAAGGGACTTTTTTTTTTTTTTTTTTTGGCTACACAGCTACGGAATCTTAGGTCCCCAACCAGGGATTGAACCCAGGCCCACAGCAGCAAAAGTGCCGAGTCCTAACCACTGGACCACCAGGGAATTCCCTGGGAGTTTTCCAAGTGAAAAAGAAAAGGCCACAACTAGAAATATGAAAATTACAAAAGGAAAAATCTCACTGAGGAAGGGAAATACACGGTAAGGTAGTAAATCAACCATGTATAAAGCTAGCAGGGAGGGTAAAATACAGAAGAAGTAAAATCATCTATATCTGCAATAAGTAGATAAGAAATAAAACAAAAAAGATGTAAAATATCATGTCAGAAACTTTAATCATGCAGGGAAAGGAGAAAAAACTCAGGGATGTTAAAAAGGATGTAAAAAAAAAGTATAACTATCATTCTCAAATTATTCCAAAATATCAAAGAGGAGGGAACACTTCAAATTTATTCTATGAAGCCACCATCTTTTCATTTTGTTGGTGGCTTGCTTTGCTGTGCAAAAGCTTTTATGTTTCATTACATCTCATTTGTTTATTTACACTTTTATTTCTTTTGCCTCGGGAAACTAATCTAAGAAATGTTGCTACAATTTATGTCCGAGATTGTTTTGCCTATATTCACTTCTAGGAGTTTTATGGTGTCATGTCTTATATTTAGGCCTTTAAACCATTTTGAGTTTATTTTTGTATACAGTGTGGGGAGTGTTCTAATTTCATTGATTTTCATGAGGCTGTACTACTTTCCCAATACCACTTGCTGAAGAGACTCTCTTTTCCCCATTGTATATTCTTGTACCCGTTGTTGAAAATTAATTGACCATAGTAATGTGGGTTTATTTCTGGGTTCTCTGTTCACTTCCATTGATTTATACTCCCGTTTTTCAGGCCAATACCACACCGTTTTGGTTACTGTAGCTTTGTAGTATTGTCTAAACTCTGGTAGGGATATGAATCCAGCTTTGTTCTTTTCCCTCAGAATTGCTTTAGCAATTCTTGGTCTTTTTGGGTCCATATAAATTTTAGAATTATTTGTTCTAGTTCTGTGAAAAATGTCATCAGTAATTTGATAGGAATCACATTAAATCTATAGATTACTTTGGGTAGGATGGCCATTTTAACAGGGTTAATTCTTCCAATCCAATAGCCTGGAATATCTTTCCATTTCTTTGAATCATCTTAAATTTCCTTCATCAATATTTTATAGTACTCAGCATATAGTTCTTTCACCTTCTTGGTTAGGTTTATTCCTAGGTATTTTATTTTTTTTGACATGATTTTAAATGGAATTTTTTTTTTACTTTCTCTTTGTGATATTTCATTGTTAGTGTAAAAAAAAACAACGGATTTCTGCACATTAATCTTTCATCCTGTGACCTTATTGAATTCACTTATTAATTCTAATAATTTTGTGTGGAGTCTTTAGGGTTCTCTATATAGAGTATCATGTCATCTGCATAGAATGAGAATTTTACTTCTTCCCTTCCATTTTGGACACGTTTTATTTCTTCTTCTTGTCTGAATGGTATGGCTAGGACTTCCAATACTATGTTTAATAGAAGTGGTGAGGGTGTGAAACCTTGACTTTTTCTGGAACTAAGCCAGAAGGCTTTCAGCTTTTCACCATCAACTATTATATTGACTGTGGGTTTGTCATAAATGGCTTTGATTATGTTGGCATACGTTCTTTCTATAGCCACTTTTGTGAGGTTTATCAGGAATGAATTTTGAATTTTTTTTTTTTTTTTTTTTTTTTTTTTTGCGGTACGCGAGCCTCTCACTGTTGTGGCCTCTCCCATGGCGGAGCACAGGCTCCGGATGCGCAGGCTCAGCAGCCATGGCTCACGGGCCTAGCCACTCTGCGGCATGTGGGATCTTCCCGGACTGGGGCACGAACCCGCGTCCCCTGCTTCGGCAGGCAGACTCCCAACCACTGCGCCACCAGGGAAGCCCGAATTTTGAATTTTATGAAATGGCTTTTCTCCCCTATTGTGATGAGCATGTGTTTTTCATCTTTTCCTTTGCTGATGTGGTGTATCACATTGATTGATTTGCATTTGTTGCACCATTCTTGTGACCCTGGAATGAATCCAACTTCATCATATTCTCTGATTCTTTTTATGTATTGTTGGATTCGGTTTGCTAATATTTTGTTGAGAATTTTTTCATTTACATTCATCAAAGATATTGACCTGTAATTTTCTTTTTCAGTAGTGTCTTTTTCTGGTTTGGTATCAAGGTGATTGTGGCTTCATAGAATGACTTTGGGAATGTTTTCTCTTCTTCAATATTTTGGAATAGTTTGAGCAGGATAGGTATAAGTTCTTATTTGTATGTTTGGTAGAATTCTCCAGTGAAGCCGTCCAGTCCTGGACTTTTGATGGCAGGGAGCTTTTCTAAATTACTAATTCAATTTCACTTCTAGTGATTGGTCTGTTCAAATTATTTGTTTCTTTTTAACTCAGTTGTGGCAGGCCTGTTTCTAGAAACTTGTGTGTTTCTTCTAGGTTGTCCAATTTGTTGGCATTTAACTGTTTATACTTTTTATGATTTTATTTTGCATTTCTGTGGTATCGGTTGTTATTTCTTCTGTTACATTTCTCTTTTTGTTTATTTGTGTCTCTCTCTTCTTTGTGAGCCTCACTAGAGGATTGCCAGTTGTTTGTATTCTTTCAAATATATAGGCCTTTGTTTTATTGATCTTTATTATTGTTTTAATCTCTCTTATTTTTTTCTCTCTCTGATCTTTATTATTCCTTCCTTACACTGACTTTGGGGGGTTTTTTGGTCCTTTTATCCAATTCTTTTAGGTGGAAGATTAGGTTGTTTATTTGAGATTTTTCTTGTTTCTTCAGGAAGGCCTGTATAGCTATAAACTTCCCTCTTAGAACTGCTTTTGCTGCACCCCAGAGATTTTGTTGTTTGTTTTGAGGTATTTTCTGATTTCCTCCTTCATTTCATTGGTTTTTAGTGTCATGTTTTTTAGTCTCCATGTAATAGTTTTTTCTCCAGTTTTCTATCTGTGGTTGATTTCTAGTTTCATACCTTTGTGGTCAGAAAAGATGCTTGGTATAATTTCTATCCTCTTAAATTTGCTGAGGCTTATTTCATGTCCTAGTATGTAGTCTATCTTAGAGAATGTTACATGTGCACTTGAAAAGATTATGCATTCTGGGTATTTTTAGTTTTATTTTTTGGATGTAGTATCCTGTAGATATCAATTAAGTCCAACTGTTCTATTGTATCATTTAAGATCTCTGTTGCCTTATTGATTTTCTGTCTGGATGATCTGTCCATTGATGTCAGTGGGGTGTTAAATTCTCCTACTATTACTGTATCCCTGTCAATTTCTTCATTTATGTTTCTTAGTATTTGTTGTATGTATTTAGGTGCTCCTGTATTGGGTGCATATATATTAACGAGTGTGATATACTCTTCTTTTGTTGATGCCTTTACCATTATATAGTGTCCTTCTTTGTCTTTCCTTATGGCTGCAGTTTTAAAGTCTATTTTATCTAATATGAGTATTGCTACCTTTGCTTTCTTGCCATTTCCATTTGCATGGATATGTTTTTTGATCCCCTCACTTTCAATCTATGTGTGTCTTTCTCCCTAATGTGACTCTTTTGTAGGCAGCATATTGTAGGTTCTTGTTTTATTATTTAATCTGCTACTTATGTCTTTTGATCAGAACATTTAGTCCATTAACCTTTAAATTAGTTATTGATAATTAGTAGTTATTGCCATTTTAAACCTTTTATTCCAAATGATTTTTGTAGTTCTACTTTGTTTCTTTTTCTTTTTTTGCTTTTTATTTCCTTTGTGATTTGATAATTTTCTTTTGTATCATGCTTGAGTTCCTTTCTTTCTGTTTTTGGTGAATCTATAGTATGTTTTTATTTCTGGTTACCCTGGTTTAAAAGTATATAAACCCATAACTATATCTACTTGCTTTAGACTGATAGTCATAAAAGTTCATACACATTCTACAACATCTACATTTTCTTACTTCCTTACCCCACATTTTGTGATTTTGATGTCCTATTTTACATCTTCATGTTTATCTTTTTCCTGTTAATCTTAGTTATAATCACTTTACAATCTTTTTATTGTTTTTTACTCTATGTAGTGACTTTAAGTGATCTTTAATGCTTTTATATGTTTGCCTTTCCTACTGTGTTTTCTCCTTTCCTCTAGATTCTTGCTTCTTTTCTATTGAGAGAAGACCTTTCAATATTTATTTTAGTATTGATTTAGTATTGCTGTATTCTTTTGGTTTTTCCTTGTCTGAGAAAATCTTAGTTTCTCCTTTTGTTCTAAATGATCATCTTGCTGGGTAGAATATCCTAAGTTGCAGATTTTTCCATTTCAGCACTTTGAATATATCCTTTCTGGCTTGCAAGGTTTCTGTAGAGATATCAACTGAGAGCCTTATGGGAAACCCCTTTTAACCAACACTTTGTTTTTCTCTTGATGCCTTTAGAATCCTCTTTATCTTTAAGTTTTGCCACTTTAATTATGTCTTCATGTGGATCTGTTTGGGTTTATCTTGTTTGGGATCCACTGTGCTTCCTGTACTTGGATATCTATTCCCTTCATTAGTTTTGGGATGGTTTCAGCCATACTTCCTTCAAATACAATTTTTATCCTCCCCCCTTTTTTCTTGTTCTGGAACCCCTATTATGTGTAGGTTGAAACACTTTATATTATTCCATAGATCTCGTTTGTTGATTTAATTTTTCTTTCTGTCTGCTGTTTTGTTTGGGTGATTTCTATTATTCTATCTATCTTCCAGATCAATTTTGCACTCTTTTGGATTATTTAGTCTGCTACTCATTGCCTTTTGCTTGGTTTTCATCTTGGCAATGACTTTTCTAGTTTTGTGGTTCCTCTTTCTAGTTTCTATTTCCTTGTCACAGTGATCTGCATTTCTATGGAAGATTTTTCTTAATTCCTTCAGCATTTTTATTACCTACTTTTTGAACTTGGGCTATGGTAGACTGGAGAGGTTTCTTCACCGTTTGCTCTTTCAGAGGATTTTTCTCATTCTTTTAATTTAGAATAGTTCATTTGCCTTTACATTTTACTTAAATTTCTCTGACTCCATGAATTTAGGCAAAGCAGTTATCTCCTGTGGTCTTGAAGGGCTCTTTATAGGTGGGATCCTCCCTGTGTGGATGGTGTGATTCCTATGTTTTTGGTGTAAGGGCTGTTTTTGCTATGGATGCCTGCCACGTCTTTCCTCAGACTGTACTGGCTGTTGTCCTCTTGATAAGGGGTGTGTTTGGTGTTGTGGTGACTAGAGGCTGCACTGGATGTTGGGCGGGACCTTCTCTGTTGTGAATGCTTTCGTGGACAGGGTGTACTCCCCAGCTGTTAGTGTAGTAGTCCCCAGATCTGGTTCTAACCTACAATGTGAGGTAGGTGAGATTGGAGCACACCCACTGGGAAAGGAGCTGCTGTGTATTCCTCCTCAGGGGCTGTCCAACAAGGATATGTGATTCAGTGATACAACCCACCATTCTGTGTGGGCACCAACAAAGTCCACTGCTGCTGGAACTTCCCTTAGACCCACCCCAACTGAGGGGGTCTGTAGTTGGCTCAGATATCAACACTTCCCCAGGCATGTGCAAGCTCACAATGCCTGCTGCCACCAGAGCTGTGCCCTACTCTAAACAGACTGAGAAAGGGGCTCTAATGACTGACCTGCACCCATTGTTGCCTGCGCTAACAATCATGGCCCAGACCACACTCCAGGCCTTTGGGGCTGTCTCCACACAGCTAAACTGATTAGTCTCTCTGGGTCAATTGACTGAAGTCCGAGTTTCAGCACCTAGCGTCTGCACACACTAGTAGGCATGCATTTTGGGCTGGAAAGTGTGATGACATGGCAACCATTAGTGATGGTCTCTCTTTGCTCTGTTTGTTAGCAAGCCAGCACCAGCACACTCCTCTGAAGCAACTTCCAGGCAACTCCAGCTCCCTATCTGTCCAAGCATACCTCCCAATCTGTGAAGGTTCCCAGGGTGAGGAAAACTTTCCTCTTTCACAGCTCCCTCCTAGTGGTGCAGGGCCACCCTGATTGCTTTTTTTTTTTTTTTCTTTTTGTCAAATCAATTATTTGGAGATTTTCTGGCAGGTTTGGTTGTATAAGAGATGTTCTGCCAGCTTTCAGTTAGCTCTCTGTAAGACTTGTTTCACATGTAGATGTATTTTTGATGTGTTTTGGGGGAGATATGTCCATCTACTCTGCCATCTTGATCTCCACCCAAACTATTGCTTCTTTAAATAAGTTTTCAACCCCTTCCATTTTCTCTTCTTCTTCAGGGATTCCTGTATTGCATATATTCTTTTCCTTGACCATATCACATATAGCATGTAGACTTTCTTTAATTTTAAAAAAATGTTTTTCTCCTGTCTCTGGATAATTTTAAATGCCCTGTCTTCAAGATCACAGATTCTTCCCCATGATCCAATATATTTTTGAAACACTATATTCTGTATCAATTTTATTCATTTTATTCTTCACCTCCATATTTTATGTTTGGTCTTTTTATAATACTATCTCTCTGTTGAACCTATCATTTTAATGTATTGTATTCCTGATTTTATTGAATTGTCTACCCATGTTCTCTTGTAGTTTGCTGAGTTCCCTTAAAATAATTATTTTGAATTATTTTTCAAGGAGTTTGTATATCTCTATTTTTTGAAGATTGGTTACTATAAAATGTTTGCACTCATTTTTTGGTATCAATATTTCATGTTTCTTAAAGTTCTGCACTGCTATCCTTCCATTTGAAGAAGTCATTAACTCCTATTTTTACTAACTGGCTTTGGGGGTGAAATAAATTCATCAGTTATTCTTGCTAAGGACTATGAAGTTTTCTTAGACATTTTCTTTGGTTGGACCCACTCTACACTTCTTGTTCCCTCTCTGGTGGTAATTTTAAGATTATATGATTTATTTTGATCCTGCAAAACTAGGTTGAGTGCTGAGTGCCTCTCATTTGTTTTTCCTAGGGTGGTGCACAGAAATTTTGAAGTTTGTAAACCTTCTTCCAATCCTGTAAAGTGAGGCTGGATTTCTGTGCATGATTGTTGTTAGCCATATACATAAGCTTATAGGTGTCATCCACAAAAGTGTGTTGGGAGCCAGCCATTCAGATAGGGTGAAGTGGAGAGTTGGTGAGTCCACAAGTGAGAAGTCCTTAACAGCTTATGGGCAGACTTCCTGATACAGACCCGAAAGCAGTTAGTAGGATAAACCATGAAATTGCAAGTAAAGTGCCTTTGGTGAGTCCTCAAACTTACTTGCTGTGCTACCAGTCTCTTCTCAATCCTTAAGCAATTTAGATCACCTCAGTAATCTGAGTGGGGCAGGAAATAAATGGATCTCTTGGACAACACCCTCCACAGCTGGGGAATCTGGATGCTCACTCACATGCTTTCACTTTCCTTCATGGTAAAAATTGCAAGCTGAGGGGGTCCCTATTGGCATTAACCTGTGCCACCACTGGCAAGGGGTAACACAGGCAAAGTAAAAATTTTCTTCTTACCTTCTTCAATATGTATGTTTTTTGGATTTTTTGCTCCAAGGATGTGCTGAAACTTCACTGGAATCCTTGACTCTCACAAAGTACTTTCACCGATGTATGATTGCCAAAATTGATGTTCTGTGGGGAAACAAAGGTAGAAAACTCTTATTCTGCAACCTTGGTAATGTCACTTATGACATACCTATTTCTATAGTATTAAAAGCTCTATATGTATTAGTGGAATTAAATTTGCAATTAAATGCTTTTCCACATAGAAAATGTCAAGGCCATAGAGCTTTACTTGGGAATTTTACCAAACATAATTCTAAAAACAATAATAACAATTCTATACAGATTATTCAGGAACACTGAAAAAAATGAAATACTTCATGAACATATTATAAGAAAAGAAAACTATAGTCAAATATTCCACATGAAAATAGATATAAATTTATATAATTATAGAAAATGAAATTCAAGCATATGATAAACTGGACATATTAACAAAGAAGGATATTTTGTAGGCATTCGATGATGGTTTAATATTTTAAAATCAGTATATTTAATCATACTAAAAGATTAAAGATGTAAAGCCATACAATAATCTTACCACATGCAAAGAAAGCCATTTGAAAAATTCCAACATTCATTACAAACTTAAAATACTCTCATCAAAGAGGAACATCAAGATGGTGGAATAAGAGGACATGGGGCTCACCTCCCCCCACAAACACATTAAAAATATCTCTACATGTGTAACAATTCACACAAAACACTAACTGGAAATTGGCAGAAGGACTCTTATACAACCAAGCCTGTAAGAAAAGTACACACATAATCAAGTAGGACTGGAAGAAAAACAGTCAGGTCAAGACCTGTGCCTGTGGGAGGGGACTCAGAGGAAAAGGGAGTTCACGTGAGTAAACAAACACCCTGGGGAGGGAGTGGGGCAAGGCACAGACTGTGTGTCCCAGTCCTGGAGCCCTATGTGTAAGAGGAAAACTCCTTGGCTATTTCGAGAACTGCTGGGACAAACAGAAAGACTGGAGAAATCTAGACTCCAATAACGAGGAGTGCACAAGTGCTGGCTTGCCCCCAGGCAGGGTGGACAGAGGTCTGCCCTAGCAGCTGCCACCTGGCTGTGCTCCACAGTCTGAGCCAAGTGAATGACTCGGCTCCACCCACTCCATGCCACAGCTTGACACTAGATCTCGGGCAGCCAGGACCTGGGAAAAGACTCAACCTAGGAACACAGAGGTGACCTGGGGGCCTGGGGCATAGCCTAGTTGGGGCAGCTGTGGCCATTGTTGGTGCTTACTCATGTGGCATGCTGGAAGCACCCCAGACTTCTGACAGGAGTGTGGCTGCTGGAACTCCTGTGACTGCCTTGCTGTGTACCCAAGCCCAAACCAAGCCAATACTCTGGCTTGGCTCACATCATGCCACAAAGTAGTGCTAGATCTGGGGTGATTATGACTGGGAAAAGATGTGACAATAGTCTGCACCTGAGGGGAATAGCAGATGTCTACACAGGCAGAACATCAGACCTCTGTAAGCACATGAGCCCCACTTGCTTCATGCAAACAGACAAAATAAGAAAATGGGGTTAGCAATACTCATATCAGGCAAAACAGACTTTAAACCAAAGGCTATAACAAAAGACAAGGAAGGGCATTATATAATAATAAAGGTATCAATACAAGAAGAGGATATTATAATTGTTAACATATAAGCACCCAATACAGGAGCACGTAAACATATAAGCAAATGCTAACAGATATAAAGCTAGAAATAGATAATGATACAATAATAGTAGGAGATTTTAACACCCCACTGACATCAACAGACCACTCAGACAGAAAATCAATAAAGTAATAGTGGTCTTAGATGACACAATAGAACTGTTGAACTTAGTAGGTATCTACACATTACATCTCAAAACAGCAGAATACACATTCTTTTCAAGTGCACATGGAATGCTCTCCAGGATAGATAACATACAAGGTCACAAAACAAGGCTCAACAAATTTAAAAGGATAGAAATTATATCAATCTGGTTTTTTCTGACCACAACCCTATGAAACTAGAAATCAACTACAGGAAGAAAAACGGGAAAAGAACAAATAAGTGGAGACTAAACAACATGCTACTGGAAAATCAATATGTCAGTGATGAAATCAAAGAAGAAATCAGAAAATACCTTGAGAAAATGAAAATGGAAATACAACTTTCCAAAAACTATGGGATGCAGCAAAAGCAGTTCTAAGAGAGAATACTATAGCAATACAGTCCTACTTCAAGAAACAAGAGGGCATCCCTGGTGTCATAGTGGTTATGAATCCGCCTACCAATGCAGGGGACATGGGTTGTAGCCCTGGTCCAGGAAGATCCCATATGCCGTGGAGCAACTAAGCCTGTGTGCCACAACTACTGAGCCTGTGCTCTAGAGTCCGCATGCCACAACTACTGAGCCCTTGTGCTACAACTACTGAAGCTCACTTGCTTAGAGCCCATGTTCCACAACAAGAGAAGCTGCCGCAATGAGAAGCCTGCACACTGCAACGAAGAGTAACCCCTGCTTGATGCAGCTAAAGAAAGCCCATGCACAGCAACGAAGACACAACGAGGCCAAAAATAAATAAATAAATTTATTTTAAAAACAAAAAAAGGAAACAAGAAAAATCTCAAATAAACAACCTGACCTACCACCTAAAAGATTTAGGAAAAGAACAAAACCCAAAGTCAACAGAAGGAAGGAAATCATAAAGATTAGAGAGGAAATAAATAAAATCAAGATAAAAATTGTAAAACATCAATGAAACAAAGAGCTGGTTATTTGCAAAGAAAAACAAAATTGATAAGTCTTTAGTCGGGCTCACCAAGAAGAAAAGAGAGAGGACTCAAATAAACAAAATAATAATTGAAAAGGGGGAAATAACTACCAATACCGTAGGTATAGAAAAAATCATAAGAGAATAATATGAACAGTTATATGTCAACAAATTGGACAACCTAAAAGAATTGGACAAATTTCTAGGAACATACAGCCTGCCAAGACAGAATGAAGAAGAAACAGGGAATTTGAACAGGCTGATCACTAGAAGTGAAATTGACTTTATAATTTAAAAAAATTCCTAGCAAACAAAAGCCTAGGACTGGACATCTTCCCAGGGGAATTCTACCAAATATATAAAGAAAAACTAATACTTACCTTTCTCAAACTATTTCAAATAATTGAAGAGGAGAGAGCACTCTCAATTTCACTCCATGAGGCCACTATTACCCTAATAACAAAACCAGACAGACACTACAAAAAAGGAAATATCTTTGATGAATATAGATCAAAAATCCTCAGCAAAGTATTACAGGCAGAATCCAAGAATACATTAGAATACAACAGAATACAACAGAATCCAATAGCACATTAAAAGGATCATACACCATGATCAAGTTGGATTTATTCCAGAGTCACAAGGATGGTTCAACATTTGCAAATCAATCAATGTGATAAACCAAGCTAACTAAAGGACAGATAAAAACCACATGATCATCTTAATAGATGCACAAAAAGCATTTGACAAAATTAAACATCCATTCATAACAAAAACTCTCATTAAAGTGTATATAGAGGGAACATATCTCAACATAATAAAGACCATTTACAACAAACCTGCAGCCAACATCATATTCAACAGTGAAAAGCTAAAAGACTTATTGCTAAGTTAAGGAACAAGATAAGGATGCTCACTCTCACCACTTCTATTTAACATAGTATTGGTAGTCCTAGCCACAGCACACAAGAAAAAAAAATAGAGGTATCCAAATTGGAAGGGAAGATGTAGCAATATCACTATTTGCAGATGACATGATATTTTATAGAGAGAACGCTAAAGTCTCCACCCAAAAAACTATTAGAACTAATAAATGAATTCAGCAAGGTTGCAGGATACAAGATGAATATACTGAACTCTTCCATGCTTCTATACACTAATAATGAAATATCAGAAAAAGAAAGCAAAAATTCAAATTTAAAATCACATCAAAAGAATTTGATACATAGGAATAAACTTAACCAAGAAAGTGAAAGACCTATACTCTGAAAACTAAAAACATTGATGAAGGAAACTGAAGATGATACAAAGAAATGAAAAGATATCCCATTCTCTTGGATTGGAAGAATTGATGTGGTTAAAATGGCCATCCTACCCAAAGTGAATTACAGATTTACTGCAATCCCTATCGAAATACCCATGATATTTTTCACAGAACTAGAACACATAATCCTAAAATTCATATAAAACCATGAAGGACTCTGAATTTCCAAAGTAATCTTGAGGAAAAATAACAAAGCTGGAGGTATAACCCTTCCAGACTTCAGACAATATTACTAATCTACAGTAATTAAAACAGCATGGTACTGACACACAAAAAAAGACACATAGATTGATGGAACAGAATAGAAAGTCCAGAAATAAAGTTACACATCTATGGTAATCTATTAAAAAGAAGCAAGAATATATAATGGAGAATAGACAGTCTCTTCAAAAATTGGTGAGGGTAAAACTAGGTAGCCATATGAAAACAATGAGATTAGAACATTTCCTCATACCATATACAAAAATAAACTCAAAATGGTTTAAATACCTAAATGTAAGATCAGAGATCATAAACCTCCTAGAAGAAAACATAGGAAGAATACTCTGACATAAATCATAGCAATAATTTTTTGATATATCTCCTAAGGCAAAAGAAATAAAATAAAAAATAAACAAATTGGACCTAATTAAACTTAAAAGCTTTTGCACAGTAAAGGAAACAATCAACAAAATGAAAACCCAACCTACAGAATGAGAGAAAATGTTTGCAAATGATGTGACTGTCAAGGGTTCATATCTAAAATATACAAACAACTCACACAAGTCAATATCAAAAACAAACAACCCAATCAAAACATTGGCAGAAAACTTGAATAGATATGTTTATACAGAAGACATACAGATGGCTAACAGGCACATGAAATGATGCACAACATTGTTAATTATTAGAGAAATGCAAATCAAAACAAAAATGAGATATCAGCTCACATCTGTATGAGTGGCTATCATCAAAAAAGTCTACAAATCACAAATGTTGGAGAGGAGTTGGAGACAAGAGAGCCCTCTTAAATCGTTGGTGAGAATGTAACAGCAGCAGTGCAGTCATTGTGGGAGACACTATGGAGATTCCTCAAAAACCTAAAAGTAGGACTACCGTATGATTCAGCAATTACACTCCTGGGTATACATCCTAAAAAAAAAAAAAAAAAAAAAAAAACCACTAATTCGAAAAATGCACATCTATGCTCATAGCAGCACTATTTACCATAACCAAGATATGGAAGCAACCCAAGTGCCCATCAACAGACTATTGGATTAAGTAGATGTAGTATATATATACAATGGAATATTACTCAGCCATAAAAAATGAAATCCTGCCATTTGCAGTAATGTGGATGGATCTTTTGAGGACTACTGGACGCTGGCTCTGAGCTTTCATTGACTCCAGTGACACAAAGTGTCACTGTGGCACTCTAGTCGAAGTAGGGGTTTACAGAGATCAGGTGATCAATGGAGTTTTAGCTCAGGTCTGTCTCACAGTGAGTCCAATGTGTCTCTGAACCCATCCTGTGATATTTCCCCAGTTTCAGAGTATATAATTGGAATAGATATACTTAGCGGCTGGAAGAATCCCCACGTTGGTTCCCTGATATATGGAGAGTGGGCTATTATAGTGAGAAAGGCCATGTGGAAGATGTTAGAACTGTCTCTACCTAGGAAAATAGTAAATCAAAACCAATACTGCATTCCTGGAGAGGTTGCAGGGATTAGTGTCACTACTGGGGTTTTTAAGATTCAGAGGTGGTGACCCCCAGCACATACCCATTCAACACTCCTGTTTGGTCTGTGCAGAAGAAAGATTAATCTTGGGCAAGGGCAGTGTATTATCCTAAGCTTAACCAGATGGTGACTCCATATGCTCTATCAGATGTGATTTTATAGTTTGAGCAAATTAAAATATCTTCTGATACATGATACGCAGCTATTAATCTGGCAAATTCTTTTGTCTCCATTCTTGTCCATAACATCCCCAAGAAGCAATCTTCTTTCAGTTGATAATGCCAGTTATGCACCTTTACTGTTCTATCTCAGGGGTGTATCAACTCACCAGCCCTATGTCATAATTTAGTTCTCAACGATCTTGATCACCTTTCCCTTCCACAAGATATCACACGAGATATTACAGTGGTCCATTATATTGATGATGCTATACTGATTGAATCTAATGAGTGGGATGTAGCAAATACAATAGGCTTTTTGGCAAGATAATTGTGTGTCAGAAGGCTGAAAATAAATCCAACTAAATCAGAGGTCTTCTACTTCAGTGAAATTTCTATGGGTCCAACAGAGTGGGACATTTTGAGATATTTATTGTAAGTGAAGGGTAAGTCGTTTCATCTGGACCCTTCTAAAACCAAGAAAGAGGAATAACACCTAGAGTCTCTTTGGTTTTGAAAGCAATACATTCCTCATTTGGGTATTTCTCTGGCCCATTTATCAAGTGACTCAAACAGCTGCTCACTTTGAGTGGAACTCAAAAAAAGAGAAGGCTCTGCAATAGTTCCAAGCTGGTAAGTTAGTTGCCCTGCCACTTTGGTCATATGATCTTGCATATTCAATGGTGCTTAAAGTGTCAGTGGCAAGTACAGATGCTGTTAGGGTCTTTTGGAGGCCCCTATAGTTTACTGTTCAGGTCTTTAGAATTTTGGAGCAAGACCCTGCTATCATCCTCAGAAAATTACTCTCGTTTTGATAAACAGCTCTTGGCTTGTTACTGCACCTTAGTAGAGACCAAACTTTTGGTCACGACACACCAAGTTACCATTAAAACTGAGCTGCTCATTATGAACTGGGAGTTATCTGTCCCACCAAGCCATAAGGTTGTACATACACAGCAATACTCCATCATCAAAGGGAAGTGGTATACACATAATAAGGCCTGAGCAGACCCTGAAGGCA
This sequence comes from Mesoplodon bidens, assembly GCF_964165515.1. NCBI lineage: Eukaryota > Metazoa > Chordata > Mammalia > Artiodactyla > Ziphiidae > Mesoplodon > Mesoplodon bidens. The sequence continues at coordinate 73,946,358 of NC_138163.1, forward strand.
CAGGTAAGTTACATGAATAAATGTCTCAAATGCCCATGGTCCCCACTAACTACACTGCTTTCTCTCTCTTAGTCTTCACGTATGGCCTAATAGAAAGTTCTCTACAATCAGTCGATAAAAAAGAGAAGACTTGGGCCTGGTTTACAGGTGGTTCTGCACAATATGCAGGCATGACCTAAAAGTGGATGGCTGCATCACTACATCCCCTCTTTGGGACATCCCTGAAGGAAAGTGTTGAAGGGATAACTTCTCATTTGGCAGAACTTCAAGCAGGACACCTAGTTGTTCACTTTTCTTGGCAGGAGAAGTGGCCAGACGTGTGACTATATACCAAATTCAAAGATTGTGGCCAAAGCTTTGTCTGGATGGTCAGGGATTTTCCAGGAACATGATTGGAAAATTTTGTGGAATCTACTCAGCCTCTTTATCCAGGCATCCTTGACATTACCCAATGTGTTCATGAAGAAAGTGGCTATAAAAGCAGGCAAGGAGGTTGTACATGTGCTTAGCAACATGGACTTCTACTCATCAAGACCTAATTGGCTTAGGCCACCACTGAGTTCCCTATCTGCCAGCAACAGATAATAACACTGATGTGGCACTATTATTTCCTGGGGTGATCAGCCAGCTAGCTGATGACAGGTTGATTACTTTGGATTGCTACCATTATATAAGGGTTACTTACTCTGGCTGTAAATGTGCCTTCCCTGCACAGAGTGCTTCTGCCAAAATTACCATATCTATACTACAGAGAGCCTACTACACCACCATGGTATTCCACACAGCATTGCTTTAGGTGATGAAACTCACTTAGCAGCAAAAGCAGTGCAGCAATGGGTCCACACTCATAGAATTCACTAGTCTTTCCATGTTCCCCATTGTCTTGAAGCAGTTGGCTTGATAGAATGGTAGAATGACTTTTTGAAGACTTACAGTATTCAGTAAGTGGTAATAATTTGCAGGGCTGGGACAAGGTCCTCCAGAGCTATGTATTCTCTGAATCAGCATCCATTATATGATGCTGTTTCTCCTACAGGCAAGATTCACAAGTCCAGGAATCAGGGATGGAAATTGGAGTGCCACTAATCCCTGTTACCTCTCCCATCCACTAGCAAAGTTTTTGCTTCCTGTTCCCATGACTTTATGCTCTGCTGTCCTAGAGGTCTTTGTTCTAGAGGGGGAAATGCTTACACCACTAGAAACAATGATTCAATTGAACTGGAATTTAAGAATACCACTTGGCAACTTGGGCTCCTCCGGCCACTGAATCAACACTGGGAGTTAATATGATGGCTGGGAAGACTGATCTTAACTTGCAAGGGGAAATTAGACTGCTACTCCACAATGGAGGTAAGGAAGAGTATATCTGGAATATAGGAGATTCCCTAAGGCATCTTTGTTTTACCATGCCTTATGATTAAGTCAAAGGAAAACTACAGCTATCTAGTCCAGGCAGGATTAGTAATGGCCCAGACTTTTCAAGAATAAAGGTTTGGGTCACCTCACCAGGTGAAGAACCACGACCAGCTGAGATATTTTTGAAGAAAAATAGGATACAGAATGAATAAAAGAAGTTAGTTATAAACACCAGTTTTGACCACATGATTAGTTACAGAAATGAGAACTGAAATTGTCATGAGTATTTCCTCCTTATTTGGTTATGAATACCTTTATGTGTACATATACATATATTAAGCAAATATATTTGTTTTCTCTCCTCCCTTATTCTCTTACCATGGAAAATAAGATATACTTGACTTCATATCAGTATATAAGTATTGAAACTTTTATATCACAGTATTCATGTTTACAGGATATCAGAAGAACAACAAACACAGTAATTTCCCTACATATGAACCTTCAAGTTGTGAACTTTCAAAGATGTGAATGTGCATTTGCATGGCCAATCACATAAGTTAGTTCACATGTCTGGCATACATTGTCCCGTGTGTGCATCCTCCACAAGTGGTTGTGCTTGTGTGTACTTTACTGTACAGTACTGTATAAGTACAGTAGGACAGTATCTTTATTGCAAGCCTAGGATGTCCAGAAGCAAGCATAAAGGCAGTGGTGATGTAGCTGGTATTGCTAAGAATCACCAAGCGATAACAATGGAAACAAAAGGGAAAATAATTGAGAGAGCAGAGTGAGGCAAAAAGATGGTAGACGTCCCTCATTCTTATAACATTGAACTCCTTGCTGTGCAACATAAGGAGCTTACTAATGAAGACCCAATGGAATTGGATGCCCAGAGAAAGGATGAAGAGAGACAAGAGAAAGAAGAAACTGAAGAACTGAAGAGATTCATGATGCAGGAAATGGCAAGGGGCTTTTCTTTATTTGAGGAGGCACTGTTAGTTTTTGTGGCACAGGACCCAAACGTAGAATGGTACAGTAAGGTTGCAGCTGTTGTTCAGAATGCAGTTCAGTGCTACCGTGTCATCTATGACGAGAAAAAAAAAAAAGCGCTACTACCCAGACATCACTGGATTGTTTTTTCAAGAGGGTAGATAGAATAGAATCCAGCAAGGAACCAGAACCTGTGCCATCAACGTCAGGCATGACTCAAATTGCAGCTTCCCCTCCATCTCCTATTTCTGACGATCCTTCAGCTCTACCATCTCCCACCTCCTCTCACTCCTCCAGTCAGTAACTCTTCTTGTCCATTCACTCGATGCCATCCCCTCTATGCCAGCTGTTGTACTGTACCACTGTAAGATTAAAAACATTTTTCTTTATTTTATGTGTTTGTCTTTTATGTATTATATGTGTGAAAAGTATTATAAACCTATTACAGTACAGTACTATATAGCCGATTGCGTTAGTTGAGTACTTAGGCTAAGTTTGTTGGACTTATGAACAAATTGGACTTATGAACACACTCTCAGAACAGAACAGAACACATTGATATGTAGGGGATTCACTGTATCTTTCAAGGTCCTTACTTCCTCTTCTAGGGAAGGCATTTCGTGCATTTTCAGTTGTACAAAGGATAGTTGTAATATGTTAGGCAGATTATGATCTTTTCATTGCCTTTATTTGGAAATTAGGTATGGTTTAAGATAGGTGTCAAATTGACAAAGGGTGGAATTGTGATGGTTAATTTCATATGTCAAATGACTGGGTAAGAGATGCCCAGATATCTGGTAAAATATTATTTCTGCATGTGTCTATGAGGTGTTCCTGGAAGAGATTAGCATTTAAATCAGTATACTGAGTAAAGAAGATCTACCTTCACCAACGTGGGCAGGCATCATTCAAACGATAGAGGGTTCAAATAGAACAAAAGTGGAGGAAGGGTGAACTCTCTCTTTCTCTTCTGCACTGGGATGTCCATCTTCTCCAGCTGTAAGACATCATAGCTCCTGGTTTTCAGGCCTTCAAACTCTGGGACTTAATACATTGGTTCCCTGTTCTCAGGTCTTTAGACTCAGACTGGGAGTTACAACATCAGCTACCCTGGTTCTAAGGTCTTCGGATTTGGACTGAATTATACCACCAAATTTCCTGGCTCTCCAGCTTGCAGACAGCAGATCATGGGACTTCTCAGCCATCATAACCACCTAAGCCATTTTCTATCTCCTGCTGGTTTGGTTTCCCCTGGAGAACCCTAACTAATAAAGCCATCAAATGCATAAATCTTTGAAATGTGACCTGCCAGGCAGGAATAAAGCACCTTCAATAATAGAGCACTCACTCTTCCAGACGCAACCCATTCCATTTATGCAGAACTTAGATTTTCAGTAAAGCATTATTAATGTTCAGTCACAGTGTGACTCCCTCCAGAATTCAGATTGACTTGAATAATTTTATCATGTAACAGTCTTTCTGAGTCTTATATTATTAGAGATATGTGAACACCCGCATTTTGTGTTATGATTGTTTCTTAAGAAGATATTTATTTATGTGACACTCTGGTACTCAAAGGAATTTTATAATTAGGATAGATACTGCAGGGTTTGCAGAGTAAGTAGACAAAATGAGGATGAGAATTACAGTTAATCTTTAGAGGGAATTTGATTATCTCCAGTGTTTTTAACAAAGGAAAACATGTCATGTCATTTCTTGCTTACTCTATTTAGCATATGAGGAAGATGGGAGCACATTTGAGACCTTGGTGAGGGATCATTAAGGATGGGAAAAGTGGGATGAAAAGAAAAGATGCGGAAAATTTTGTACTGCTTTTAATTCCACCCTTAAATGAGAAAGACAGTTTTCTTACATTTTAAACTTTTTAATTGAAGTATAATTGATTTAAATGTTATATTAGCTTCAGGGCTCCAACATAGTGCTTCAGTGTTTTTATACATTACAAAATGATCACCACAAAAAGTCTAGTTACCATCTGCCACCATACAAAGTTATTACAATATTGTTGACTATGTTCTATAGGCTATATGCTGCATTCTTGTGATTTATTTATTTTGTACCTGGAAGATTTTGCCACTTAATCTCCCTCACTTATTTTACTCATTCTGCCATCCCTCTTCCCTTTGGAAGCCACCAGTTTGTTCTCTGTATCTCAGGCAATTTCTGATTTGTTATGATTGTTCATTTGTTTTTCTTTTTAGATTCCATATGTGAGTGAATTTATATAGCATTTATCATTATGAGTGAATTTATATAGCATTTATCATTAGATGTCTGACATATTTCCCTTATCATAGAACCCTCGATACCAAACCATGTTGTTGCAAATGACAAGATTTCATTATTTTTTATGGCTGAGTAGTATTCCATCATATACATAGATGATAGATAGACCTTTGTTATCCATTCATCTATAAACGGATATTTAGGTCGCTTCCATATATTGGCTATTATAAATAATGCTGTCATGAACATAGTGGTGCATATATCATTTTGAATTAAGGTTTTTGTTTTCCCAGAAAAATACACAGAAGTAGAATTTCTGGATTATATGATAGTTCTGTTTAAATTTTTGAGGAACCTCCATACTGATTTCCATAATGGCTGCACAAATTTACATTCCCACCAACAGTGCATGAGGGTTCCCTTTTCTCCATCCTTGCCAACACTTGTTATTTGTTGTCTTTCTGATAATAGCCATTCTGACAGGTATGAGGTGATACCTCATTGTGCTTTTGACTTGCATTTCCCTGATGATTAGTGATGTTGAGCATATTTTCATGTGCCAGTTGGCCATCTGTATGTCCTCTTTGAAAAAAAAAATCTATTCAGGTCCTCTACCCATTTTTTTTCTTAATAGTCATCCATTTTATACACATCAGTGTATATATGTCAATCCCAATCTCCCAAATCATCACACCACCCCGCCCCCACCGCTTTCCCCCCTTGGTGTCCACACGTTTTTTACTCTACTTCTGTGTCTCAATTTCTGCTCTGCAAGCCAGTTCATCTGTACTATTTTTCTAGGTTCCTCATATATGCATTAATATGCAATATTTGGTTTTCTCTTTCTGACTTACTTCACTCTGTATGAGAGTCTCTAGATGCATCCATGTCTCTACAAATGACCCAATTTCGTTCCTTTCAATGGCTGAGTAATATTCCATTGTATATATGTATATATCTTTATCCATTCAGCTGGCAATGGGCATTTAGGTTGCTTCCATGACCAGACTATTGTAAATAGTGCTACAATGAACACTTGAGTGCATGTGTCTTTTTGAATTATGGTTTCTTCTGGGAATATGCCCTGGAGTAGGATTGCTGGGTCATAAGGTAATTCTATAATTAACGTTTTAAGGAACCTCCATACTGTTCTCCACAGTGGCTGTATTAATTTACATTCCCACCAAAAGGGAAAGAGGGTTCCCTTTTCTCTTCACCCTCTTCAACATTTGTTGTTTGTAGATTTTCTGATGATGCCCATTCTAACTGGTGTGAGGTGATACCTCATTGTAGTTTTGGTTTGCATTTCTCTAATAATTAGTGAGGTTGAGCAGCTTTTCATGTGCTTCTTGGTCATCTGTATGTCTTCTTTGGAGAAATGTCTATTTAGGTCTTCAGCCCATTTTGAGAATGGGTTGGTTGTTTTTTTTTTATATTGAGCTGCATGAGCTGTTTATATATTTTGGAAATTAATCCTTTGTCTGATGATTCATTGGCCAATATTTTCTCCCATTCTGAGGGTTGTCTTTTTGTCTTGTTTATGGTTTCCTTTGCTGTGCAAAAGCTTTGAAGTTTCTTTAGGTCCGATTTGTTTATTTTTGTTTTTATTTCCCTTACTCTAGGAGGTAGATCAAAAAACCTCTTGCTTTGATTTATGTCAAAGAGTGTTCTTCTTATGTTTTCCTCTAAGAGTTTTATAGTGCCCAGTCTTACATTTAGGTCTCTAATCCATTTTGAGTTTATTTTTGTGTACAGTGTTAGGGCGTGTTCTAATTTCATTCTTTTACATGTAGGTGTCCAGTTTTCCCAGCACCACTTATTGAAGAGATTGTCTCTTCTCCATTGTATATCCTTGTCTCCTTTGTCATAGATTAGTTGACCATAGGTGCGTGGGATTATCTCTGGGCTTTCCATCCTGTTCGATTGATCTATATTTCTATTTTTGTGGCAGTACCATATTGTCTGGATTACTGTAGCTTTCTAGTATAGTCTGAGGTCAGGGAGTCTGATGTCTCCAGCTCCGTTTTCTTCCCTCAAGACTACTTTGGCTATTCGGGGTCTTTTGTGTTTCCATACAAATTTTAAGACTAAGAAGTAAGTAAAGTAAAAGTAAAAAATGTCATTGCTAATTGATAGGGATTGCATTGAATCTGTAGATTGCTTTGGGTAGTATAGTCATTTTCATAATATTGATTCTTCCAATCCAAGAACATGGTATATCTCTATATCTGTTTCTATGATCTGTAATTTCTCTCATCAGTGTCTTTTAGTTTTCTGCATACAGGTCTTTTGTCTCCCTAGGTAGGATTATTCCTAGGTATTTTATTCATTTTGTTGCAATGGTAAATGGCAGTGTTTCCTTAATTTCTCGTTCAGATTTTTCATCATTAATATATAGGAATGCAAGAGATTTCTGTTCATTAATTTTGTATGCTGCAACTTTACCAAATTCATTGATTAGCTCTAATAGTTTCCTGGAGCCATCTTTAGGATTCTCTATGTATAGTACATGTCATCTGCAAACAGTGACAGTTTTACTTCTTCTTTTTCAATTTGTATTCCTCTTATTTCTTTTTCTTCTCTGATTGCCATGGCTAGGACGTCCAAATCTATATAGAATAATACAGGTGAGAGTGGACATCCTTGTCTTGTTGCTGATTTAGAGGAAATGCTTTCAGAATTTCACCATTGAGAATGATGTTTGCTGTGGGCTTGTCATATATGACCTTTATTTTGTTGAGGTAAGTTCCCTCTATGCCCACTTTCTCGAGAGTTTTTACCATAAATTGGTGTTTAATTTTGTCAAAAGCTTTTTCTGCATCTATTGAGATGACCATATAGTTTTAATCCTTCAGTTTGTTAATATGGTGTATCACATTGATTGATTTGCATATATTGAAGAATCCTTGCATCCCTGGGATAAATCCCACTTGATCATGGTGTATGATCCTTTAAATGTGTTGTTGGATTCTGTTTGCTAATATTTTGTTGAGGATTTTTGCATCTATATTCATCAGTGATATTGGTCTGTAATTTTCTTTTTTTTTGTAGTATCTTTGTCTAGTTTGGGTATCAGGGTGATAATGGTTTCATACAATGAGTTTAGGAGTTTTCCTTCCTCTGCAATTTTTTGGAAGAGTTTGAGAAGGATGGGTGTTAGCTCTTCTCTAAATGTTTGATAGAATTAACCTGTGGATCCACCTGGTCCTGGACTTTTGTTTGTTGGAAGATTTTTAATTACAGTTTCAATTGCATTACTTGTGATTGGTCTGTTCATATTCTTTATTCCTTCCTGGTTCAGTCTTGGAAGGTTATACCTTTCTAAGAATTTGTCCATTTCTTCCAGGTTGTCCATTTTATTGGCATAGAGTTGCTTTTAGTAGTCTCTTAGGATGCTTTGTATTTCTTTGGTGTCTGTTGTAACTTCTCCTTTTTCATTTCTAATTTTGTCGATTTGAATCCTCTCCCTCTTTTTCTTGATGAGTCTGGCTAATGGTTTATCAATTTTGTTTATCTTCTCAAAGAACCAGCTTTTAGTTTTTTTGATATTTGCTATTGTTTTCTTTGTTTCTATTTCATTTACTTCTTCTCTGATCTTTATGATTTATTTCCTTCTGCTAACTTTGGGTTTTGTTTGTTCTTTCTCTAGTTCCTTTAGGTGTAACGTTAGGTTGTTTTTTGAGATTTTTCTTGTTTCTTGAGGTAGGCTTGTATAGCTGTAAACTTCCCTCTTAGAACTGCTTTTGATTCATCCCATAAGTTTTGGGTCATTGTGTTTTCATTGTCATTTGTCTCTAGGTATTTTTTTTTTTATTTCTTCAGTGATCTCCTCGTTATTTAGTAACATATTGTTTAACCTCCATGTGTTTGTATTTTTACAGGTATATTTCCTCTAATTGATATCTAGTCACATAGTATTATCATCAGAAAACATGTTTGATATGATTTTAATTTTCTTACATTTATCAAGTCTTCTTTTGTGACCCAAGATATGATCTGTCCTGGAGAATGTTCCATGCACATTGACAAGAACATCTATTTAGCTGTTTTTGAATGGAAAGTCCTATAAATATCAATTAAGTTCATGTTGTTTAATGTGTCATTTAAAGCTTGTGTTTCCTTGTTAATTTTCTGTTTAGATGATCTGTCCATTGGTGTAAGTGTGGCGTTAAAGTCCTCCACTATTAATGTGTTACTGTCGATTTCCTCTTTTAGAGCCGTTAGTGTTTGCCATATGTATTGTGGTGCTCCTATGTTGGGTGCAAATATATTTGTAATTTTTACATCTTCCTGAATTGATCCCTTGATCATTACATGGTGTCCTTCCTTGTCTCTTGTAACATTCTTCATTTTAAAGTTTATTTTATCTGATATGAGTATTGCTACTCCAGCTTCGTTTTGACCATTTTCTTAAAAGTTTTGGGTTTGTTTTTGTTGGTCCTTTTCTTCTCTTGTGTTTTCCACTTAGAGAAGTTCCTTTAGCATCTGTTGTAGAGCTGGTTTGGTGGTGCTGAATTCTCTGCACTCTTGCTTGTCTGTAAAGCTTTCAATTTCTCCACTGAATCTGAATGAGATCCTTGCTGGGTAGAGTAAACTTGGTTGTAGGTTCTTCCCTTTCACCACTTTAATATATCATGTCACTCCATTCTGGCTTGTAGAGTTTCTGCTGAGAAATCAGCTGTTAACCTTATGGGAGTTCCTTTGTATGTTATTTGTCATTTTTGCCTTGCTGCTTTCAATAATTTTTCTTTGTCTTTCATGTTTGTGAATTTAATTACTATGTGTGTCAGCATGTTTCTCCTTGGGTTTTTTTTTCCTGTATGGGACTCTCTGCACTTCCTGGACTTGGGTGGCTATTTCCTTTCCCATGTTGTGGAATTTTCGACTATAATCTCTTCAAATACTTTATCAGGTCCTTTCTCTCTCTCTTCTCCTTCTGGGACCCCTATGATATGTATGTTGTTGTGTTTAATGTTGTCTCAGAGGTGTCTTAGGCTGTCTTCATTTCTTTTCATTCTTTTTCCTTTCTTCTGTTCAACAACAGTGAATTCCACCATTCAATCTTCTAGATCACTTATCCATTCTTCTGCCTCTGTTATTCAGCTATTGATTCCTTCTTGTGTATTTTTCATTTCAGTTATTGTATTGTTCATCTCTGTTTGTGCGTTCTTTAACTCTTCTTTATCTTTGTTAAATATTTATTGCAGCTTCTTGATCTTTGCCTCTATTCTTTTTCCGAGGTCCTGGATCATCTTCACTATTATTAATCGGAATTATTTTTCTGGATGGTTGCCTCTCTGCACTTCATTTAGTTGTTTTTCTGGGGTTTTCTCTTGTTCTTTCATCTGGTACATAGTTCTCTGCCTTTTCATCTTGTCTGTCTTTCTGTGAATGTGGGTTTTGTTCCACAGGCTGCAGGACTGTAGTTCCTCTTGCTTCTGCTTTCTGCCCTCTGGTGGATGAAGCTCTCAAAGAGGCTTGATTGGAGGGACTGGTGTTGGGTAGAGCTGACTGTTGCTCTGGTGGGCAGAGCGCAGTGAAACTTTAATCCACTTGACTGTTGATGGGTGTGGCTGAGTTCCCTCCCTGTTGGTTGTTTGACCTCAAGCGACCCCACATTGGAGTCTACCTGGGCTCTTTGGTGGGGCTTATGGCAGACTCTGGGAGGTCTCAAACTAAGGAGTACTTCCCAGAACTTCTACTGCCAGGGTCCTTGTCCCTTGGTGAGCCACAGCTGCCCTTTGCCTCTGCAGGAGACTTTCCAACACTAGCAGGTAGGTCTGGTTCAGTCTCCTATGGGTCACTGCTCCTTCCCCTGGGTCCTGATGCACACCCTACTTTGTGTGTGCCCTCCAAGAGTGGAGTCTCTGTTTCCCCCAGCCCTGCCGAAGTCCAGCAGTTAAGTCCCGCTAACCTTCAAAGTCTGATTTCTAGGAATTCCTCCCCCCGTTGCCAGACCCCCAGGTTGGGAAGCCTGATGTGTGGTTCAGATCCTTCACTCCAGTAGGTGGACTTCTGTGGTATAAGTATTCTCCAGTTTGTGAATCACCCACCCAGAGGTTATGGGATTTGTTCTTATTGTGATAGTGCTCCTCCTGCTGTCTCATTGTGGCTTCTCCTTTGTCTTTGTATGTGGGGTATCTTTTTTGGTGAGTTCCAGTGTCATCTTTTCAATGATTGTTCAGCAGTTAGTTGTGATTCCAGTGTTCTCGAAAGAGGGAGTGAGAGCATGTCCTTCTACTCTGCCATCTTGAACCAATCATTGAACCAATCTCCCTCTACCCATTTTTTAATTGGGTTCTTTTTTCATGTTGAGTTGTATGAGTTCTCTGTATATTTTGGATATTAACCCCTTATCACATATATTGTTTGCAAATATCTTCTTTCATTGAGTAAGTTACCTTTTGTTTTATTGATATTTTCCTTGGCTGTGCAAAAGATTTTTCATTTTATGTAGTCACATATGTTTATTTTTCCTTTATTGTAAATCTTTTCTGAAGAGAGAGACCAGAAAAAATTATTGCTAAGACTGATATCAGAGAGCACACTGCCTATTTTTCTCCTAGGAGTTTTATGTTTTCAAGTCTTATATTAAAGTCTTTAATCCATTTTGAGTATTTTGTGTTTGGTGTGAGAGATTGGTCTAGTTTGATTCTTTTGCAGGCAGCTGTCCAGTTTTCCCAACGTTATTTATTAAAGAGACTGTCTGTTCCTCACTTTAAATTCTTTCCTACTTTGTCACAGATTAATGGACCATATAAATATGGGTCTACTTCTGTGCTCTTTATTCTGTTCCATTAATCTATGGGTCTGGTTTTGTGCCAGTACTATACTGTTTTGATTATTTTAGCTTTATAATATAGTTTGAAATTAGGGAGAATGAAACTTCCAGCTTTGTTCTTCTTTCTCAAGATTATTTTGGCTCTTTGGGGTCTTTTGTGATTCCATACAAATTTTAGAATTATTTGTTCTACTTCTGTCAAAAATGTCATTGGCATTTTTATTTATTTTTATTTATTTATTTTCCATACACAGGCCTCTCACTGTTGTGGCCTCTCCTGTAGTGGAGCACAGGATCTGGACATGCAAGCTCAGCGGCCATGGCGTATGGGCCTAGCCACTCCGCGGCATGTGGGATCTTCCTGGATTGGGGCACGAACCCATGTCCCCTGCATCGGCAGGCGGACTCTCAACCACTGCTTCAACAGGGAAGCCCTGTCATTGGTATTTTTTAATGTTAATTCTCAGTTGCTATTTAGAAGTAAATCTAGGGAATGAAGATTTTATAAGTAACTGATATTAAAAAGTTTAAATCATGTGTATTTTTCTCATAAATGCAATTTTACCTTCCACATCTTTATTTGAAAGAATTGAATCTCACATTTGTTAGAGGAAATTGATGCCTAAATTACCTGAGATGATTTTCATATTGTTTTATGGAAATCATATTTTGTGAGAGAGTAGAATTAATTTATTTTTTTAATTGAAGTATGGTTGATTTACAATGTTGTGTTAGTTTCAGGTGTATGGGACAGTGATTCAGTATTTTTTACATTGGTATTTTGATAGGGATTGAATTGAATTTGTATAGTGCCTTTGTTAGTATGGCCATTTTCACAATATTAATTCTTCCAAACCATGAGCATGATGTATCTTTCCATTTGTTTGAATCATCTTAAATTTCTTCTATCAAAGTCTTATGGTTTCCACGTCTTCTACCTAATTGGTTAGATTTATTCCTATGTATTTCATTCTTTTTAATGCAGTTGTAAATTTGATTGTTTCCTTAATTTGTCTTTATGATAATTTCTTGTTAGTGTATAGAAATGCAATATATTTGGTTATACTAATTTTGAATTCTGCAACTTTTTCAAATTCATAGATGAGTTCTAATGTTTTTTGTTGTAACCTTTAGGATTTTCAATATAAAGTGTAATGTCATTTTCAAATGACAGTTTTACTTCTTCTTTTCCAGTTTGGATTCCTATTATTTCTTTTCCTTGTCTGATTGTTGTGATTAGTTCTACCAACATTATGTTGAATAAAAGTAGTGAGAGTGAGCTTCTTTGTCTTGTCCCTGTCCTTAGAGGAAATGCTTCCAGATTTATACATTGAGTATGATGTTGGCTGTAGATTTGTCACATATGGCCTTTATTATGTTGAGGTATGTTCCTTCTATAACAAATTTGTTAAGAATTTTTTAATAAATGTATATTTAAATGTGTCAAAAGCTTTACCTGCATTTATTGAGATAGTCATGTTTTTTTACTTTTTAGTTTGTTAATGTGGTGTATCACATTTACTGATTTGCAGATATTGAGCCATCCTTGCACCCCTGTGATAAAGCTGATTTCACCATGGTGTATGATTTTTTGATGTATTGTAGAATCCGGTTTGCTAATAGTTTGTTAAGGATTTTGAGATAATTGTTCAAGCTATTAATAGAAAACAAAACCAAGGGCATGTCCAAGTTTATATAAAAGAAAATGCTCCAGCAAGATGGCAGAGTAAAAGGATGTGAGTTCACCTCCTCGCACAAGAACACCAAAATCACAACTAACTGCTGAACAACCACAGGCAAAAAAGACAAGAGCCTACCAAAAAAAGATGTTCTACATCCAAAGACAAAGAAGAAGCAGCAGTGAGACAGTAGAAGGAGCATATTCACAATACAATCAAATCACATGCCCACCAGATGGTCAATACACAAATTGAAAAATAATTATATCACAGAAGTTCTCCCACAGGAGTGAGAGATATGAGCCCTGCATCAGTCTCCACAGCCTGGGATCTGGCATCAGGAGGAAGACCGCCCCTCCACCAGAGCATTTGGTTTTGAAGGCCCCAAGGGCTTGCATGCAAGAACTCCACAGGACTGGGAGAAAGAAATACTCCACTCATGAAGGGTGCACACAAGTTTTCACACACACTGAGACCCAGGGAAAAGCAGTGACTCCATAGGAACCTGAGCCAGACCTACCTGCTGGTCTAGACGGGAATACTGGGGAAGTGGTGAGCAGCTGTGGCTCACTGTGGGTACAAAGACATTGGTGGTGAAGATACCAGGGAGCACTCATTGTCATGGGTTCTCCTGGAGGCTGCCATTTTGACACAAAGACCTGGCCCCACTCAACAGACTCTAGGCTCCAGTGCTGGGACACCACAGGCCAAACAACCAACAGGGCAAGAATACAGACACACTCCTCATTAGACAGACTGCTGAAAGTCTTCCTGAGCCCACAGCCACCTCAAAACACACCTCTTGAAACGACCCTGCCCACCAGAGGGACAAGATCCAGATCCACTCACCAGTGGCAAGGAAACAGTCCCTCCCACCAATAAGCCTGCATAAACCTCTAGATCAGCCTCGCCCACCATGGGACAAACACCAGAAGCAAGAGGAACAAAAACCCTGTATCCTGTAGCATGAAGACTGCAAACACAGAGAGTTAGACAAAAAGAGATGGCAGAGGAATATATTCCAGAAGAAGGAACAAGATAAAACCCCATAAGAACAATTAAGTGAAGTGTAAATAGGCAATCTACTAAAAAAAGAACTCAGAGTAATGATAATAAAGATGATCCAAGATCTCCAGAAAAGAATGAAGGAACAGACTGAGAAGATACAAGGCATGATTAACAAACAGCTGAAAGACATAAACAAAAGACAAACAGTATTGAAGAATACAATAACAGAGATAAAAAATACACTAGAAGGAATCAATAGCAGAATAAAAGGCAGAAGAATGAATAAGTGAGCTGGAAAACAGAAGAGTGGAAATCACTGTCATGGAACAGAATTTTAAAAAAAAGAATGAAAGGAAATGAGGACAGTGTAAGAGTCCTCATGGACAACATTAATCACACCAACATACACATTATAGAGTAGCAGAAGGAGGGGAGAGAGAAAGGGCCTGAGAAAATACTTGAAGAGATAATAGCTGAAAACTTCCCTAACATGGGAGAGGAAACAGTCACCCAAGTCCACGCAGGATAAACTCAGGAGGAACACACTGAGACACATATTATTCAAACTGAAAACAATTAAAGACAAAGAGAAATTATTAAAAGCAACGAGGGAAAAGAAACAAATAGCATACAAGGGAATCCACATAAGGTTATCATATATAGAATGTGGCAAATATATAGAATGGAATATTACTCAGCCATAAAAAGAAATGAAATTGAGTTATTTGTAGTGAAGTGGATGGACCTGGAGTCTGTAATACAGAGTGAAGTAAGACAGAAAGAGAAAAACAAATACTGTATGCTAACACATATATATGGAATCTAAAAAAAAAAAGCTTCTGTAAAACCTAGGAGCAGGACAGAAATAAAGACACAGACATAAAGAATGGACTTGAAGACATGGGGAGGGGGAAGTGTAAGCTGGGATGAAGTGAGAGTGTAGCACTGACCAAATGCTTACATTACCAAATGTAAAATAGATAACTAGTGGGAAGCAGCTACATAACACAGGGAGATCAGCTCGGTGCTTTGTGACCACCTAGAGAAGTGAAAAAAGGAGGGTGGGAGGGAGATGCAAGAATGAGGGGATATGTGGATATATGTATACATATAGCTGATTCAATTTGTTATACAGCAGAAACTAACACAATGTAAAGCAATTATACTCCAATAAAGATGTTAAGAAAAAAAAGATGAATGAAACTAAAAGCTGTTTCTTTGAGAAGATGAACAAAATTGATAAACCTTTAGACAGACTCAACAAGAAAAAAGGCAAAGGATTCAAATCAATAAAATTAGAAATGAAAAATGAGAAGTTACAATGGACACTACAAAAATACAAAGAATCATAGGAAATTACTACAAGAAACTATACACAAGTTAAATGGACAACCTGGAAAAAATAGGAAAATTCTTACAAAGATACAACCTTTCATGACTGAACCAGGAGGAAATAGAAAATATGAACACACTAATCACAAGTACTGAAATTGAAACTGTGTTTAAAAGTCTTCCAACAAACTAAAGTCCAGGATCAGATGATTTCACAGGTGAATTCTATCAAACATTTAGAGAAGAGTTAACACCTACCCTTCTAAAACTACCAAAAATTTGCAGAGGAAGGAAAATTCCCAACCTCATTCTATGAAGCCTCCATCACCCTGATACCAAAACCAGACAAATACATCAAAAAAAATGAAAGTTGCAAGCCAATATCATTGATGAATATAGACTCAAAAATCCTCAAAAAAATACTAGAAAACCAAATCCAACAACACAGTAAAAGGATCATACGCTAAGATCAACTGGGATTTATCCCAGGGATGCAAGGATACTTTATTACATGCAAACCAATCAATGTGATACATCATATTAACAAATTGAAGGATAAATCCATATGATCATCTCAATAGATTCAGTAAAGTCTTTTGACAAAGTTCAACAACAATTTATGATAAAAACTCTCCAGAAAGTACGTTTAGAGTGAACATACCTCAACATAGTAAAGGCCATGTATGACAAATCTACAGCTAACATGATACTCAATGGTGAAAAGCTGAAAGCATTTCTTCTAATATCAGGAAGAAGACAAGGATGTCCACTCTCGTCACTTTTATTCAACATATTTTGGAAGTCCTAGCCATGGCTATCAGTGACAAAAAAGAAATAAAATAACACAGATTGCAAAAAAAGAAATAAAACATAGAAAATCCTAAAGATGTTACCAGAAAACTACTAGAGCTCATCAATGAAATTGGTAAAGTTATAGGATACAAAATTAATACACAGAAATCTGTTGCATTTTTATACACTAACAAGATCAGAAAGAGAGATTAAGAAAACAATCCCATTTACCATCACATCCAAAAGAATAAAATACCTAGGAATATACCTACCTAAGGAGGCAAAAGACCTGTATGCAGAAAACTATAAGACACTGATGAAAATGATCAAAATGACCTAAACAGATGGAGAGATATACCATGTGCTTGGATTGGAAGAATCAATATTTTGAAAATGACTATACTACCCAAAACAATCTACATATTCAATGAAATTCCTATCAAATTACCAAAGGCATTTTTCACAAAACTAGAACAAAAAATTTTACAACTTGAATTGAAACACAAAAGACCCCAAATAGCAAAGGCAATCTTGAGAAAGAACAGAGCTGGAGGAATCAGGATCCCTGACTTCAGACTACACTACAAATTTACAGTGATCAAAACAGTATGGAACTGGCACAAAAACAGAAATATAGATCAATGGAACAGGAAAGAAAATCCAGAGATAAACCCATGCACCTATGGCCACGTAATCTATGGCAAAGGAGGCAAGAATATACAATGGAGAAAAGACAGTCTCTTCAATAAGTGGTTCTGGAAAACTACACAGTTATATGTAAAAGAATGAAATTAAAACACTCCCTAATACCATACACAAAAATAAACTCAAAATGGATTAAAGACCTAAATCTAATGTTGGATACTATAAAAGTCTTAGAGGAAAATATAGGTAGAACACTCTTTAACATAAATCACTGCAAAATCTTTTTTGACTCACCACCTATAGCAATAAAAATAAAAACAAAAATAAATGGGGGCATAAACTTAAATGCTTTTGCACAGCAAAGGAAATCCTAAACAAAATGAAAAGACAGCCCCCAGAATGGGGAAAATTATTTGCAAACCAAACAACTGACAAGGGATTAATCTCCAAAATATACAAACACCTCGTGTAGCTCAACATCAAAAAACAAACAAACAACCCCACCAAAAAAGTGGGGGAGGGAGACCTAAACAGACACTTCTCCAAGAAGACATACAGATGGCCAAAAAACACATGCAGAGATGCTCAACATCACTAATTATTAGAGAAATGTGAATGAAAAGCCTCATACCAGTCAGAATGGCAATCAGCAAGAATATCTACCAATAACAATTGCTGGAGAGGGTGTGGAGAAAAGGGAGCCCTCATACACTGTTGGTTGGAATGTAAATTGATACAGCCACTATGGAAAACAGTATGGAGATTCCTTAAATAACTAAAAATGGAACAGCCATGTGGCCTAGCAATCCCACTACTGGGCATATACCCTGAGAAAACCATAATTCAAAAGAACACATGCACCACAATGTTCATTGCAGTAATATTTACCATAGCCAGGATGTGTAAGCAACCTAAATGTCCATTGACAGAGAAATGGATAAAGAAGATGTGGCACATATATACAGTAGAACATTACTCAACCATGAAAAATAATGAAATTTGATCATTTGTAGAGACGTGGGTGAACCTAGAGAGTGTCATACAGAGTGAAGTAAGTCAGGAAGAGGAAAGCAAATATCATATAATAACACATATATGTGGAATCTAGAAAAATGACATAGATGATCTTATCTGCAAAGCAGAAATAGAGACATAGACATAGAGAACAGATGTATGAATACCAGGGGGAAAAGGGGTGGTGAGGGAGACTGGGATTGACACATATACATTATTGATACAATGTATAAAATAGACAACTGATGGGAACATACTGTATAGCACAGGGAACTCTACCTAATGTAATGTGGTAACCTAAGTGGGAGGGACGTCCAAAAGGGAGGGGATATCTGTATGTGTATGGATGATTCATTTTTTTGTGCAGTGGAGGCTAACACAACATTGTAAAGGAACCATACTCCAACAAAATTTAATTAAGAAAAACTAAGAGGGCTTCCCTGGTGGCGCAGTGGTTGGGGGTCCGCCTGCCGATGCAGGGGACACGGGTTCGTGCCCCGGTCCGGGAAGATCCCGCATGCCGTGGAGTGGCTGGGCCCGTGAGCCATGGCCGCTGGGTCTGTGCGTCCGGAGCCTGTGCTCC
This sequence comes from Mesoplodon bidens, assembly GCF_964165515.1. Taxonomy (NCBI): domain Eukaryota; kingdom Metazoa; phylum Chordata; class Mammalia; order Artiodactyla; family Ziphiidae; genus Mesoplodon; species Mesoplodon bidens. The sequence continues at coordinate 73,964,788 of NC_138163.1, forward strand.
ACAGCGGGAGAGGCCACAACAGTGAGAGGCCCACGTACCGCAAAAAAAAAAAAAAGAAAAGAAAAAATAAAAACTAAGAAAAGAAAAGGCACTGGGGAAGAATATGAAAGAGAATGGACAGGAGTGTGTGGAGCTAGTGATGGGCATAAGCAGAGAGTACAAACCTATGACCTGGCTATAAGCTTATGGGAAATCACCATCCAGGCCTTGGAAGAGTAGAAGAATGCCAAAGCTATAAAAGGAAATAGTTAAAAAAAAATGATAGCTGTGTCAACTATTTAACAACAGCTACTGAAAAGAAGGCTACAATGACAGAATTAGGTTAGGAAAAAGAATTAAGAGACAAGAAACTCACCTACAAAAGTCATTTTCTTTTTTACAAAGGATTTATCTGGCTGGAGATTTATTTCCTCCCTCGTTAAACCATGCAGTCTCCCTTCCCTCCCAACATCTTAGGAACCTTGGGGTTCTGGATGCAGATAGAGATTTCTTTCCCTTCCTTTGCACTGTCCTCTCTCCCCAAACCCATGGTTACAGAAGCCACCACCTACGGAGGTTTCAAGTATCAAAAATCCCATACCTACCTGCCTACGGAAGAGCTAATGTGAAAAACTACAGTTCTGTGTTTTTTAAATTAATTTCTAAAATACAAAAGAATAAATATGTCACTTAAGAAGGTGAATAACTTACAAATTGGAAGGAGCTCCTGATACTTGTCTCAATGTTACTGCCCCCAAAGAATGCAATTTCACCCAACTGTCTTGGGATTTGGATAGAATCATGCAGAAGGAGGCACAGTCTGCACTGCTCACAAAATCTCATTTAACGGGCCACTTACTTGAAAAGGTCTACGAAAGGAAAAAGAGAATTGCAACAAATCAAAACACAGAACCAAGTAGATGCTAGCAGAACCTAAGAACCAACTCGATTCCAGTACCAATTCTAAAAAGTAGCCAATATTCCCATAGAGGGGTTACTTCCACAGTATGCTAATCTGCACATTTATTATTTTTATGGATCAAGTTAAACATCACTGTGTATACATGAAGTGTGACAACTTTTAAATAAACTACAGCCTTGCAAGTAAAAAAAAATCTACAAACAATAAATGCTGGAGAGGATGTGGAGAAGAGGGAACCTTCCTACACTGTTGGTGAGAATGAAAATTTGTACAGCCACTGTGGAGAACAGTATGGAGGTTCCTTTAAAAACTAAAAATAGAGCTACCAGATGATCCAGCAATCCCACTCCTAGGCATGTATCCAGAGAAAACCATAATATGAAAGTATGCATGCTGCATGCACCCCGATGTTCATTGCAGCACTATTTACAATAACCAGGACATGGAAGCAGCCTAAATGTCCATCGACAGTGGAATGGATGAAAAAGATGTACATATATACAATGGAATATTACTCAGCCATAAAAAAGAATGAAATAGTGTCATTTTCAGAGACACAGATGGAACTAGAGAAATACAATGTGAAGTCAGTTACAAATGACAAATACCATATAATATTGCTTATGTGTGGAATCTAGAAAAATGGTAGAGATGAACTTACTTGCAAAACAGAAATAGAGTCACAGATGTAGAGAACAAACTTATGGTTACCAAGTGGGTAGAGAGAGGTGTTATGAATTGGGAGATTGGGACTGACATATATACATTACTTTGTATAAAATAGGTAACTAATGAGAACATCCTGTATAGCACAGGGAACTTACTCAGTGCTCCATGGTGAGCTAAATGTGAAGGAAATCTAAAAAAGGGTGGAATTATGTATATGGATGACTGATTCACTTTGCTGTACAGCAAGAAAATAACACAACATTGTAAAGCAACTATACTCAATTAAAAATTAATTTAAAAATATTTTGTAATAAGCTATATGGTAAAATAATCGGAAAAAGAAGAGATATACGTATAACTGGATTGCTTTGCTGTACACCTGAAACTAACACAACATTGTAAATCAACTATACTCCAATATAAGATAAAAATATTTAAAAAATAGTAAAATAGAAGATTTAGGAATAAAAAGATAATGCTCCATATTTAGCAAATCTGTGCTTCAAAAAATGTTTTACCCTCTACATGTGCCTTTACACATGCTATTTCTCCTACCTGAAATTCTTGCCAAAGATCAGTTATGTTTGCTCTGAAGCCTAAATACATTAATTGTATTAGTTATTTTATTTTGTAATTCCAATTAAATACCATATATGCTGATGAATTTAGGATGAATAGAAAAAAATTGTTTTTGTGAAAATTAACTTAAAATCTTGGAAAGAAAATCTCACTTCATATAATTATTATAAAAAGTTTCACACAGACAATAGGAAGCTCCTTTGTGGGCGGAGAATGTGGGTGGTGGAGGGGGGTAGCTTTGGAGCTGTGGAGGAGAGCACAGCAACAGGGGTGCCGAGGGAAAAACGGAGAGATTCCCGCACAAAGGATCAGTGCTGACCGGCACTCAACAGCCCGAAAGGTTTGTCTGCCCACCCGCCGGGGCGGGCAGGCCTGGGAGCTGAGGCTCAGGCTTCAGTCGGAGCACAGGGAGAGGACTGGGGTTGGAGGCGTGAACACAGCCTGAAGGGGTTAGTGCACCACGGCTAGCCAGGAGGGAGTCTGGGGAAAAGTCTGGAACTGCCAAAGAGGCAAGAGACAATTTCTTCCTACTTTGTTTCCTGGTGTGTGAGGAGAAGGGATTAAGAGTGCTGCTTAAAGGAGCTCCAGAGACACACGAGCCATGGCTAACAGCATGGAACCCAGAGACCGACATGAGATGCTAAGGCTGCTGCTGCTACCACAAAGAAGCCCGAGTGCAAGCACAGGTCACTATCCATAATTCCCTTCTGGGGAGGCTGTGCAGCCCGCCATGGCCAGGGTCCGGGGATCCAGGGACAACTTCCACGGGACAACACATGGCGTGCCTCACCATGGTGCAAGGTTTCAACAGCCTCTGCCGCCGCAGGTTCGACCCACATTTTGCCCCTCCCTCCCACTGTCCTGAGTGAGCCAGAGCCACCAAATCAGCTGCTCCTTTAACCCCGTCCTGTCTGAGCGAAGAACAGACATCCTCCGGGGACCTACATGCAGAGGCGGGGCCAAACCCAAATCTGAGCCCTGGGAGCTGTGAGAATAAAGAAGAGAAAAGGAAATCTCTCCCAGCAGCCTAGGAGCAGTGGATTAAATCTCCACAATCAAGTTGATGTACCTTGAATCTGGGGAATACATGAAAGACAACGAATCATCCCAAATTGAGGAAGTGGACTTTGAGAGCAAGATATATTATTTTTCCCCTTTTCATCGCTTTGTGAGTGTGTATGGGTATGCTTCTGTGTGAGATTTTGTCTGTATAGCATTGCTTTCACCAATCGTCCTAGGGTTCTAACCATCTATTTTTGGTTTTGATTTTGTTTTTTAACTTTAAAAAAATGTTTTCTTAATAATTATTTTTTGTTTTAATAACTTTATTTTATTTTATCTTACTTTATTTTATTCTCTTTTATGCTCTTTCTTTCTTTCTTTCTACTTTTTCTCCCTTTTATTCTGAGCCATGTGGATGAAAGGCTCTTGGTACTCCAAAGAAGAGACACTGCTGTGCCTCTGAGGTGGGAGAGACAACTTCAGGACACTGGTCCACAAGAGACCTGCAAGCTCCACATAATATCAAATGGTGAAAATCTCCCAGAGATCTCCATCTCAACACCAGCACCCAACTTCACTCAACGGCCAGCAAGCTACAGTGCTGGAAACCATAGGCCAAACAACTAGCAAGCCAGGAACACAATCCCACCCATTAGAAGAAAGGCTGCCTAAAGTCATAATGAGTCCACAGACACCCCAAAACACACCACCAGACGTAGACTTGCCCACAAGAAAAACAAGTTACAGCCTCATCCACCAGAACACAGGCACTAGTCCCCTCCACCAGGAAGCCTACACAACCCACTGAACCAACATTAGCCACTGGGGACAGACGTCAAAAACAATGGGAACTACGAACCTGCAGCCTGCAAAAAGGAGAACCCAAAAACAGTAAGATAAGCAAAATGAGAAGACAGAAAAACACACAGCAGATGAAGGAGCAAGGCAAAAAACCACCAGACCTAACAAATGAAGAGGGAATAGGTAATGTACCTGAAAAAGATTTCAGAATAATGATAGTAAAGATGATCCAAAATCTTGGAAATAGAATAGAGAAAATGCAAGAAACTTTTAACAAGGACCTAGAAGAACTAAAGATGAAAAAAAAATCAATGAAGAACAACACAGTAAATGAAATTAAAAATACTCTAGAAGGGATCAATAGCAGAATAACTGAGGCAGAGGAATGGATAAGTGGCCTGGAAGATAAAATAGTGGAAATAACTACTGCAGAAAAGAATAAAGAAAAAAGAGTGAAAAGAACTTAGGACAGTCTCAGAGACCTCTGGGAGAATATCAAACCCACAAACATTCGAATTATTAGGGTTCCAGAAGAAAAAGAGAAAAAGAAAGGAACTGAGAAAATATTTGAAGAGATTATACTTGAAAACCTCCCTACTATGGGAAAAGAAATAGTTAATCAAGTCCAGGAAGCACAGAGAGTCCCATACAGGATAAATCCAAGGAGAAATATGCCAAGACACATATTAATCAAACTGTCAAAAATTAAACACAAAGAAATCATATTAAAAGCAGCAAGGGAATAACAACAAATAATACACAAGGGAATCACCATAAGGTTAACAGCTAATCTTTCAGCAGAAACTCTTCAAGCCGGAAGGGACAGGCAGGACATATTTAAAGTGTTGAAGGACAAAAAACTACAACCAAGATTACTCTACCAAGCAAGGATCTCATTCAGATTTGATGGAGAAATTAATATCTTTACAGACAAGTAAAAGCTGTGAGAGTTCAGCACTACTAAACCAGCTTAACAACAAATGCTAAAGGATCTTCTCTAGGTGAGAAACACAAGAGAAGGAAAATACTTACAATAACGAACACAAAACAATTAAGAAAATGGGAATAGGAACATACCTATCAATAATTACCTTAAATGTAAATAGTTTAAATGCTCCCAGCAAAAGACACAGACTGGCTGAATGGATACAAAAACAAGACCCATATATATGCTGTCTACAAGAGACACACTTCAGACGTAGAGACACATACAGTGTGAAAGAGAGGGGATGGAAAAAGATATTCCATGCAAATGGAAATCAAAAGAAAGCTGGAGTAGGAATTCTCCTCTCAGACAAAATGGTCTTTAAAATAAAGACTATTAGAATAGTCAAAGAAGGACACTACATAATGATCAAGGGATTGATCCAAGAAGAAGACATAACAATTGTAAATATTTATGCACCCAACATAGGAGCACCTCAATACATAAGGCAAATACTAACAGCCATAAAAGGGGAAATCGACAGTAACACATTCAAAATAGGGGACTTTAACACCCCACTTTCACCAATGGACAGATCATCCAAAATGAAAATAAATAAGGAAACACAAGCTTTAAATGACACATTAAAGAAGATGGACTTAATTGATATTTATAGGACATTCCATCCAGAAAAGCAGAATACACATTTTTCTCAAGTGCTCATGGAACATTCTCCAGGATAGATCATATCTTGGATCACAAATCAAGCCTTGGTAAATTTAAGAAAATTGAAATTGTATCAAGCATCTTTTCTGACAAAAATGCCATGAGACTAGACATCAATTACAGGAAAAGAACTGTAAAATATACAAACACATGGAGGATAAACAATACACTACTTAATAACGAAGTGATCACTGAAGAAATCAAAGAAGAAATTTAAAAATACCTAGAAACAAATGACAGTGGAGACACGAAGACCCAGAACCTATGGTATGCAGCAAAAGCAGTTCTAAGAGGGAAATTTATAGCAATATCATCCTACCTTCAGAAACAGGAAACATCTCAAATAAACAACATAATGTTACACCTAAAACAATCAGAGAAAGATGAGCAAAACAACTCCAGAGTTAGCAGAAGGAAAGAAATCATAAAGATCAGATCAGAAATAAATGAAAAAGAAATGAAGGAAACGATAGCAAAGATCAATAAAACTAAAAGCTGGTTCTTGAGAAGATAAACAAAATTGATAAACCATTAGCCAGCTTCATCAAGAAAAAAACGGAGAAGACTCAAATCAATAGAATTACAAATGAAAAAGAAGTAACAAGTGACACTGCAGAAATACAAAAGATCATGAGAGATTACTACAAGCAACTCTATGTCAATAAAATGGACAACCTGGAAGAAATGGACAAATTCTTAGAAATGCACAACCTGTCAAGACTGAATCAGGAAGAAATAGAAAATATGAACAGACCAATCACAAGCACTGAAATTGAAATGGTGATTAAAATATTCCAACAAACAAAAGCCCAGGACCAGATGGCTTCACAGGCTAATTCTATCAAACATTTAGTGAAGAGCTAACACTTATCCTTCTCAACCTCTTCCAAAATATACCACAGGGAAGAACACTCCCAAACTCATTCTATGAGGCAACCATCTCCGTGATACCAAAACGAGACAAGGTTGTCACAAAGAAAGAAAACTATAGGCCAATATCACTGAGGAACATAGATGCAAAAATCCTCAACAAAATACTAGCAAACAGAATCCAACAGCACATGAAAAGGATCATACATCATGATCAAGTGGGGTTTATTCCAGAAATGCAAGGATTTTTCAATATAGTCAAATCAACCAATGTGATACACCATATTAAAAAACTGAAAGAGAAAAACCATATGGTCATCTCAACAGATGCAGAGAAAACTTTCGGCAAAATTCAACACCCATTTATGATAAAAACCCTCCAGAAAGTAGACATAGAGGGAACATTCCTCAACATAATAAAGGCCAAATATGACAAACCCACAGCCAACGTCATCCTCAATGGTCAAAAATTTAAAGCATTTCCACTAAGATCAGGAACAAGACAAGGTTTCCCACACTCACTACTCTTATTCAACATATGTTCAAAAGTTTTAGCCACAGCAATCAGAGAAGGAAAGGAAATGACAGGAATCCAATTCGGAAAGGAAGACGTAAAGCTGTCACTGTTTGCAACTGCCATGATACTATACATAGAGAATCCTAAAGATGATACCAGAAAACTACTGGAGGTAATCAATGAATTTGGTAAAGAAGCAGGATACAAAATTAATGCACAGAAATCTCTGGCATTCCTATACGCTAATGATGAAAAATCTGAAAGTGAAATCAAATAAACACTCCCATTTACCACTGCAACAAAAAGAATAAAATATCTAGGAATAAATCTACCTAAGGAGACAAAAGATCTGTATGCAGAAAATTATAAGACGCTGATGAAAGAAATTAAAGATGATACAAATAGATGGAGAGATATACCTTGTTCTTGGATTAGAAGAATCAACACTGTGAAAATGTCTCTACTACCCAAAGCAATCTACAGATTCAATACAATCCCTATCATACTACCACTGGCATGTTTCTCAGAACTAGAAAAAAAATTTTCACAGTCTGTATGGAAACACAAAAGACCCCGAATAGCCAAAGCTATCTTGAGAAAGAAAAACGGCTTGGAGGAATCAGGCTCCCTGACTTCAGACTATACTACAAAGCTACAGTAATCATGACAGTGTGGTACTGGCCTCAAAAGAGTAATATAGGTCAGTGGAACAGGATACAAACCCGAGAGGTAAAGCCATGCACATATGGTCACCTTATCTTTGATAAAGGAGGCAGGAATGTGCAGTTGAGAAAGGACAGCCTCTTCAATAAACTGTGCTGGGAAAACTGGAGAGGTACATGTAAAAATATGAGATTAGGACACTCCCTAACACCATACACAAAAATAAACTCAAAATGGATTGAAGACTTAAATGTAAGGCCAGAAACTATCAAACTCTTGGAGGAAAACATAGGCAGAACCCTCTATGACATAAATCACAGCAAGATCCTTTTTAACCCACCTCCTAGAGAAATGGAAATAAAAACAAAAATAAACAAATGGGACCTAATGGAACTTCAAAACTTTTGCACAACAAAGGAAACCATAAATAAGACCAAAAGACAACACTCAGAATGGGAGAAAATATTTGCAAATGAAACAACTGACAAAGGAGTAATCTCCAAAATTTACAAGCAGCTCCTGCAGCTTAATAACAAAAAAGCAAACAACCCAATCCAAAAATGGGCAGAAGACCTAAATAGACATTTCTCCAAGGAAGATATACAGACTGCCAGCAAACACTTGAAAGAATGCTCAACATCATTAAGCATTAGAGAAATGCAAATCAAAACTACAATGTGATATCATCTCACACCGGTCAGAATGGCCATCATCAAAAAATCTAGAAACAATAAATGATGGAGAGGGTGTGGAGAAAAGGGAGCACTGTTGCACTGCTGGTGGGAATGTGAATTTGTACAGCCACTATGGGGAACAATATGGAGGTTCCTTAAAAAACTACAAATAGAATTACCATATGACTGAGCAATCCCATTACTGGGCATATACCCTGAGAAAACCATAATTCAAAAAGAGTCATGCACCAAAATGTTCATTGCAGCTCTATTTACAATAGCCAGGAGATGGGAACAACCTTAGTGTCCATCATCGGATGAATGGATAAAGAAGATGTGGCAATACAATGGCATATTACTCAGCCATAAAAAGAAACAAAACTGATTTATTTGTAGTGAGGTGGATGGACCTAGAGTCTGTCATACAGAGTGAAGTAAGTCAGAAAGAGAAATACAAATACCGTATTCTAACACATATATATGGAATCTAAGAGAAAAAAATGTCATGAGTAACCTAGGCATAAGACAGGAATAAAGACACAGACCTACTACAGAATGGACTTGAGGATATGGGGAGGGGTAAGGGTAAGCTGCAACAAAATGAGAGAGTGGCATGGACATATATACACTACCAAATGTAAAATAGATAGCTAGTGGGAAGCAGTCACATAGCACAGGGAGATCAGCTCAGTGCTTTGTGACCACCTAGAGTGATGGGATAGGGAGGGTGGGAGGGTGGGAGACGCAAGAGGGAACAGATATGGGAACATATGTATATGTATGACTGATTCACTTTGTTATAAAGCAGAAACTAACACACCATTGTAAAGCAATTATACTCCAATAAAGATGAAAAAAAAGTTTCACACAAAATTGCTCTAAGTAAAAAGAGCTGAATAACTTTGCTACAGACTGTAGAAGTATGCCAGAAACTCATGTTGATAGAACAAATCAAAATTGTGACTTTCTAGTTCAAAAGGAGGAAACCAACATTAATTACATGATATAGGGTTTTCCCTGGTAGCTCAGTGGTTAAGAATCCAGCTTCCAATGAAGGGGACGTGTGTTCGCTCCCTGGTCGGGGAACTAAGATCCCACCTGCTGCAGGGCAATTAAGCTCGCGTGACACAAATACAGAGGCCACGTGCTCTGGAGACCATGTGCCACTAGAAACCCCATATGCCACAACTACTGAGCCTGCACACTCTGGAGCCCAGGTGCCACAACTAGAGAGAAGCTTGTGCGCCACAACGAAGAGCCTATACACCACAAAGATTCTGCTTGTGGCAACTAAGACCCAACACAGCCAAAAATGAATAACTAAATAAATAATTAATTTTTAAAAAGAGCATAATACAAAATGTTGAAAACAATAAAGTAATGTAAATTAGGATTATATAATCAGAGAAATTAAATTACAGAATTCAGTAAAGAATTAGATTAAAAAGATAAAAGTATTTCAGAATAAGAGATTGAACTAGAAGGAACACAATATTGAATAAAGAATGTAGATTGTACTTTAAAAGAAATAGAAGGCAAAAATGAGGAAAAATTTGCAAATTAAAAAGTTGTGGAAAGAGATAAATAGAAGGCAATAGAAGGTTATAAAATGTAATGATACTCAAAGAAGAACAAATATACAGGTAATAGTAATTCTTTAAGAAGATATTCCCAAAGAAAATAATAAATTCTAAATACTATAATTGAAGAACTCTTTCCCGAAATGAAAAGACATTTCAAGCTAGATCTTAAAATAACATCACATAAATGAAAACATAAACGCAGATTGATCAAGGCCAAGAGGTATTGTATTCTTTTAGAATTATTGGACTATTAAGATAATTAAATTTTCTGTTGGAATCTAGATAAGTGAATCTTAACCAGTGTTAATTTTGCCTTCAGGGGACATTTGGCAATGCCTAAAGACTGAGATGTTACTGGCATCTAGGGGTAGAGGCCAGGAATGCTGCTAAGCATTCTACAATTTACTGTAGGATATCATATATATATATATATATATATATATATATATATATATATATATATATATATATATATATATATTTATTTATTTATATATATATAGTGCATCATATCAATAGTTCTGAGATGGAGAAACCTTGGTTTAGACAAAAGTAGTGACTTATCAAGTAAGAAAAATTAGATAATAATCAACCTTTACCATAGCAACAGATTTTCAAACAGCAATTTCCTTAAACCAGAAGAATATGAAGAAATGTATTTAAGATATGCAAAGAAAATACCAGCCCAGTATTTTATATCTAGCAAAACTGATTTGCAAGTATAAAGGGTACAAACACTTATCAACATGTTAAAACTCAGTGTATTATTCCTATGATCTCTTCTTGAAGAATCTAGTAGAGAACAATCTTCACACAATCAGACTGTCTATAAATATTGGTGAGCATTAAACATATAGGACATATGTTACATGTAGAGCTAAAACCAGATGAGGACTAAAATGATTGGAATGTAGAATTCAATGGCTATCTGCTCAAGCATTTTAGACATAGTACAGCTACTTTTAAAAGGGTAAGAATGGATTCTTGGTGTAGAAAAGAAAAAGGAGATTCATGAGTTTATGATGATATTTTTAAAAACATAAAGCTAATTTTTCACTTTCATAGAATGCTAACAAATAAATTAACTATCTCAAAAATTAGTAAAGAAGGGGAAATAAGCTTTTCTCCTATATTCCTCATATGTAACCAAACAGTAGATTAAGGGAAGCATTTACTTAAAAGTATTCCATGTAATATATGAAGAATTATAGAATCAGAATAAACTTTTTTTTTTTTTTTTTTTTTTTTTTTGTGGCATGCGGGCCTCTCACCATTGTGGCCTCTCTCACTGTGGAGCACAGACTCCGGACCCGCAGGCCCAGCGGCCATGGCTCATGGGCCCAGCTGCTCTGTGGCACGTGGGATCCTCCTGGACCAGGGCACAAACACGTGCCCCCTGTACCGGCAGGCGGACTCCCAACCACTGTGCCACCAGGGAAGCCCAGAATAAACATTGTCGTAGCTCCCAATGAATTAAAAAATCTAAATGTTGAACTTCAATAGCCGGTATCATCACAAAAAAGGGAGACGACCAGATATTATATGCATTCTAGTGAAAGAATACAACATCATCTATCTATAGGCTTGCTGAAGAAGTCCAACATGAGTTAGATCAAGTCTCTGAAACCAGCTTCCAATTTGTGGAAAATATAGGTAGGAGAAGTAATGTAGCACTCCACCAGACTGTAGGAAACACTACAGGTCAAATAGTCCAAGATCTTCAAAAGATAACTTGTAAGGAAAATAATGGGATAGGGTGGAAACATGTAGACTGAAAGAGACTTAAAAGGTATAGTATTTTTAAATGGACAAGACTGAACTAGAGTTTAAATTGCATATTCGCAAATGTTAGGAAGTATGCAACAAGTGATCCATTCATTGAGAACAAATTACTGTCAAATCTCACTAATCATAAATCTTCAGTTAATATTGTGTTTCTCCAAATCCATATTGAAAATAATTTCTTCTTAAAAAATTTAAAGGTCATAATGCAAGAGATGAAACAGGGACTTCCCTGGTGGATCAGTGGTTAAGAATCCACTTGCCAATGCAGGGGTCATGGGTTCGAGCACTGGTCTGGGAAGATCCCACCTGCAGCAGAGCAACTAAGCCTGCAAGCTACGACTACTGAGCCAACGTGCCACAAGTACTGAAGCCCACGTGCCTACAACCTGTGCTTCATAACAAGAGAAACCACCACAATGAGAAGCTCGTCCACCCCAAGGAAGAGTAGCCCTCACTCGCCACAACTAGATAAAGCCTGCATGCAGCAACAAAGATCCAATGCAGCCAAAAATAAATAAATAAATAAATTTATTTTTTAAAAAGAAGAGATGAAACAGCTTTAAAAATTATTCTTTTCAATAGAAAGGTCATATATTTGCTTCAACTTCTGGGTCTAACAACTAATTTCCCTGTGTAAAGGAGTTTTATACTTAAGGGATAGTATTGTGTAACACAGGACTAGTAAGAGTTGTAATGCTGCTGAACTATCAAAATAGGAAAATAATAATAATAAAAATAATAATAATATTATAAATATTATAAAATAATATTATAAAAATAATATAAATATACGCATAATCATAAAAATAAAAATAATCATAATAATAAAAATTAAAATCATGTATTTATTGTGGTGGTGGTAAAACAAAGCTACCAATGTAACAAAATCACATAGAGCTACACACATACTTACACACACATACACAAGTGTATGTATAAAAAGCGAAATCAATGTACCAAAGTTAATTTCTTGTTTTTTTTATTATACAGTAGTTCTGTGAGATGTTGGTATGAGGTGGTGAGGGGTGCATAAGACTGCCCTATGCATTTATTTTCAACCTTATGTGAATCTATAATTAATTCAAAATAAGGAATTTTTGAAAAGTCAATTCAACAAGGCTTTTAGAATTTACTGACAGCCAAATTTACTACTACCAAACTCCTCATTCAAATCATAAGAAGGTCTAAAAGTTGGCAAGGGGAATCATTGTACAGAGTGATGGATATTAGTAAAATAATCAACTGAATGTGTTTTGCTTCAGTGGTCACAAGAGAAAAAAATGTATTTAACAGAAAGCCAGAGATCATACAATGGAGAAGTAACGGGCACAATGAAACTTTGAAAAACACAGCATCAAATGAAGTCAAACAGGATCCAAAGCAGAATTAGAACAAAGAGAGGTCATTTTGTGGCAATTTTTCTCAGTTTCCACAAGACACACAGCAGCTTAATAATAGAGTTTGGGCCCTGAAAGCACCAATAGTGCCATTTGAAAACAACTGAAATAATAAATTATTGCCTTAATAGCCTTGTTGAAGTAAGTGAATTAGTGGCTGCTGACCTGGTGTGCAAAATATCTGACCCAAGTAAGGGGCTGAAGGAACCAAGCTAATTCTGTCCACCGTGCTTCTATAGTGGTTAGCTTGGCTTCTGGCCAACATGGAGTAACAAAGACCAGTTTTATTCTCCTACCAGAAATGACAAAAATAAAGACCATTAGATATAGACATAAACATAGATATAGATAGATATAAACATCAGCTTTCAATTCACTGGGCATCAGGCAAGAAAAGACTGATTTCTAAGAGACACTGAAAAAAATGAAGTGAGCCCAATAAATGCCTCAGCTTACTGCACTGAGAGAGTTTCAAGGCCACAGCACAGGGAGCGGGAACTCAGAGAGAGCCCAGCAGATGTGCTGACTTGTAGAGACAGTTGAGAGTGTGAAAGTCCAAAGTAGCCAGGGTTCACAGAGCAGAGTGCTGGAGAATAGAGAGGTTCAGAGATAGAGTAATCAGATTTAAAGGGTCTTCCTGAAGTATTCAAAAGAGTACTAATTACTGTATCCATGTAAGTAAACTATCAGAAGATAAGGAGAGGACCACCTAAAAAGATTAGAGGAAATAATAATCAGAGCTAGTGACAGAACCTGTTCCCACAAGCTAGACTGGAAACCTCATTATTCTTAAGACATGGCAGAGAGAACTTAGAAGGGTCTCACCTATGTAGTGGGAAACAACACTAGACTAAACTTGGCTCTGGTGCCACCTAAAAAATCTTTAAAAGGAATACCCAAAAATATCAAAAAGTTTCCAAGTATTTAACTGTATCCTTGAACAAAGCTCAAGAGTACTTATAAAAATACAAAAATTTGAGCACCCAGGAAGATAAAATTTAGAATGTTTGCATCCAATAAAAAATTATTAGGCATGAAAAGAAAAAATATGACCCATAATGCAGAAAAAAATCAGTGTATCAAAACAGGCCCAGAAATGAGACAGATGTCAGAAATAACAGACAAGATATTTAAAATACTTATTATAACTGTACTCTAAATGTTATAATATGTAAGTAGAAACATAGAATATACAAAAACAAGTCAAATCTAACATCTGAAAATAAAAACTACAGTACTTGGAATGAAAAATACATTGGATAGGATTAACAGAACATTAGACATTGCAAAAGAAAAAATTACTTACTTTGAAGGTATAACTATAGAAACTATCCAAAATGAAATACAGAAAGAAAGACTTAAAAAATAAACAGAGGGACTTCCCTGGTGGTGCAGTGGTTGAGTCCACCTGCCGATGCAGGGGACACGGGTTCCTGTCCTGGTCCAGGAAGATCCCACATGCCGCGGAGCGGCTGGGCCCGTGAGCCATGGCCGCTGAGCCTGCGCATCCGGAGCCTGTGCTCCACAACAGGAGAGGCCGTAACAATGAGAGGCCCACATACTGCAAAAAAATAAAATAAAATAAATAATAATAATAATAATAATAATAATAATAATAATAATAATAATAATAATAATAAACAGAGTATCAGGATCACTCTGGGAAATAGTTTGGCAGTTTCCTATAAAACTAAACATGAACTTACCATACCACACTGCAACTGCACTCTTGGGCATTTATCCCAGAGAAATAAAACATATGTTCACACAAAAAATCTATACACAAATGTTCACAGAAGCTTTATTCATGATAGGTAACCTCTGGAAACAACACAGCTGTCCTCCAGTGTGTGAATGAGTAAACACAAACACATTGTATCATGCTGAGTGAAAAAAAAAAGCCAATCCCAAAAGGTCATATACTATATAACTCCATTTTATCATATGGTAGGGCATATGGAATGGATATAACTATAAGCACTTAGCATGAAGGAGCATTCTGAGATGATATATCTTGACTGCAGTGGTGGTTCCACATACCTATACATGTGATAAAGTGGAATATAACTATGCACACATTGTACATTTTTAATTCTCTTGTTTTGATATTGTACTACAGCTACTTAAGATGGAACCATTGGGACAATTGGGTGAAGGATACACTAGACTTTTCTGTATTATCTTTGTAATTTCCCATGAATCTAAATTTGTTCCAAAATAAAAATATTTTAAAAATGAACAGAGAGTCACTGAGTTCTGAAACAACCTCATGTGGCCTAGTATACCTGTAATTCAGGAAAACTTGAAAAGTTGGTAGAAAAATATTTGAAGAAACAATGACTGAAAATTTCCTAAAGTTGATGGAAACTTCAATCACAGATCTAAAAACTGATAAAGCCCAAATACAAGGAACATGAAGAAAATAGTACCAATGCATGTCATAATCAAATTGCTTAAAATACTAGCAATAAAGATATATGTCCCAAGGCAGCCAGAAAAAAAAGATACTTTACACACAGAGAAACATAGATAAATATGATAGCAGATTTCTTGTGAAACAATACAAACTAGTAGACAGGAAACACATCTGAAAGAATAATAGTACTGAAGGAAAAATAGTAGTGAAAGAAAATACTCCATCAGCCCAAACAATGAAAACAGCTTTCAAAAATCCATCAGCCCAAATACAGTGAAAACAGCTTTCAATAATGAAGACAACTCAGGTTTTTTTTTTGTTTTTTTTTAATTTTTTTTTTGCTTTATAACAAATTTAATCAGTTATACATATACATATGTTCCCATAGCCTCTCCCTTTTGCGTCTCCCTCCCACCCTCCCTATCCCACCCCTCCAGGTGGTCACAAAGCACCGAGCTGATCTCCCTGTGCTATGCGGCTGCTTCCCACTAGCTATCTACCTTACGTTTGGTAGTGTATATATGTCCATGCCGCTCTTTCACTTTGCCACAGCTTACCCTTCCCCCTCCCCATATCCTCAAGTCCATTCTCTAGTAGGTCTGTGTCTTTATTCCTGTCTTACCCCTAGGTTCTTCATGACATTTTTTTTTCCTTAAATTCCATATATATGTGTCAGCATACAGTATTTGTCTTTCTCTTTCTGACTTACTTCACTCTGTATGACAGACTCTAGGTCCATCCACCTCATTACAAATAGCTCAATTTCGTTTCTTTTTATGGCTGAGTAATATTCCATTGTATATATGTGCCACATCTTCTTTACCCATTCATCTGATGATGGACACTTAGGTTGTTTCCATCTCCGGGTTACTGTAAATAGGGCTGCTATGAACATTTTGGTACATGTCTCTTTTTGAATTATGGTTTTCTCAGGGTATATGCCCAGTAGTGGGATTGCTGGGTCATATGGTAGTTCTATTTGTAGTTTTTTAAGGAATCTCCATACTGTTCTCCATAGTGGCTGTACCAATTCACATTCCCACCAGCAGTGCAAGAGTGTTCCCTTTTTCCCACACCCTCTCCAGCATTTATTGTTTCTAGACTTCTTGATGATGGCCATTCTGACTGGTGTGAGATGATATCTCATTGTAGTTTTGATTTGCATTTCTCTAATGAGTAAAGATGTTGAGCATTCTTTCATGTGTTTGTTGGCAGTCTGTATATCTTCTGTGGAGAAATGTCTATTTAAGTCTTCTGCCCATTTTTGGATTGGGTTGTTTGTTTTTTTGTTATTGAGCTGCATGAGCTGCTTATAAATTTTGGAGATTAATCCTTTGTCAGTTGCTTCATTTGCAAATATTTTCTCCCATTCTGAGGGGACAACTCAGTTTTTAAAATGAGCAAAGGAATTGAATAGCCATGTTTCAAAAGAAGGCACACACACACACACACACACACAGAAAAAAAGAGTACACAATGGCCAATAAATGCAAGAAAAAAGATGCTCAACACTAAAACAGACAAAGGGATCAATGGAACAGAATAGAGAGTCCAGAAATAAACCCACACACCTATGGTAAATGAATCTATGATAAAGGAGCCAAGAATATTCAATGGAGAAAAGACAGTCTCTTCAGCAAGTGGTGTTGGGAAAGCTGGACAGCTACATGTAAATCAATGAGGTTAGAGCACTCCCTAACACCATGAACAAAAATAAATTCAAAATTGCTTAAAGACTTAAACATAAGACATGACACCATAAAACTACAAGAAGAGAACATAGACAAAAAAAAATTCCCGGACATAAATCATAGCAAATGTTTTCTTAGGTCAGTCTTGCAAGGTAAAAGAAATAAAAGCAAAAATAAAGAAATGGGACCTAATAAAATGTATAAGCTTTTGCACAGCAAAGGAAACCATAAACAAAGTGAAAATACAACATGCAGAATGGGAGAAAATATTTGCAAATGATGCAACTGACAAGGGCTTAATTTCCAAAATATACATACAGCTCAATATCAACAAAACAAACAATCCAGTCAAAAAATGGGCAGAAGATCTAAACAGACATTTTTCCAAAGAAGACATACAGACGGCCAACAAGCACATAAAAAGATGTTCTACATCATTAATTATTAGGGAAATGCAAATCAAAACTACAATCAGGTTTCACCTCACACTGGTCAGAATGGTCATCATCAAAAAGTTTACAAATAATAAATGCTGGTGAGGGTGTGGAGAAAAGGGAACCCCCTTCACTGTTGGTAAGAATGTAAATTGGTGCAGCCACTGTGGAGAACAGTATGGAAGTTCCTTAAAAAACTATAAAGAAAGTTACCATATGATCCAGCAATCCCACTTCTGGGCATATATCCAGAAAAGAGGAAAATTCTTATCCAAAAAGATACATGCACCCCAATGCATATAGCAGCATTATTTATAATAGACAAGACATGGGAGCAACATAAGTTGTGATATGTATATATATATATATATATATATATATATATATATATATATATATATATATATATAATGGAATATTACTCAGTCATAAAGAATGAAATAATGCCATTTGCAGCAACATGAACAGACCTAGAGATTATTATACTAAGTGAAGTATGTAGAAGAAAGATAAATATCATATGATATCACTTATATGAAGAATCTAAAAAATGATACAAATGAACTTATTTACAAAGCAGAAACAGATTCACAGACATAAGAAATAAACTTATAGTTACAAAAGGGGAAAAGGGGGGAGAGATAAACTAGGAGTTTGTGATGAATAGACACACACTACTATATGTAAAATAAACAATAAAGACCTACTCTATAGCACAGGGAACTATATTCAGTACCTTGTAATAACAACCTATAATGGAAAAGAATCTGAAAAAAGTGTATACACACACACACACACACATCTGAATTACTTTGCTCTACATCAGAATTTAGCACTGTAAATCAACTATACTTCAATTTAATTAATTATTAGTGAATTAGAAATACTCCACATCATTAGTTATTAGGAAAATGCAAAGCAAAACCACTAGGGGATATGATACTTCTTCACACCCATTAGGATGACTATACTTTTTAAAAACAGTAACAAGTGTTGGTGAAGATGTGGAGAAATTGGAACTTTCACATGCTGGTGAGAATGTAGGTACAGCTGCTTTGGAAAACGGTTTTGCAATTTCTCATAATGTTAAACATAAAGATGCCATATGATCCAGTAATTCCACTCCCAAGTATATACCAAAGAGAAATGAAAACATATATCTACACAAACACTTATACATGGATGTTCATAGTGGAATTATTCATAATAACAAAAAATTGTTAAAACCCAAATGGCCATCAACTAATGACTGGGTCAACAAAATGTAGTAGGTTCATACAATGGAATATCTTACAGCCATAAAATAATGAATTGCTGATACATGATAAACATGGATGAACCTTGATATTATTTTGTTATGTGAAAGAAGCCAGATATAGAAAGCATGTATGATTTCATTTGTATGAAATGTACAGATAGGCAACTCTATAAAGAAAATAAATTAGTGGTTGCCAAGCCTGGGGTAATTGGGGGGAAATGGAAAACCATGGCTTATAGGTATGAGTTTCCCTTCATGGATAATAAAAATGTTCTAATATTAATTCAGTTGTATATTTTAAATTGGCTAATCCATAAAGGCATATGAATTATATATTAATAGATCTGTTAAAAACAACCACAAAAAAAGAGATTTGTAGGCATACAAAAAGTAAAATAATTCATTACCAGCAGACCTACATTACATGACATGTTAAAGGATGTTCTTCAAGAAGAAAAAAATTACACTACAGGGAAATCTGAAAGTACACAAAGAAATGAAGAGCACCAGAAATAATAAATACATGGGTGCCAGTTTTATAAATTATTTAAATATTGTTAAAAATATAATTGACTCTGTAAACAAAAATATAAACAATGAATTATGGGCTTTAGAACATATGTAAATATGTATGTGATACATGAATATATGTACATATGTAAATTTGCAAATATGTAAATAGACCATGTGTAATGACAACCAAACACAAAAGCCAAGAAGGGAAAAAAAAGTATACAGTTGTAAGATTCTTATATGTTAAGTGGTATAATATCACCTGAAAATAGGTTGTGATAAAGATGCATATTATAATCCCAGCAAATAATAAAATAACAAAACAATGAGTTATAGCTAGTAAGACAACAAGCATACAATGGTTAGCTCAGTGAGTCAGAATAGTACTTGTGAGGCCAAAACCTTGGGTCCATCTATGATTGGATGAGTTAACATTGTTCTGTTCCTGAGGCACAACTAAACTGTTAATATGGACCTTTCCTTCTCTTGGATGCATATGTTCTGGCTGTCAGAGACATTGTGGGCACTGTGGGGTGGTGAGTCAGTGGAGACAAGTTCAATACCACTGCAAAAATTTTCTCTGCTATTCTAATGACAACTCAACAAAAAATGAGAGGAGGAGGAACCAAGATGGTGGAGTAGAAGGACGTGCTCTCACTCCCTCTTGGGAAAACACCAGAATCACAACTAGCTACTGGACAATCATCGATGGTAAGACACTGGAACTCACCAAAAAAGATACCCCATATGCAAAGACAAAGGAGAAGCAACAATGAGATGGTAGGAGGGGCACAATCACAGTAAAACCAAACCCCATAACTGGGGTGGGTGACTCACAGACTGGAGAACACTTATACCACAGAATTCCACCCACTGGAGTGAAGGTTCTGAGCCCTACGTCAGGCTTCCCAACCTGGGGGTCCAGCAATGGGAGGAGGAATTCCTAGAAAATCAGACTTTGAAGCCTAGTGGGAATTGATTGCAGGACTTCGTGAGGCCTGGGGGAAACAGAGACTCCACTCTTGGAGGGCACACACAAAGTTGTGTGCGTGTGTCGGGACCCAGGGGAAGGAGCAGTGACCCATACGAGACTGAACCAGACCTACCTTCTAGTGTTGGAAGGTCACCTCTCCTGCAGAGGTGGGGGGGGTGGCTTAACGTGGGGACAAGGACACTGGGAGCAGAAGTTCTGGGAAGTACTCCTTGGCTTGAGCCCTCCCAGAGTCTGTCATTAGCCTGACCAAAGAGCCCAGGTAGGGTCCAGTGTTGGGTTACCTCCAGCCAGACAACCAACAGGGAGGGAACCCAGCCCCACCCATCAACAGTCAAGTGGATTAAAGTTTCACTGAGCTCTGCCCACCAGAGTGCCGCAGACCAGCCTGAGAAAGAGGATTTCACCACCCAGTGTCAGAAGGGAAGGGGTAAGGAACTGAAGTAGCACCGACGAATGGGGTCAGGAGGACCAAGACAACTGATGGTTGCAAGGCAAATTTTATTATGCTACAGTTGCAGATTATACAGACTAGAAAAGGGAAGGTTGCCAGGTGGTGGTTTACATTATCTACAGACTGCCTCAGCTCAAGGTTAACTTCCCTGGGAGAAAATCTGTAAACTCAGAATCATCCAAAATAACCTGCACGTGCAGGGGGGAGACAGCTTTGCTTGTCTCATTTAACATTCTTTCTGATCTCTGGGCCCTGGTGACTTATCTCCCATGGAATGGAACAAGGAAGGGAACAAGTAGGCACAGTCCCTTCTAGCAGTGGTGGAATGCCTGGCATGTCCACAGCCTGCTCTCAAGGCTGACAGTTTCCCACAGGTCCCCCTTTTTTATCTTTTTAATTTTTGTTGCAAAATAATTCCATGAAGCTTAGTGCCGAGAGTAGCATATTGTTGCATGAGAATACGAAACAGACATGAGAAGATTATTATCAAGAATAGGCAAATTATGGCCAGGGAAATAAATCCTGACAACCCTCCAGTAATCCAAGACTGAGGGTTTAACCACTTTAAATGATCCAGTAATGTTTGAATTACATCTTCTGGCTAAATATCATCAAGATGTGCATTTTGTGTATCCTGAATTTCAGTGTTTAACTTCTTAAGATCAAGACTAATATTATTATCTGACCAAACACTCAGCAGATGCATTTTTACTTTTTCCCATTCCCAAATAGAGTCATTATACTTATAAGGAGTAACACAAATCCATATATACTTTGAATGCTAAGCTAAACGCATCCTCAATTTTAATGCTGCCATCTGATCTCCAATTCCCAAAATTGCGTTTTTAAATTCATCTAACTTGCTATTAATCTGTAAATCTATGTGACTTTGTGAAGATAAAGCAAGACTGGTATTTTGAGATAATTGATTAATACTCTGTGAAAGAGCAAGACCAGCAGTAGCCGCGGTGGCAGATAGAGCAGCCAAGGCAAGTATACTTACTATTAGCCACCCAATAAAGCATCTCCTTCTCTGCAAGGCTTTAGAGTGTTCCACCCATGCCTGTACTCCAGTATTTTCATACCAAGGTTCTTTCAGATGTACAGGCACCATAACATACATGGGTTGCTTTAGTATAAGCACAGATTGCGTTCCTGCAGAAGCGAACATACAACTGTTAAAAATACAATTAACACAGCTAATATTATATCCTCCTTTGAAAGAATTACCAATGTTAATAGAACCAATCAAAAGTGTATATGGAGGAGCAACACAAGTTATAACAGGTGTATTGGAATAAGTTAGAGCTGGTTTCCATATATCCCAGTTCTTTTGAAATGTGATAAACCTATCTATGACGGGAATAAAAGAGATAAGAATTGACCCCTTGGTATAATCTATAGTACACCATATTTTGTTTTTATTCCAAGATTCATTGCAACGTTCAAAATTGGATTCAGGAAAGTTAACGGTCATAAAAGGAGGAAATTGATTTTTTTGATTTTCTGTTAAGAATAGTAACCTGATGTCCAGCTATAAGTATCCCTTGTCCTCCAAGTAAACACTTCATACAGAAATAATTTCCTGAATCTTCACCTGTAACCTTGGCTATAGTAATAGCAGAATCCCTAAGTGGTGAGGCATATGAGAGTCAACCTATAATATTAATAAGTTGTCCATTTTTATACCAAATTATGGTATCCTTAAGATCCTCTCATCAGCTGGTAGCCGGGCATGTAAGAGTAATGCTGGTTCCTGTAAAATGAAGGATGCCTGGAGAGCCTGACAAACTAATTGATTGATCCGTTCCCTCATAAACATCTGTATGCTCATAACTAATAGCTTTTACACATCCAGTTTCCAGATTCAATGGGCTAAGACAGACAGGATAGGTATTAAACCAGTTAGTCTAATTTACAGATATATTGATTTGTTTTATAGTCTCAATAAGCGGCCCATAAACAGTATCATTGTAAAATACAGGAAACTCTGCTTCAAACCAAGATATGGGTTGTAATAGTGGAGGATCAGGTACATAGGCCCAGTAAGTTGCTGCATTAACAGAGGGAACACATGAAATGGTTGCCAACATAGCCAAAAATAAAGTTACAGGTGTAACAAGATTATTCTGTTGTTTCACTAACTCTTGAGCTTGTGAAACCAATTGTTTAATTTGTCCCCAAGTTGGAACATCACTCCTTTGAGTCGTCCTGACAAGTGATTTCCTCTTCTTCTTTTTCTGAATCAACACTGTCAAATTTTCGGGAGAGATGCAGAGCTTCTTCATCTTCTGAACTTGTTGTGAGCTGTGGCGAGCCATCTATTTGCTTGACTAAGTGCTCAGGAAGCCAGTGAGGTCCAGGCGCTGATCTGGGAAAGATACACATCTGACCACGTCCCCAAATCAACACAGGATCAGGACCACACCAAGTGCTGGTTAACGGATCTTTCCAGAGGACCTCTGGAGATTGAGAGGCCAATCTTGGCTCAGCCACCAACCTCTCCCCTGCAGAGCAGCCAAATTTGTCAATGGTGAGAAAATTTAAAATAAACAAAGCATGATTTATAAGGTTATGTGGTGTTGTTCTATATAATTCCCCCTTTTTTATTTTTTCAATAGCTAGCTTTAAAGATCTTTTTGCACGTTCTATAATACCTTGTCCTTGAGGGTTATATGGAATGTCTGTAATATGGGTAATTTGTAATGAATTACAAAATGTTGCAAAAGCAGCACTAGTGTAAGCGGGCCCATTATCTGTTTTTATAACTTTAGGAATATTTATAAATGCAAAACAATGTAATAAATGAGTAATGACATGTTTAGTAGCCTCTCCGGTCTGTGCTATAACACAGAGGAAACCAGAATAAGTATCAATAGTGACATGAACAAACTGTAATTTACCAAGAGATGGGTTATGAGTAACATCCATTTGCCATAAATGACTAGGTAATAATCCATGAGGATTAACATCATAATGTGGAACAGGAAGGTGAGGTAAGCATTGTGGGCATTGCTTAACAATTTGTCGGACAGCTTCACGAGTAAGGGAAAATTGTTTGCATAATGTAGCTGCCGATTGATGGTGTAAAGCATGCGATTGTTGTGCTGCTTGTGAAGCAGTTTGATCATAACTTACCGTAATATGAGGGTGTCCAGGACATGGATCATGAGTATCAACAGTATGAAGATAATGAATGCAATACATTAGCCATTCTTTTTTTTTTTTTTTTTTTTTTTTTTTTTTTTGTGCGGTACGCGGGCCTCTCACTGCTGTGGCCTCTCCCGTTGCGGAGCACAGGCTCCGGACGCGCAGGCTCAGCAGCCATGGCTCACGGGCCCAGCTGCTCCGCGGCATATGGGATCCTCCCGGACCGGGGCACGAACCCGCATCCCCTGCATCGGCAGGCGGACTCTCAACCACTGCACCACCAGGGAGGCCCAGCCATTCTTGATAGCATGACCAATGGAAAGGAGGAGTATGGTAAATTGGGATATGTCCTGCTTTAGGGAAAAGAGATTGAGGAGGAAGAGTAACCTTAACCTTATTTTGGGGAGGAAAATGCACAGGATAAAGATCACATTTAGATCGAGTTAAAACATCTGCAGTCGCATTAAGTTTAGTCAATGGACCAGGCAAGTTAGAATGAGCACGGATATGCAGAGCTGCAACAGGACCATCATGGGAATGAATAAGCTGTTGAAGCAAACGAAAAGAGGATGATAATTCAGGGTCATTAGTATGTCCTATGGTTGCAGTCTCCAGAAGAATAAAAATAAGCTAATAAGATATTTACTATCAGAAAACAAATTAAAAGATATAGAAGGCAAATGTTTAAAAGCCATAATGACAGCATACAATTCAAAACGTGAGCTGAAGTCAAGGAAGTTTGTTTAATTAGTTTTGTTCCATCGTCAGTGATTACAGTAGCCACTCCTGAAGAAGAACTGTCTGTAAAAAACAAAGGTACATGAGGAATAGGCTGTTGCCTAATTATAGAAGGAAAGATATGAGTTAAGTTTGCTGAATTAGATCAATTTATCAGCAGGGTAATGGCATTCCAAGGTACCTGAAAATCCTGCAAGAGCAAGATCCCATTCATTATTATGTTGAAAAAGCCAATTTTGTTGACTAACTGAATAAGGGACAATAATTTGAGAAGGTTCTATACCTATAAGTTGTAAGCATCTAGTTCTACCTTGCATTATTAAATTACTAATAAGTTCATAATAAGAGGAATAACTTTAGAGGGTGTAGTTTTCATATGAATCCATTCAATAATTCCAACAGTTTGCCATAAGATGGCAGTAGGCACATGAGGTGTTGGACAAACAATTAAAGACATTGGCAGGTGAGTGTGAATTCGAGTTAACTGTGCAGAGCTGATAGCTCTATTAACTATTTGTAAAGCTTGAAATCCTTCTGGAGTCATAGAGCGTGAAGAAGAAGGATCTGAGTCACCTTTAAGAATATCAAACACAGGCTGTAATTGAGCAGTAGTAAGTTCTAAGGAAGGCCTTAGCCAATTAATATCTCCAAGTAATTTTTGAAAATCACTTAATGTTTTTAAATTATCAACTCGAATTTGTAGTTTTTGAGGCCTAATGGTAGTGTTATCAATATATTTTCCCAAATATAAAAATGGAGATTGTCTTTGAACTATTTCTGAGGCAATGACCAAGACAAATGATTGTAAGGATTGTTGTAAAAATTGAAAAGCCATCTCTAATAAATAAATATTATCAGTGGCTAAAAGTATATCATCCATATAATGTATGAGATACAACGTTGGAAACCTTTTTCTCACAGGTGTCAAGGCCTGAGCCATATATTTTTGGCATAATGTAGGACTATTTGCCATGCACTGAGGCAATACTTTCCATTGAAATCTCCTCATGGGTTCCTTAAAATTTAACGAAGGCAAGCTAAAAGCAAAATGTTTTCCATCTTCAGGAAACAAAGGAATAGTGAAAAAACAATCTTTTAAATCTATAGCTAAAAGATGGTAATTGTGTGGTATGGCTGTTGGAGAGGGTAGGCCTGGTTGAAGAGCTCCCATTATTAGCATAGTTTTATTAACAGCTCTTAGATCCTGTAATAACCTATATTTTCCAGATTTTTTCTTGATAATATAAATAGGAGTGTTCCAAGGACTAGTGGAAGCCTCTGAGTGTCCTAATTTTAATTGTTCTATAACCAACTGCTCTGCAGCCTTTAATTTCTCCTTAGTGAGGGGCCATTGGTCCACCCATACTGGGTCATCAGTCAGCCAAGTAATTGGATCATCAGTGAGTAGATGAGAATCCAAGGCCCCTAAGAAAATCCCAAACCTGAGTCTATTGGAAGATGGTGGAAGAGTAAGATGCAGAGATCACCTTCCTCCCGACAGATAAACCAGAAATTCAACTACACGTGGAACAACTCCTACAGGACAGCTACTGAACACAGGCAGAAGACCTTAGACCTCCCAAAAGGCAAGAAACTCCACCACGTACCTCGGTAGGGCAAAAGAAAAAAGAATAAACAGAGACAAAAGGATAGGGACGGGACCTGCACCAGTGGGAGGGAGCCGTGAAGGAGGAAAGGTTTCCACACACAAGGAAGCCCCTTCGTGGGCAGTGACTGAGGGTGGCGGAGGGGGAAAGCTTCAGAGCCACAGAGGAGAGCACAGCAACAGGGGTGTGGAGGGCAAAGCGGAGAGATTCCCGCACAGAGAATCAGTGCCGACCAGCACTCACCAGCCCGAAAGGCTTGTGTGCTCGGCCGCCGGGGTGGGCGGGGCTGGGAGCTGAGGCTCGGGTATCGGGTTTCAGTCGGAGCGCAGGGAGAGGACTGGGGTTGGTGGTGTGAACACAGCCTGAAGGGGTTAGTGTACCACGGCTGGCCGGGAGGGAGTCCGGGAAAAAGTCTGGACCTGCCGAAGAGGCAAGAGACTTTTTCTTCCCTCTTTGTTTCCTGGTGCGTGAGGAGAGGGGATTAAGAGTGCTGCTTAAAGGAGCTCCAGAGACGGGCGCGAGCCGCGGCTAAAAGCACAGACCCCAGAGACGGGCGTGAGACACTGGGGCTGCTGCTGCCACCGCCAAGAGACCTGTGTGTGAGCGCAGGTCACTGTCCATGCCCCCATTTTGGGGAGCCTGTGCAGCCCGCCACTGCCGGGGTCCTGGGATCCAGGGACAGCTTCCCTGGGAGAGTGCAAGGTGTGCCTCTGGCTGGTGCAACGTCATGCAGACCTCTGCTGCCACAAGCTCGCCCCGCACTACAAACCACTCCCTCCCCCTGGCCTAAGTGAGCCAGAGTCCTCCAAACAGCTGCTCCTTTAACCCCGTCCTGTCTGAGTGAAGAACAGACGCCCTCCGGTGACCTACATGCAGAGGCGGGGCCAAATCCAAAGGTGAGACCCAGGAGCTGTGAGAATAAAGAAGACAAAGGGAATTCTCTCCCAGCAGTCTCAGAAGCAGCGGATTAAATCTCCACAATCAACCTGACGTACCCTGCATCTGTGGAATACATGAATAGACAACGAATCATCCCGAATTGAGTAGGTGGACTTTGAGAACAAGATTTATGATTTTCCCCCTTTTCCTCTTTTTGTGAATGTGTATGTGTATGCTTCTGTGTGAGATTTTGTCTGTATAGCTTTGCTTCCACCATTTGTCCCAGGGTTCTATCCGTCCTTTTTTTTTCTGCTTTTATAAATTTTTTAATAATTATTTTTTATTTTAATAACTCATATTTTATCATACTTTAATCTATTTTACTTTATCTTCTCTCTTTCTTTTCTTCCTACCTTCCCTCCTTCCTCCCTCCCTCCCTCCTTTCTTTCTTTCTTTCCTTCTTTCTTTCTTCCTTCCATTCTCCTTTCTTTCTTCTATCTTTCTTTCTTTCCTTCTTCCTTTCTACATTTTCTCCCTTTCATTCAGAGCCGGGTGGATGAAAGGCTGTTGGTGCTGCAACGAGGAGTCATTGCTGTCCCTCTGAGATGGGAGAGCCAAATGCAGGACACTGGTCCAAAAGAGACCTCCTAGCTCCACATAATATCAAAGAGCAAAAATCTGCCAGAGATCTCCATCTCAACAGCAACACCAAGGTTCACTCAATGACCAGCAAGCTGCAATGCTGGACAACCGATGCCAAACAACTAGCAAGACAGGAACACAAAACCACCCATTAGCAGAGAGGCTGCCTAAATTCATAATAAGGCCACAGACACCCCAAAACAAACCAACAGATGTGAACCTCTCCACCAGAAAGACAAGATCAAGCCTGATCCACCAGAACACAGGCACTAGTCCCCTCCAACACGAAGTCTACAGAACCCACCGAAACAACATTAGGCACTGGGGACAGATACCAAAAACAATGGGAACTGTGAACATGCAGCCTGCAAAAAGGAGACCCCAAACACAGTAAGATAAGCAAAATGAGAAGACAGAAAAACACACAGCAGGTGAAGGAGCAAGATAAAAACCCACCAGACCTAACAAATGAAGAGGAAATAGGCAGTCTACCTGAAAAAGAATTCAGAATATTGATAGTAAAGGTGATACAGAATCTTGGAAATAGAATAGACAAAATGCAAGAAACAGTTAACAAGGACCTAGAAGAACTAAAGATGAATCAAGCAACGATGAGAAACACAATAAATGAAATGAAAAATACTCTAGATGGGATCAATAGCAGAATAAATGAGGGAGAAGAACGGATAGGTGACCTGGAAGATAAAATAGTGGAAATAGCTGCTGCAGAGCAGAATAAAGAAAAAAGAATGAAAAGAATGAAGGACAGTCTCAAAGACCTCTGGGAGAACATTAAATGCACCAACATTCGAATTATAGAGTTTCCAGAAGAAGAAGAGAAAAAGAAAGGGACTGAGAAAATATTTGAAGACATTATAGTTGAAAACTTCCATAATATGGAAAAGGAAATAGTTAATCAAGTCCAGGAGGCACAGAGAGTCCCATACAGAATAAATCCAAGGAGAAATAGACCAAGACACATACTAATCAAACTGTCAAAAATTAAATACAAAGAAAACATATTAAAAGCAGCAAGGGAAAAACAACAAATAACACACAAGGGAATCCCCATCAGCTTAACAGCTGAACTTTCAGCAGAAACTCTACAAGTCAGAAGGGAGTGGCAGGACATATTTAAAGTGATGAAGGAGAAAAACCTGCAACCAAGATTATTCTACTCAGCAAGGATCTAATTCAGATTTGATGGAGAAATTAAAACTTGAGGATATGGGGAGGGTGAAGGGTAAGCTGTGACAAAGTGAAAGAGCAGCATGGACATATATACACTACCAAACGTAAGGTAGATAGCTAGTGGGAAGCAGCCGCATAGCACAGGGAGATCAGCTCGGTGCTTTGTGACCGCCTGGAGGGGTGGGATAGGGAGGATGGGAGGGAGACGCAAAAGGGAGGGGATATGGGAACATATGTATATGTATAACTGATTAAAGTTGTTATAAAGCAAAAAAAAAATTTAACTTCAAGAGCAATAAATCTCTAGTTAAACTTAAAAAAAAATTGCAGAACACTCCCAAGCTTATTCTACAGGGCAACCATCACTCTGATACCAAGACCAGACAAAGATATCACAAAAAAATTAAATTACAGGCCAATATCACTGAAAAATATAGATGCAAAACTCCTCAACAAAATACTAGCAAACCGAATCCAACAACACATTAAAATGATCAGGGACTGCCCTGGTGGTCCAGCGTTTAAGACTCTGTGCTCCCAATGCAGGGGCCCCAGCGTTTGATCCCTGGTCAGGGAACTAGATCCCACATGCTGCAACTAAAGATCCCACATGCTGTGATGAAGATCCTGTGTGCTGTGATTAAGACCTGGCACAGACAAATAACTCAGTAAAGAAATATTTTTTAAAAAGGATCATACAGCATTATCAAGTGGGATTTATCCCAGGATTGTAAGGATTATTCAATATCCACAAGTTAATCAGTGCAATACACCACATTAACAAACTGAAGAATAAAAGAAATATATGATCCTCTCAATAGATTCAAAAAAAGCTTTTGACCAAATTCAACACACATTTATGATAAAAACTCTCCAGAAAGTGGGCATAGAGGGAACCTACCTCAATATAATAAAGGCTATATATGAAAACCCCACAGCAAACATCATTCTTAATGATGAAAAACTGAAAAAAATTCCCTTAAGATCAGGAACAAGACAAGGGTGTCCACTCTCAACAATTTTATTCAACATATATTTGGAAGTCCTAGCCATGGCAATCAGAGAAGAAAAAGAAATAAAGGAATCCAAATTGGAAAAGAAGTAAAACTGTCACTGTTTGCAGATGATGTGATGCTACACATAGAAAACTCTAAGGATGCTACCAAAAAACTTGTAGAGCTCATCAATGAATTTGGTAAAGTAGTAAGATACAAAAGTAATACACAGAAATCATTTGCATTCCTATACATTAACAATGAAAGATGAGAAAGAGAAATCAGAGAAACATCCCATTCACCATTGCATCAAAAATAATAAAATACCTAGGAATAAACCTACCTAAAGAGGCAAAAGCCCAGTACTCAGAAAACTATAAGATACTGATGAAAGAAATCAAAGATGGCACAAACAGATGGAGAGATATACCATGTTCTTGGATTGGAAGAATCAATATTGTGAAAATGACTATACTACCAAAAGCAATCTACAGAGTCATTGCAATCCCTATCAAACTACCAAAGGCATTTTTCACAGAATTAGGGGAAAAAAAACTTACAATTTGTATGGAAACACAAAAGACAATGGAGAGCCAAAGTAGTCTTGGGAAAGAAAATGGAGTTGGAGGAAACAGGCTCCCTGACTTTAGACTATACTACAAAGCTACAGTCATCAAAACAATATGGTACTGGCAAAGGAACAGAAATACAGATCAATGGAACAGGATAGAATGCCAGAGATATACCCACACACCTATGGTCACCTAATCTATGACAAAGGAGGCAAGAATATACAATGGAGAAAAGTCAGTCTCTTTAATAAGTGGTGCTGGGAAAATTGTAGAGCTACATGTAAGATAATAAAATTAGTACATTCCTTAACACCATACACAAAAATAAACTCAAAATGGATTAATGACTGAAATGTAGGGATTTCTCTGGCAGCCTTTTGGTTAAGATTCTGCACTTCCACTGCAGGGGGCACGGGTCAATCTCTGGTCAGGGAACTAAGAACCCACATGCCAGGTGGCATGGCCAAAAAAAGGGGTGAGTACACACGGTTTCTGGGGCAGGAGACCACTGTGTTCCCCTTTGCATGGCAAAGTAAGAAAGCTATTCTATTCTACTCAAAAAAAAAAAGACCTAAATATAAAGCTGGGTACTATAAAACTCTTAGAGGAAAACATAGGCAGAACACACTCTGACATAAATCACAGCAAGAACTTTTTCAATGCACCTCCTAGAATAAGAAAAATAAAAACAAAAATAAATGAATGTGGTCCAATTAAACCTAAAAGCTTTTGCACAGCATAGGACACCATATACAAAATGAAAAGACAGCAATCAGAATGGGAGAAAATATTTGCAAACGAAGCAACCAACAGAGGATTAACTTCTAAAATATACAAATAGCTTATGCAGCTCAATATCAAAAAACAGACAACTCAGTCAAAACATGGGCAGAAGATCTAAATAGAGATTTCTCCAAAGAAGACATATAGATGGCCAAAAAGCACATAAAAAATGCTCAACATCACAATTATTATAGAAATGCAAATTAAAACTACAATGAGGTATCGCCTCACACCAGTCAGAATGGCCATCATCAAGCAGTCTACAAACAGTAAATGCTAGAGAGGGTGTGGAGAAAAGGGAACCCTCCTACAATGTTGGTGGGAATGTAAATTGGTACAGTCACTATGGAGAACAATATGGAGGTTCCTTAAAAAACTGAAAATAGAGCTACCATATGATCCAGCAATCCCACTCCTGGGCATATATCCAAAGAAAACCATAATTAGAAAACATACATGCACCCCAGTGTTCATTGCAGCACTATTCCCAGTACCCAGGAAATGGAAGCAACCTAAATGTCCATCAATACAGAAATGGATAAAGAAGTGGTGGTACATATATACAATGGAATATTACTCATCCATAAAAAAGAATGAAATAATGCCATTTGCAGCAACATGGATGGACCTAGAGATTGTCACACTGAGTGAAGTAAGTCAGACAGAGACAGACAAATATCATATGATATAGTTTATATGTGGAATCTAAAAAAAAGGTACAATTGAACTTATCTGCAAAACAGAGAGTTAAATATGTAGAAAACAAACTTACGGTTACCAGGGGGTTAGGGATTTAGGGATGAATTGGGAGATTGGGATTGACATATATATGCTACTATATATAAAATAGACAACTAATAAGTACCTACTGTATAGCACTGGGAACTCTACTCAATACTCTGTAATGGCTTATATGGGAAAATAATCTAAAAAACAGTTGAGACATGCATATATGTAACTCACTCACTTTGCTGTACACCTGAAACTAACACAATGTTGTAAATCAATTAAAATATTTTTTTTAATTTACCTTTTTCCACTTGTGTTTAAAAAAACATGCATCTGAAGGAAAATGCTTGTGAAGATAGCATCTCAGTGTGTCGGATAATGGAGATTCAAAAGAGATAGTATGAAATTTCAGATCTCAGATTCTGATACTCGGGATTTTCAATGTCACGAATTAAACGCTTACTATATAGGAAAAAGAATAAAGGGGAAATTGCATTGCAGTGATAGAATATATTCTTGTTTACTCTAATCAAGTAACTGGTAGGCTCAATTAAATAGAGGGTGCCTACTTTACTATTTACATAAAAATAAACATAACCAGTAAACAATATCATACCAGAACTATACGTTTCAGAAGAATTCATTTTCCAAGTAATGCCATTTGGTTCCATAGGGAGAAAACTTCCAAATTTCTGTACCCTGTAATGATGTCGGGTGTTCACATGTTCATTCTAAAGCACTAGAATAACCTCAGTCATGTTTATTAAGGTGTTTTAGTATTCTGTGTTTTATTGTATTTAATTCTTGAAAATTTACATCAAATTCCACTCCAAAATTCTTGGCTACGAAAACAAGGAACAATGACAAACAGAATGCTAATTTAATACTTTATTTTAAGTTTACTTAACTTTATTGTTTTCTCTGAACATAGTTCTTTTTTTTTTTTTTTTTTTTTTTTTTTTGCTGTACGTGGGCCTCTCACCGTTGTGGCCCCTCCCATCGCGGAGCACAGGCTCCGGACGCGCAGGCCCAGCGGCCACGGCTCACGGGCCCAGCCGCTCCGTGGCACGTGGGATCCTTCCGGACCAGGGCACGAACCCGCGTCCCCTGCATCGGCAGGCGTACTCTCAACCACTGCACCACCAGGGAAGCCCTGAACATAGTTCTTTAAAAGCATTCCATTTAATTATATAACCCCGATAATAATGGCAATATAGGTACTCTTTTGCCATTGCTACTTTATTGATAAGAATGCTAAGATACTGAGATGTTTAGAGTTTCAGCAGCATGCCCAATGTCATATACGTAGCGTGTGGCAAAAATATCCACTATGTTATATGTTCACAAAGAATAAAAAATGAAGAAAAATAATTTAAGAACCAGGTTTCTAATAATCTCATAAATTATTAGTTGTTCAGGCTCACACATTTTGTTGTCATAAACAGGCTTGTGTGAGTTTCCTTCCCAAAAACACCTTCTAGTAAGTCAGAAAGAGAAAAACAAATACTATATACTAAAACATATATACGGGATCTAAAATAAAAATGGTTCTGAAGAACTTAGGGGCAGGACAGGAATAAAGATGCAGATGTAGAGAATGGACTTGAGGACATGGGGAGGGGGAAGGGTAAACTGGGAGGAAGTGAGAGAGTGGCATTGACATATATACACTATCAAATGTAAAAGAGATAGTTAGTGGGAAGCAGCCGCATAGCACAGGGAGATCAGCTCAGTGTTTTGTGACCACCTAGAGGGGTGGGTTAGGGAGGGTGGAAGGGAGATGCAAGAGGGAGGGGATATAGGGATATATGTATACGTATAGCTGATTCACTTTCTTATATAACAGAAACTAACACAAAATTGTAAAGTAATTATACTCCAATAAAATGTTAAAAAGAAAAAAAAGTACCAAAATAAATAAATTAATTAAAAAACATTATTTATATATTGATTTAATAGTGAATTATTGAGTGGAGACTTAACATATTTCATGCTTTCCCTGCTCATAGACTAATGCATTTTTAAATTTAAAATAAAGCTCTTGAGGGAACTCAGATAATCTTTTAACATATTGCCAAGAAAGCACAAGACACATGTAAATAATAGAAGCTCTAAACGTGGGACAAACAAAAATTAGGCATAATATTGAAGGTCTGTTACTCAATGTGGAGTTGATGAGAATTCTCTAGAGTCTTACATTACAAAATAAGCCCAATTCATTTACTTCTGAAGTACATAGAATCACTTTAAGTCAGCTTGTCCTTATACAGGTTTTCTAGTTGTGTGCAAAAGGGGAGGAGGGAAGGTGTTTAATTATTTTTATTGTGTGCTTGCCAAATAAAATGAGATTGTGTCACAAGTGAAAAAAAACCTATTTAATTTTGAAGTTTATCTTTTTACTGTTCTTATCAGAAGTTGGTCCCAGTATATGAAGTGGTTGTTCTTAACTTATAAATTTTTAAATAATTATAGATTCACAAGAAGTTACAAAATTAATACAGAGATATCCAGTGCACCCTTCAACCAGTTTCCCCCAGGGTAACTACAGTACAGTCAAAACCAGGAAATTGACATTGGTGCAATTTACAAATCTTAATTAGTTTCCACCAATTTTATATGTACTTATTTGTGTATGTGTGTGTGTGTACAATTTTATCATGTGTAGATGTATATAGCCATCACCAGAATCAAGATACATAACTATTCTATCCCTACAAAGACATTTCATGCTATCCATTTATAGTCATACTAACCCCACTTTCTTCCTCCCCTCATCCCTAATCTTTGACAACCTCTAATCTGTTATTCATTTCTATAATTCTTCTAGTAGTTTTCTACTGCATACTCTTTCCCTCTCTTTCTGGGACCCCAATGCTGCTAATAGTATATCTTTTGTGTTTGTCTCACAGGTCTCTAAGACTCTTGTCATTTATTTTTTTTGTCATTTTCTCTCTGTTGTTCAGACTGGCTAAATTCTATTGCTCTACCTTCAAGTTGACTGATTACTTCCTCTGTCATATTAATTCTGTTATTGAAACCATCCAGTTTTTTAAGTTCAGTTATTGTATTTTCAGTTCTAAAATTTTCATTTGGATCTTCTTTTTATTTTCTATTTCTTTGGTGAGACTTTCAATTTTTTATGTGTTTTAAGTGTGCTTGTAATTGCTCACTGAAGTATTTTTCAATAGCTTTAAAATCCATGTCAGATAATTCCATGTGTGATCTTGGTGTCAGTGTCTGTTGATTGTCTTTTCTTACTCACGTATAGTTGTCCTGATTCTTCATTTTGAGATTATGTTGTGAGACTCTGGATTCTATTTACCTTATGGCTACCAGGGCATCAGGGTGTAGGGATAAACTGGAAGATTGGGATTGACATATACGCACTACTGTAAATGAAATAGTTAACTAATAAGAACCTGCTGTATAGCACAGAGCACTCTACTCAATACTTTGTAATGACCTATATAGGAAAATAATCTAAAAATTTTTTTTAAAAAGTAGATATATGTATATGTATAACTGATTCACTTTGTTATACACCTGAAACTAACACAACATTGTAAATCAACTATACTCCAGTAAAAATTAAAAAAAAGAAATTAATTACACTATATTAAAATTCTCTAACAATCAATAATCACAAAATTAAAACATTCAATTTTGGTTACATTTAACATTTGCTGAATGAGTAATACTTTAAAAATGGCAGCTAAATACAAAATCGTATCTGATAAAACCCACACATAAAATCTTCAGAGACAACTCATCTTATCTTTCAAGTTGGTACTTTCAATATGTTGAGATACCAAGGAATTTATATCATTGACATTCAGAGTTAAAGTGAGAAGCAGAGTGATGGTAACGGATTAGAGTTACAGAAATAATTAGTTCCTTAAAGAGAGTAGAGAACTAAAGATGATAAAATAGTTAAGAATAAACACATTAAATGCAACAGTATTTTTTTAGAATGTTTCCATTTAAATTTATTTCTCTCTTGAAATATTTCATCATAAACATTTTTTCTAAATTTTTCTCTATTTTCTCTAATATGTTAATCATAGTATATTTTTTCTTTTTTTTATCAGTTTCTGCTTTATAAAAAAGTGAATCAGTCATACATATACATCTGTTCCCACATCCCTTCCCTAATGCATCTCCCTCCCACCCACCCTCCCCATCCCACCCCTCCAGGCGGTCACAAAGCACCGAGCTGATCTCCCTGTGCTCTGCGGCTGCTTCCCACGATCTATCTACCTTAAGTTTGGCAGTGTATATATGTCCATGCCTCTCTTTCTCTTTGTCACAGCTTACCGCTCACCCTCCCCATAACCTCAAGCCCATTCTCAAGTAGGTCTGTGTCTTTATTCCCATTGTACCCCTAGGTTCTTCATGACATTTTTTTTTAATTCCATATATATGTGTTAGTATACAGTATTTGTCTTTCTCTTTCTGACTTACTTCACTCTGTATGACAGACTCTAGGTCTATCCACCTCATTACATATAGCTCAGTTTCATTTCTTTTTATGGCTGAGTAATATTCCATTGTGTATATGTGCCACATCTTCTTTATCCATTCATCTGATGATGGACACTTAGGTTGTTTCCATCTCTGGGCTATTGTGAATAGAGCTGCAATGAACATTTTGGTACATGTCTCTTTTTGAATTATGGTTTTCTCAGGGTATATGCCTAGTAGAGGGATTGCTGGGTCATATGGTAGTTCTACTTTTAGTTTTTTAAGGAACCTCCATACTGTTCTCCATAGTGGCTGTACCAATTCACATTCCCACCAGCAGTGCAAGAGTGTTCCCTTTTCTCCACACCCTCTCCAGCATTTATTGTTTCTAGATTTCTTGATGATGGCCATTCTGACTGGTGTGAGATGATATCTCATTGTAGTTTTGATTTGCATTTCTCTAATGATTAATGATGTTGAGCATTCTTTCATGTGTTTGTTGGCAGTCTGTATATCTTCTTTGGAGAAATGCTTATTTAAGTCTTCTGCCCATTTTTGGATTGGGTTGTTTGTTTTTTTGCTATTGAGCTGCATGAGCTGTTTATAAATTTTGGAGATTAATCCTTTGTCAGTTGCTTCATTTGCAAATATTTTCTCCCATTCTGAGGGTTGTCTTTTGGTCTTGTTTATGGTTTCCTTTGCTGTGCAAAAGCTTTGAAGTTTCATTAGGTCCCATTTGTTTATCTTTGTTTTTATTTCCATTTCTCTAGGAGGTGTGTCAAAAAGGATCTTGCTGTGATTTACGTCATAGAGTGTTCTGCCTATGTTTTCCACTAAGAGTTTGATAGTGTCTGGCCTTACATTTAGGTCTTTGATCCATTTTGAGCTTATTTTTGTGTATGGTGTTAGGGGATGATCTAATCTCATACTTTTACATGTCCCTGTCCAGTTTTCCCAGCACCACTTATTGAAGAGGCTGTCCTTTCTCCACTGTACATTCCTGCCTCCTTTATCAAAGATAAGTTGACCATATGTACGTGGGTTTATCACTGGGCTTTCTATCCGGTTCCATTGATTATATTTCTGTTTTTGTGCCAGTACCACACTGTCTTGATTACTGTAGCTTTGTAGTATAGTCTGAAGTCAGGGAGCCTGATTCCTCCAGCTCCGTTTTTCGTTCTCAAGATTGCTTTGACTATTCGGGTTCTTTTGTTTTTCCAAACAAATTTTGAAATTTTTTGTTCTAGTTCTGTGAAAAATGCCAGTGGTAATTTGATAGGGATTGCATTGAATCTGTAGATTTCTTTGGGTAGTAGAGTCATTTTCACAATATTGATTCTTCCAATCCAGGAGCACAGTATATCTCTCCATCTATTTGTATCATCTTTAAATTCTTTCCTCAGTGTCTTATAATTTTCTGCATACAGGTCTTCTGTCTCCTTGGGTAGGTTTATTCCTAGATATTTTATTCTTTTTGTTGCAATGGTAAATGGGAGTGTTTTCTTGACTTCATTTTCAGATTTTTCATCCTTAGTGTATAGGAATGCCAGAGATTTCTGTTCATTAATTTTGTATACTGATACTTTACCAAATTCATTGATTACCTCTAGTAGTTTTCTGGTAGCCTCTTTAGGATTCTCTATGTATAGTATCATGTCATCTGCAAGCAGTGACAGATTTCTTCTTCTTTTCCAATTTGGATTCCTTTTATTTCCTTTTCTTCTCTGATTGCTGTGGCTAAAACTTCCAAAACTATGTTGAATAAGAGTGGTGAGATTGGGCAGCCTTGTCTTGTTCCTGATCTTAGTGGAAATAGTTTCAGTTTTTCACCATTGAGGACAATGTTGGCTGTGGCTTTTTCATATATGGCCTTTATTATGTTGAGGAAAGTTCCCTCTATGCCTACTTTCTGCAGGGTTTTTATCATAAATGGGTGTTGAATTTTGTTGAAAGTTTTCTCTGCATCTGTTGAGATGATCATATGGTTTCTCTCCTTCAAATTGTTAATATGGTGTATCACATTGATTGATTTGCGTATATTGAAGAATCCTTGCATTCCTGGAATAAACCCCACTTGATCATGGTGTATGATCCTTTTAATGTGTTGTTGGATTCTGTTTGCTAGTATTTTGTTGAGGATTTTTGCATCTATGTTCATCAGTGATATTGGCCTGTAGTTTTCTTTCTTTGTGACATCCTTGCCTGGTTTTGGTATCAAGGTGATGGTGGCCTCGTAGAATGAGTTTGGGAGTGTTCCTTCCTCTGAAATTGTCTGGAAGAGTTTGAGAAGGATGGGTGTTAGCTCTTCTCTAAATGTTGGATAGAATTCGCCTGTGAAGCCATCTGGTCCTGGGCTTTTGTTTGTTGGAAGATTTTTAATCACAGTTTCAATTTCTGTGCTTCTGATTGGTCTATTCATATTTTCTATTTCTTCCTGAGTCAGTCTTGGCAGTTTGTGCATTTCTAAGAATTTGTCCATTTCTTCCAGGTTGTCCATTTCATTGGCATAGAGTTTCTTGTAGTAATCTCTCATGATCTTTTGTATTTCTGCAGTGTCAGTTGTTACTTCTCCTTTTTCATTTCTAATTCTATAGATTTGAGTCTTCTCCCTTTTTTTCTTGATGAGTCTGGCTAATGGTTTGTCTATTTTGTTTATCTTCTCAAAGAACCAGCTTTTAGTTTTATTGATCTTTGCTATTGTTTCCTTCATTTCTTTTTCATTTATTTCTGATCTGATCTTTATGATTTCTTTCCTTCTGCTAACTTTGGGGGTTTTTTGTTCTTCTTTCTCTAATTGCTTTAGGTGCAGGGTCGGGTTGTTTACTCGAGATGTTTCCTGTTTCTTAAGGTGGGAGTGTATTGCTTTAAACTTCCCCCTTAGAACTTATTTTGCTGCGTCCCATAGGTTTTGGGTCGTCGTGTCTCCATTGTCATTTGTTTCTAGGTATTTTTTTATTTCCTATTTGATTTCTTCAGTGATCACTTCGTTATTGAGTATTGTATTGTTTAGCCTCCATGTGTTTGTATTTTTTACAGATCTTTTCCTGTAATTGATGTCTAGTCTCATAGCATTGTGGTCGGAAAAGATACTTGATACAATTTCAATTTTCTTAAATTTACCAAGGCTTGATTTGTGACCCAAGATATGATGTATCCTGGAGAATGTTCCATGAGCACTTGAGAAAAATGTGTATTCTGTTGTTTTCGGATCAAATGTGCTATAAATATATATTAGGTCCATCTTGTTTAATGTATCATTTAAAGCTTGTGTTTCCTTATTTATTTTCATTTTGGGTGATCTGTACATTGGTGAAAGTGGGGTGTTAAAGTCCCATACTATGAGGGTGTTACTGTCGATTTCCCCTTTTATGGCTGTTAGTATTTGCCTTATGTATTGAGGTGCTCCTATGTTGGGTGCATAAATATTTACAATTGTTATATCTTCTTCTTGGATCGATCCCTTTATCATTATATAGTGTCCTTCTTTGTCTCTTCCAATAGACTTTATTTTAAAGTCTATTTTGTCTGATATAAGAATTGCTACTCCAGCTTTCTTTTGATTTCCATTTGCATGGAATATCTTTTTCCATCCCCTTACTTTCAATCTGTATGTGTCTCTAGGTCTGAAGTGGGTCTCTTGTTGACAGCATATATATGGGTCTTGTTTTTGTATCCATTCAGCCACTCTGTGTCTTTTGGTGGGAGCATTTAGTCCATTTACATTTAAGGTAATTATTGATATGTATGTTCCTATTCCCATTTCCTTAATTGCTTTGGGTTCATTATTGTAGTTATATTCCTTTTGTTGTGTTTCTTGCCTAGAGAAGTTCCTTTAGCATTTGCTGTAAAGCTGGTTTGGTGGTGCTGAACTCTCTCAGCTTTTGCTTGTCTGTAAAGGTTTTAATTTCTCCATCAAATCTGAATGAGATCCTTGCTGGGTAGAGTAATCTTGGTTGCAGGTTCCTCTCCTTCATCACTTTAATTATGTCCTGCTCCTCCCTTCTGGCTTGTAGAGTTTCTGCTGAGAGATCATCTGTTAACCTGATGGGGATTCCCTTGTGTGTTATTTGTTTTTTTTTTCCCTTGCTGCTTTTAATATGATTTCTTTGTGTTTAATTTTTGACAGTTTGATTAATATGTGTCTTGGTGTATTTCTCCTTGGATTTATTCTGTATGGGACTCTCTGTGCCTCCTGGACTTGATTATTTCCTTTCCCATATTAGGGAATTTTTCAACTATAATCTTTTCGAATATTTTCTCAGTCCCTTTCTTTTTCTCTTCTTCTTCTGGAATCCGTATATTTCGAATGTTGGTGCGTTTAATGTTGTCCCAGAGGTCTCTGAGACTGTCTTCTGTTCTTTTCATTCTTTTTTCTTTATTTTGTTCTGCATCAGTTATTTCCACTATTTTATCTTCCACCTCACTTATCCATTCTTCTGCCTCAGTTATTCTGCTATTGATCCCATCTAGAGTATTTTTCATTTCATTTATTGTGTTTTTAATCGATGCTTGATTCATCTTTAGTTCTTCTAGGTCCTTGTTAACTGTTTCTTGCATTTTGTCTATTCTATTTCCAAGATTTTGGATCTTGGAAATAGAATCTTGGATCATCTTTACTATCATTATTCTGAATTCTTTTTCAGGTAGACTGCCTATTACCTCTTCATTTGTTAGGTCTGGTAGGTTTTTATCTTGCTCCTTCACCTGC
Organism: Mesoplodon bidens; assembly: GCF_964165515.1. Lineage (NCBI taxonomy): Eukaryota > Metazoa > Chordata > Mammalia > Artiodactyla > Ziphiidae > Mesoplodon > Mesoplodon bidens. The sequence continues at coordinate 74,006,092 of NC_138163.1, forward strand.
TGTGTGTTTTTCTGTCTTCTCATTTTGCTTATCTTACTGTGTTTGGGGTCTCCTTTTTGCAGGCTGCAGATTCGTAGTTCCCGTTGTTTTTGGTGTCTGTCCCCAGTGGCTAAGGTTGTTTCAGTAGGTTGTGTAGGCTTCCTGGTCGGGGGGACTAGTGCCTGTGTTCTGGTGGTTGAGGCTCGATCTTGTCTTTCTGGTGGGCATGTCCACGTCTGGTGGTGTGTTTTGGGGTGCCTGTGGCCTTATTATGTTTTTAGGCAGCCTCTCTGCTAATGGGTGGGCTTCTGTTCCTGCCTTGCTAGTTGCTTGGCATAGGGTGACCAGCACTGTAGCTTGCTGGTCATTGACTGAAGCTGGGTGCTGGTGTTGAGACAGAGATCTCTGGGATATTTTCGCCACTTGATATTATGTGGAGCTGGGAGGTCTCCTGTGGACCCGTGTCCTGAAGTTGGCTCTCCCACTTCAGAGGCACAGCGCTGACTCCTGGCTGCAGCACCAAGAGCCTTTCATCTACCCGGCTCAGAATATAAGGGAGAAAAAGTAGAAAGAAATAATTAGTAGAAGAAAGAAAGAGAGAGAGAAAGAAAGGAAGAAGGAAAGAAAGGAAGGAAGGAAGAATGAAGGAAAGGAGGGAGGGAGGGAGGAAGGACAGAAAGAAAGAAAGGAGGGAGGGAGGGAGGAAGGAAAGAAAAAGAAAGAGTGAATGGAAGAAGGGAGGGAGGGAGGGAGGAAGGAAAGAAAGAAAGAAAGAAAGAAAGAAAGAAAGACAGGAGGGAGGGAGGGAGGAAGGAAAGAAAAAGAAAGAGTGAAAGGAAGAAGGGAGGGAGGGAGGGAGGAAGGAAAGAAAGAGAGAAAGAATGAAAGGAGGGGCTGAGGGAGGGAGGGAGGAAGGGAAGGTAGGAAAAAAAGAAAGAGCAGGTAAAGTAAAATAGGATAAAGTATAAAATATAGTAGCGTTATTAAAATTAAAAAGTAATTATTGAAAAAAAAAACGGACAGATAGAACCCTGGGACATATGGTGGAAGCAAAGCCATACAGAGAAAATCTCACATAGAAGCATACACATACACATTCACAAAAAGAGAGCAGGGGTAAAAATCAAAAATCTTGCTCTCCAAGTCCACCTCCTCAATTTCGGATAATTCGTTGTAAAAAGAGGAAAAGGGCGAGAAGTCTGAAATCTTGCTGTCTAAGTCCACCTCCTTAATTTGGGATAATTCGTTGTAAAAAGAGGAAAAGGGGGGAAAGTCTTAAATCTTGTCCTCAAAGTCCACCTCCTCAATTTGGGATGATTCGCTGTCCATTCAAGCACTCCACAGACGCAGGGCACATCAAGTGGACCGTGGAGCTTTAATCCGCTGCCTCCGAGGCTGCACAGAGAGATTTCCCTGTCTCTTCTCTGCTCTCACAGCTCCCGGGTCTCAGCCTTGGACCTGGCCCCACCTCTGCACGTAGGTCGCTGGAGGGCGTCCGTTCTTCGCTCAGACAGGACGGGTTTAAAGGAGCCACTGATTCGGGGGCTCTGGCTCACTCAGGCAGAGGGGAGGGAGGGGCGCGCAGTGTGGGGCGGGCCTGCGGTGGCAGAGGCCGGCATGACGTTACACCAGCCCGAGGCGCTCCGGGCGCTTTCCCGGGAAAGCCGTCCCTGGGTCCCGGGACCCCGGCAGTGGCGGGCTGCACAGGCTCCCCGGAAGGCAGGGTGGACAGTGACCTGCGCTCGCACACAGGCCTCATGGCGGTGGCAGCAGCAGCCCCAGAATCCCACGCCCGTCTCCGGTGTCCACGTCTTTAGCCGCAGCTCGCGCCCGTCTCTGGTGCTTCTTTAAGCAGCGCTCTTAATGCCCTCTCCTCGTGCACCAGGAAACTAAAGGGAAGAAAAAGTCTCTTGCCTCTTCGGCAGCTCCAGACTTTTTCCCCAGACTCCCTCCGGGCTAGCCGTGGTGCACTAACCCCTTCAGTCTCTCTTCCTGCCGCCAGCCCCAGTCCTCTCTCTGCGCTCGGACTGAAAGCCGATACCCGAGCCTCAGCTCCCAGCCCCGCCCGCCCCGGCCGCCGAGCAGACAAGCCTCTCGGGCTGGTGTGTGCCTGAGGGCACCGATCCTCTGGGCCAGAATCTCTCCGCTTTGCCCTCCACACCCCTGTTGCTGTGCTCTCCTCCGCTACTCCAAAGCTTTCCCCCTTCTGCCACCTGCAGTCTCTGCCCGCGAAGGGGCTTCTAGTGTGTGGAAACCTTTCCTCCTTCACGGCTCCCTCCCACTGGTGCAGGTCCCATTCCTATCCTTTTGTCTCTGTTTATTCTTTTTTCTTTTGCCCTACCCAGGTATGTGGGGAGTTTCTTGCCTTTTGGGGGGTCTGAGGTCTTCTGTCAGCGTTCAGTAGGTGTTCTGTAGGAGTTGTTCCACGTGTAGATGAATTTCTGATGTATCTGTGGGGAGGAAGGTGATCTCCACGTCTTACTCTTCTGCCATCTTCCTCTGGGGTCCAACAGTATTTTTTTTAATTAAAAGACATTTAAGACCCTTTTTAAAATACAAGTCATAAATTATCTGGTCTAAGATCTTTCCTATGTATGAAGTTTTAATACTTTTGTGAAATAATATATATTATAATAAGAAATACATAACATATAAGTAAAATTTTGCCTTTAAAATATTCATTATGTATCTGTTGAATATGTGTAAAGAAAATTTAACTCAAGGTGTCCTATGTTTTTGTTTTTGTTTTTAAAGGATAGATTTATTGCTTTGCCAGGCAAAGGGAGACACACTGAGCTTCTGCCTCGAAAAACTATGTGTCTCCTGTCCTATGTTTCTAAAAGCTCCATTTTATTTATTTATTTATTTCGGCATGCTAAGCAGCTTGTGAGATCCTAGTTCCCCTACCAGAGGAATTCCCCATGCCCCCTGAGTGGAAAGGTGGAGTCCTAACCACTGGACCACTAGGGAATTCCCAAAAGCTTCATTTTATAAATGATGTACACACTATCTAGCAGATCAACAGAATACTAAACATCTAACACCAATTAATGCCTGGCTTCCATAACACAAATATGATATCAGTACGCAGCATAACAGATGGTACTATTCCATACAGATGGTGCTTTGTGCTATATTAAATACATTTGTAAAACTTAGAAAAACATATTTATACTTTATAGCGCTGATATCCTGTAAACTGTGACACTGATAAAATATAATAGAGAATTTGGAGACACAAGGGAGCGTGCTCTTGACTAAGAATATTTCTTAATAACTTCTAGCTTAAAAGGAGTGATTTTTGGTTATGGAACACCATCTAGAGGAAATGTGAGGAGAAAGAAAAAAAGTCTTTAGGCAAGAATGGAGTTAAATAACAATCATATTTAAAACAATCAAATAAAAAAACCCTAAGGAACGAACAACTCTAGGATTGTATATAATTTTGAATTTCTACAATCATGTAATTCCAATTATTTTTTACTTAAACAGTGAAACCTTAATAGTATTATATATGGTATTTATGGTTTCTATTTCTTTCAGAGGAGTTTTCTACAACACAGATCTTTTTAGAATGTCAGAGCTATAAAGGACCTTAGAAGTCATATGTGCTACTACCCTTCCTTTTACAAGTGAGGAACCTGAGGTCCAGAGTAGAGAAATAACTTACTCAGTGTCTTAATTACACCAAGAACCAGAACTAAAATCTCTGGAATCACCTGATTTCCAGAATAGTACTTTCTCATTCTAGCACACTATCTTTTAAACTCTATCATAAGTAAACATACATTATTTTTAACTAGAAAAAGGATCAACAAAACCACTGAAACCTCTGTAATTCTACTGAGGTGTTTACCACAGAGTGACTAGATCTTTACCCTTCTGACACCCCCGATTTATTTGCATGTAGTGGAGATCAATCTCTTTTCCCTTCTCGTTTAGAAAACTGTTATGAGAAACTGATGAGTTTCTGGTACTTTATATCATTAAACAACATGAAAACTGTGATGGTAGGGTGTAAATTGAGAAAGTTAATAACAGTTTCCCCCAAAGTAAGAATGGAAACTTTTTGATCCACCACCTTCTGCTGGTATTAAAATTTACTGTATAACTCATTCTGACTGGTGAATTACTCAGATGAAGGAAAGGTCAGTAAGTGTGAAAGTAAACTGGTTTTGTTGTCAGAGTTCTGGATTTGAAACTAATTTACACCATGAACTGTATAAATTTAGACAAGTTATTTGAGTTTCCTAGAGAACAAAGCAGGAGGCCTAACCCTCCCAGACTTCAGACAATACTACAAAGCTATGGTAATCAAAACACTGTAGTATTGGCACAAAACAGACATATAGATAAATGGAACAGAATAGAGAGCCCAGAAATAAACCCACACAACTATAGTCAATTAATCTTTGACAAAGGAGGCAAGAATATAAAATGGGAAAAAAGTATCTTCAACAAGTGGTGCTGGGAAAGTTGGACAGCTGCATGTAAACCAATGAGGTTAGAACACACCCTCACACCATGCACAAAAATAAATTCAAAATGGCTGAAAGACTTAGACATAAGACATGACACCATAAAACTCCTAGAAGAGAACATAAGCAAAACATTCTCTGACATAAATTGTACCAATGTTTTGTTATATCAGTCTCCCAAGGCAATAGAAATAAAATAAATAAATAAATAAGTGGGACCTAATCAAGCTTACAAGCTTTTGCACAGCAAAGGAAACCATAAACAAAATAAAAAGACAACCTACAGAATGGGAGAAAATATTTAAAAATAATGCAACTGACAAGGGTTTAATTTCCTAAGTATACAAATAGCTCATACAACTCAACAACCAAAAAACAAACAACCCAATTGAAAAATGGTAAAAGACCTAAATAAACATTTATCTAAAGAAGACATACAGATGGCCAAAAGGCATGTGAAAAGATGCTCAACATTGCTAATTATTAGAGAAATACAAATCAAAACTACAGTGAGGAATCAGCTCACACTGATCAGAAAGGCCATCATTAAAGTTTACAAATAACAAATTCTGGAGAGGGCATGGAGAAAAGGGAACTCTCCTACACTGTTGGTGGGAATGTAAGTTGGTGCAGCCACTATGGAAAACAGTATGGAGGCTCCTCAGAAAACTAAAAATAGAATTACCATATGATCCAGCAGTCCCACTCCTGGGCATATGTCAGGACAAAGCTATAATTCAAAAAGACACATGCAACCCTGTGTTTATAGCAGCACTATTCACACTAGCCAAGACATGGAAACAACCTAGATATCCGCTGATAGATGAATGGATAAAGAAGATGTGGTACGTATGTACAATGGAATACTACTCAGACATAAAAAGAACAAAATAATATCATTTGCAACAACATGGATGCAACTAGAGATTATCATACTAAGTGAAGTAAGTCAGAAAGAGAAAGACAAATATCATATGTTATCACTTATATGTGGAATCTAAAATATAACACAAATGAGCCTATTTACAAAACAGAAACAGACTCACAGACATAGAGAACAGACTTGTGGTTGCCAAGGGGGAGGGGAGTGGGGGGAGGAATGCACTGGGAGTTTGGGTTTAGTAGATGCAAACTATTACATATAGAATGGATGAACAACAAGGTCCTATTGTATAGCACATGGAAATATATTCAATACCCTGGGATAAACCATAATGGAAAAGAATATTAAAAATAATATATATGTGTGTGTGTGTGTGTGTGTGTGTGTGTGTGTATAACTGAGCCACTTTTCTGTACAGCAAAAATTAACACATTGTAAATTAACTATACTTCAATATTTTTTTAATTAGTTTATTTTCCTGAACCTCATTTTTCTCATCTGCTGATATAATACCAACTTCTCAGAGTTGTTACAGGAATTAAAGTGAGATAATACATGTAGAACATTTATCACAATGTATAGCTAATAAACGTTAGTTTTTACCTGAAAGATAAGGAATGCCAAAGAATGAGTAAATTCCACATTCATTTCTAAAAATATGAACATTTCTTGGGTATAACATACCCTGTATGAAAAGCAACTGTGATTTGTGTGTGGGGAATCCTCAGACCTCTGCTAAAATGCAAATACAGGAATCTTATTTTGAATATTGGACTGAAGGTCACCATGCAACTGTTTACCACGAATCTCAGAATAAGGTTACAGTGTCTCTGAACCAGGGTGGTTTTGCTCCCCAGGGGACATTTGGCAATATCTGTAGACATTGTTGGTTGTCACAACTAGGGTAGGAGGGGTGCTACACACATCTAGTGGGAAGAGGCCAGAGATGCTGTTAAACAGTCTACAATGCACAGGCAGCCCCCACCCAACATACAAACATACAACAAAGAATTATCTGGCCCAAAATATCAATAGTGATGAGGTTGGATTAACGTAATGAAGTTAGAATTTATCAGAAATTAATAGGTGAATATATGTTTAATTGATAAATGTTCAAGATATTCGCTGTGATATGCACTTGAAAAAATGAGTGATCATCTGCAAAGTATTAAAAAATTACAATATGTTATGCCCTATATAAATGTCCCATTTTCTAGAAAATGTGTCCACACTACCTAGGGATATTTTTTAAGAATGTTACTAGGCTTAAGCCTTTCACCTGTTCATTTTGATTTTTTTTTCATTTCTATTATTCTGAGCTCAGACACATTTATCACAAACTTTGGATCATAGCCCTTGACTTCAAGGAGCTTACAGTATAGCTGAAAAGGTAGGACATGCATTCAGAAAACTCTAGTATATTATAAGCTCCATGAGGGCAAGAGTCCTGTCTATCTTTTATTTTTAACTTTTTATTTTATATTGGAGTATAGCTGATTAACAGTGTTGTGATAGTTTCTGGTTCATTCAGCAAAGTGACTCAGCCATACATATACATATATCCATTCTCCCCCAAGCTCCCTTCCCATCAGCCATTAAAAATAATGAAATAATGCCATTTGCAGCAACATGGATGGACCTAGAGATTGTCATACTAAGTGAAGTAAGTCAGACATAGAAAGAGAAATATAGTATGATATCTCTTACATGTGGAATCTAAAAAGAAATTATACAAATGAACTTATTTACAAAACAGAAACAGGCTCACAGACTTAGAGAATGAACTTATGATTACCAGGGGGAAAGGTGAGAGGAAGGGATAGTTAGGGAGTTAGGGAGTCCTGTCTATCTTGTTCACTCTTGGGTCTCTTGTGTTCAGCACAGCACTCAGAAATATGTGAATAAAATAATCAGTGAACAAGGTACAGCAGTATATGTTTACATGAAATAAATAATTAATGATATAAGAGGGAAAATGCTACATAAGTATGAGTTTGTACTGAAAATAGGTTAGGAAAGTTTCCTTTAAAGAGGGAGACAAAGGGCTTCTCTGGTGGCGCAGTGGTTGAGAGTCCGCCTGACGATGCAGGGGACACGGGTTCGTGCCCCGGTTCGGGAAGATCCCACATGCCGCGGAGCGGCTGGGCCCCTGAGCCATGGCCGCTGAGCCTGTGCATCCGGAGCCTGTGCTCCGCAACGGGAGAGGCCACGACAGTGAGAGGCCCGCGTACCGCAAAAAAAAAAAAAAAAAAAAAAAAAAAGAGGGAGACAATAAATAAATAATAAAATTGAGTGACTAGAGAGGATGAAAGTGGAAGCTTCAGAGTGGAGGCAATATAGTCAAAGGCAAAGGAATAGCAGTGATCTTGGTAGTAGAAAAATTGGCATAAAAGGTTATGATTTCTGTAGAGAAACAGAAAAATAAGAGATTAGAAGTTGAAAGGATGAACTTTTAAGGAAAACAAAAGATGTCAAAATGTGTTTTTTATTACCCGTACATAGTGAGTTTGATGTTTGCAGAATATCACAAGAAAAATGTCGAAGAAGTAGACAGTTTGAATTTCTGACCTCTGCTTCATTTTAGTCACTCTCCCCTTAAACTTTATGGTCTGGCTAATTGATCTACAATTCTATGATCTGAACTAACTGAAGTCTCCCCAAAACTCTATGCTCTCTATGACACTTAGGCTTTTGCACATACTGTTCTCTCTTTCTGAAATTGTCTTTCTAACTTCTTCCTCCCTTTCAAGGCCCCTCACTTAGTTAACTCCTGCTCATCCTTCAGGTCTCTGATTACATCTTTCCTCTGGGAAGTCCCCCCTGACCTCCTCCAAGATTAGGTTGGCTGTCCTTTTATGCTCCCATAGTACTCTTTACTTCAATTGCAGCACTTATCACACTGTATAATAATATTCTTTTTATTGTTATTGCTCACCACCAGTCAATAAACCTGTTGTGTGCAGTAAATGTGCCTTGTTCACTTTTGTATGTCCAGTATCTACCAATGTCGGCCACATAGTTGGAACTCAGTAAATATCTGTTGAATAAAAGAACGAATTATACAGAATTAAAGTTAGGAGAAATGAGAGGACTACAAACATAGATTGGAATTAATTATATCAGAGATGTTAGCTGAAACCATGAGAATATGAGTTATCTAAAGAAGAGAAATAAACAGAAAGTAGCCAAAGGCTAGTCAGACTTTGGTAGTGACAGTTAAGAAGTATGAGCAGAAATTGAGTAAATAAAGAAAATACAGAAGGAAAACATGAAATTTCAGAAGACAGTTGGAGTAATATAACATCATGGAAGCCTAGGTAAGAGTTTTAAGAAGTTTCTGCCACAAGCAGCAAAAAAACAAGATGAAGAAAGGTGGTTGGATTTCATCATTTTTCAGTAGCAGTTGGAATAGAAACCTGATTGCAAACAATTAAGGACTGAATTAAGCTACAAAGAAATAGACTCATCTGTATCAGTCTGGGTTCACACAGTAATTTGAATAGGCAAAGTTTAAGGTAAAGAATTATTAACAATAACAGTGAATGGGAATAAGAGGGGATTGGCTAGTAAGAAGTAAATCCTTTAAAGAATGTAAGAATAGCAGAAATAAGGAATAGCTACTACTCCTAGGGCCGAGATAGAGCACCCAAAGTAAAGCATCCCCATCCCACCCCCTGCCCAGGGCTGAGATCCAGACCTTATTGGAGTGGGCACTACCATGACAGAGAAGTCACTGTGGTGTTATGCTGATAGAACTTGCTGGAAATTTGCCTTCCAAGATTTACAGGAAACCACCCTCTGGAGTACCTAAGACAGCTGATCATGTGGAGGTATCAGCTAGAAAAATGGCCAAGGGGGAAGAGCTCAAGGGAAGCTGTGGGAGCTGGGCAGTAGAGAAGCCATGTCTGCTGAAGGAGCTAAGTACTTGGGAGGCTACACGTGCTACAGGAGCCAAGCACTGGAGAAACTGCCCTTATGCTGCAGAAGCTGGGCACTGGGGAAGCCACATGTACTGGAGTTTGCAGGTGAAATTTCCAGTGAGGGAAACTGGAGAAGTTGATGTCCTCCTGTGAGAATGAGATTTTGTTAGGCTGACAAACAGGTTTTAGAAAAAAAGTGGAATTTGCCTACAAGCATCAGGGTCTCCACAAAGCACCCTAGAAGAGAGAAAAGGAAAAATGCAGGAGAATTGAGAGCACTATGGAGTAGGGTAGGGATATGTTGGATGAGTATTTGTTATCTTAAAGGAGGTAACAGAAATAAGAGACTTGCATCTTCACTGGATGGATATTGAAAACTGAAATGGATAAAGTAATCGAGTAGAAGTAAAGATTATAGTCACAGGATTTTAGAGCTAAGAGGAATATATTCATTATATAGTTTATTTTAAGTCTAAATAAGTTATATGATTTGCCTAAGTTCACACAGTTAATGATGGAGCCAGAATTAGAACAAAATTTCTCTGACACTCACTCCATTCATTATTTGTGCTGCATCATGTTGGAAAGAGCTATTTTCAGAAAAATAAAACTACTAGCAAATTCATAAGAATTTCAAAGGACAAAGTGTACTTTGATATCGTTAGCTCAGGTAGAAAGCAAGTTTACTCAGAATAAGAAATTCACATCAGACACTTTTGTAGGGAGTTTTTGTTTGTTATGCACTTTGAAGAAAGAGGTGATATTTGGGGACTAGGTGATTTGACTTCAGCTAAACTATTTAAAAATATGAAACAATAAACTGAATGAGCAATATGGACTTTAATGTATATAAAATTAATCACAGTGAATTTTCATTTTAATCAGAGAGCTGGGGAATTAAGAATTATGGCTTATAATGCCTGATTAATCAGAATTCCCGAAAACTTAAGGTGAAAATTTTATCTTACATTAGTAACTAAGAATGCTGAAATCAACAATATTTCTCTGAAGACTAAAAAATCTGTAGTAGGCTCTTAGATTATCACTGTGTTTTGTGGGATGCCATTCTACAGATTCATTGCATATACAGAGATTGAACTATATATGTCCTGCCCCTCAGATATTCCCTAAAATGTAAAACAAAATTACTTTTTTAAATTTTTTGCTGAAAGTAGAAAATTATATACAATTTTTTATAATGAAAGTTCTCAGATATGAATGCAACTTTAATATGACTTGTTCTGTTCATATTTGTTGATAACATCTAATAGTTAAATAAGTGGACAATTTTTAAGGAAGAAATCCTTAAATTGTGACTATTAAATTTTTTTTTTTTTTTTTTTTTTTTGGTACGTGGGCCTCTCACTGCCATGGCCTCTCTCGTTGCAGAGCACAGGCTCCGGACGCGCAGGCTCAGCGACCATGGTTCATGGGCCCAGCCGCTCTGCGGCATGTGGGATCTTTCCAGACCGGGGCACAAACCCCCGTCCCCTGCATTGGCAGGTGGACTGTCAACCACTGCACCACCAGGGAAGCCCGACTATTAACTTTTTGAATGATGCTATATAATTTTTCCCCAACTAAAGGAAAAAACTAGTCCAAATTCAAAAAATAAATCCTCTACAGTAAGTTCCCTACATACGAATGAGTTCCAACAGCACATTCGTAAGTCCAATTTGTTCGCAAGTTCAACAAAGTTAGCCTAGGTACCCAATTAACACAATCGGCTATATAGTACTAATAGGTTTATAATACTTTTCACACAAATAATACATAAAAAATAAACACAAAACACAAAGAAAACAATTCTAATCTTACACTACAGTACATTGAAAAGTACAGTACTACAGTACAGCAGCTGGCATACAGGGGCTGGCATCAAGTGAACAAGCAAGAAGAGTTACTGACTGGAGGAGGGAGAGGAGGTGGGAGATGGTAGAGCTGAAGGATCATCAGCAATAGGAGACAGAGGGCAAGGTACAATTTCACTCACGCCTGAAGTTGATGGCACAGGTTTTGGTTCCTTGTTGGATTCAATTCGATCTACCCTCTTGAAAAAATGATCCAGTGATGTCTAGGTAGTAGCTCTTTCCTGGGCTTGAAATAAAGATACTGTACTACTGTACTCTATGCACTACTGTACAGTAAAGTATACAAAAGCACAACCACATGTAGAGGATGCACACACGTGACAATGTACGCCAGACACATGAACTAACTTACGTGATTGGACATGCTAACGCATATTTGCATCTTTGAAAGTTCGCAACTTGAAGTTTCATATGCAGGGGACTTACTGTAGTTTAAGACGAATGGATTAAAAAAAAAAAGAGGAATGGAGACGATAGGCATTTGGGTCACTTCTCCATGTCACTTACTTGTGCCTCCAAAGCCCGCTTCAGCCCAATCCTCTATATACCACTTCCACTTGATAATGGTGTGTTGCTGTGCATGCCCAACTTTATGGCTTGGTGTGTCAGACAACACTCAGTTCATGATTGAAAGCTTAGGGCACATGGTAACTTGGTGGCCTACAGTGAAGCATTTAGTCACTGTTAAGGCCCAGTAGCAGGCCAAGAACTCTTTCTCAAAAGGAAAGTAGCTATCTACAGAAGATGGCAGGATATTGTTCCAAAATCCTAAAGGTTTGTACTATAATTCACCTTGACAGGCCTCCCAAAGACTTTAAAGTGTATCCCTACCTGCTTTAAGCACCACTGAAGAGTATCCCTACCTGCTTTAAGCACCATTGAATATGCAGGATCATATGGTCCAAATGGCAGAGCAATTTGCACAGCAGCCAGGACCTGTTGCAGAGACTTATTTTGTTCTGGGCCCCGCTAAAAGGTAGCAGCTTCTTGCATCACTCATTAGATAGGCCAGAGAAATACACCCAAATAGGAATATGTTAACCTCTATAATACAAAGAGGCCCACTAGGTGTTGTGCCTCTTTCTTGGTTGTAGGAGGGACCAGATGCAACAACTTATCCTTCATCTTAGAAAGGAATTCTCAACATGCCCCACATCACAAGATCCCTAGAAATTTCACTGAGGTAGAAGTCACCTGAATTTTAATCAGATTTATTGCCCATTTTCTGACATGCAACTCTCTTACCAACAATCTAGAGTAGTTGCTACCTCTTGCTTGCTAGGTCCAATCAACATAATGTCATCAGTGTAATGGAATAGTGTAATATCTTGTGGAAGGGAAAGTTGATCAAGGTCACTGAGAACTAAATTATGACATATGGCCACAGAGTCCATATACCTCTGAGGTAAGACAATGAAAGTGTATTGTTGGCCTTCTCAGATAAAACCAAAATGCTTCTGGTGGATTTTTATGTACAAGGATATAGAAAAAGGCATTTGATAGATCAATAGCTGCATATCAGGTACCAGAGGATATTTTAATTTGCTCAAGCAATGAAACTACGTTTGGTATAGCAGCTACAATTGGAGTCACCACCTGATTAAGTTTATCATAATCCATTGTCATTCTCCAAAATCCATCTGTCTTCTGCACAAGCCAAATAGGAGAGTTGAATGGGGATGTGGTGGAATTACCACCCCTATGTCTTTCAGTTCCTTGATGGTGGCACAAATCTCTGCAATCCTTTCAGGAATGTGGTGTTGCTTTAGATATACTGCTTTTCTAGGTAGAAGCAGTTTTAAGGGCTTCCATGTGGTCTTTCACATCATAATAACCCTCACTCCACAGATCAGAGAACCAAAGTGGGGATTCTACCACCTGCTAAGTATGTCTATTCCAATTATGCATTCTGGAAATGGGGAAATAACCACAGGATGTGTTTGGGGACCCATTGTGAGATAGATCTGAGTTAAAACTCTGTTGATCACCTGACCTCTATAAGTTCCTGCTCTGATTAGAGGGCCACAGTGACATTTTGGTTCTCCTGGAATCAATGTCAGTTCAGAGCCAGAATCCAGTAGTCCCCAAAAGGTCTGATTATTTCCTTTTCCCCAGTATACAGTTACTTTGGTAAAAGGCCATAGGTCCTTTTGGGTAAAGCTGAGAGAAAGATTAACAGTATAATTTTCAGGAGCGTACTAGGTCCTTCCTTGAAGGAAGGTGCCCTCCCCTTTATTCAAGGGTTTCTGGATCTGTAAACTCTCTCATCTGGGAATTGAGTGATTGTGACTCTCTGTTTCTATGATTTAGGTTCAACTTTGGTTTACTTGACTAAGAACTTTTCTGCTCATATAGATCAACTAAGGTTTTAGTAGGCTTCCTATCTCTTTCAGTCCTAGGAACACTATGATCAATTAGCCAATGCTCTAGGTCTGGACAAGTCATACTTTTGTAAATGCAGCTTTAACTTTGCTGTCCATTACAACAATCATGCCCACATTGCCTTTAAAGGTTGAGTGCAGCCAATTGGCCTCTGTCATCTGGGGATCCAATTATTCCCACTGCACTTAGGTTTCCCAATTCAGTAACTGTAGTTCCCACTGTGAGGTCTGGCTTATAAAGAAGAGCGATCACAGAACTCTTCAAGGATGCTGTGGCTCTCCTCACAAATATATGCCTCCCAGCATTGGCGAAATGTATGTCTTTTGGACCCTCCCAATTTGGGTGGGTTGGTCTTAAGTGACAAATCCACTCCACCATTCTAGTCTCCCTAAGCCCTAAGCCTTTGTAGCCCCTCCTCTGTTAAACCAAGGCATTTCCAGCATTTTTAATTCACTCATGCTGGTTACATTTTAGCCCTACCAAAAAACAAACCAAACAAACAGAGTATTTTCTAACTCCCCTGGCTGCAACATTAAACACATAATTTCTGTGTAATGAGCCCATATCAATAAATTTGACCTGATTCATTATGTTCCTTCCACCATTAACCGCACCCTCCATATCCATTCCCACACATGTTCCCAGGACTTCTGTTTGTATAAATTAGAAAACTCAAGTAGCTCTTTTGGAATACATACCTCCTCATGGGTCACACATTGTACCTCATCTTTAGGAGCCTACAGGGACTTGAGTCTAGTTATAGGTCTAGAAGCAAAGAGTGGTGGTGGGGGTGGGCTCTGAGGAGAATCACCACTGTCTTACATGGCAACTGCCTTAGGGGAGGTCTTTAGAGTTTCCTTGGGCAATGAATGGTTAACCCACTTAGGTGGAGGTAGAAAGCCTGATACTGCTGTTGGTGGAAAAGCTGCTACCAATCAAGGTAGAGATGCCCCTGGCACCTTGCTGCCTCTACTGGAGGTGAAAGGCTGCTTCTGATGGGGGTTGGGAGGCCAATTCTGCTGGGATTGAGGAAGACACTTTCCATTGGTGGTGGGGAGGTCTCTTTGAATGGTAATTAAGATTAATCAGAATTTAGGGGTCCAATGTCCTCAGCCTCATCAGGATCTTCCCACAATTTATGGGATCTCATTCTTTCTCAATCCATGTCCTCACTTTAACAGTAGACACCCTGCAAGGCTGGGAGTTCAACTTGCATTGTAACTCAACCAGTCACAGGATGAGGATCTACATTTGAATGTTAGCAATTTCATCTCTGCAGCTATAATCAATAAGGTCTCCTTCATGACACACATAGAAGTTCTTAGGTCATTTTTGTTCCTCTTGAATTTGTGAATTTGAATCCCTGATCTCTTTTTCTTTCACTATTAGCGACGTTAGGAACAATCAACCAACATTATACTTATTAGTTTTTCAAAAATAGTGGAAATTATCATATACAGAGTTACCTAGCTCCTTGCTCATTAGTATATTTGAATATAATGAGATTAGAGAGTAAATTCCTTGAACCACTTTAGAAAACACACCCATAAAATTCTGTCCCTCTAGGAATTGGCTCACATGATTATGAAGTCTTGAGAAGTCCCAGATGTCTCCAGCTTGGAGGCAGTGGTGTAATTCACTCTAAGTCTGAAGCCCTGAGAATAAGGGGAGCCAATGGTGTCAATCCTAGTTAGAGGGCAGGAGAAGATGAGATGAGATGAGATGTCCCATCTCAAAGAGTGAAATGGGGAAAAAAGGGGCAATTTTCTCCTTCCCCTGACTTTTGTTCTTTTAAAGTCCTGAATGGATTTGATGATGCCTACCCACATTGGGAAGGGCAATCTACTTTACAGAGTCCACCAATTCAAATGTTAATCTCATCCAGAAACACCTTCAAAGACACACCCAGTAGTGTTTAATATAGACACCCATGATTAGTCAAATTGACACATTAAATTAACTATGACAATACTCATAGGATATATTGTCTATAGTTTTCTTGTGATGTGTTTGTTTGCTTTTGAGATCAGGGTAATACTTCATAGAATGATTTACAAAGCATTATTTTCTCTTCTATATTTTGGAGGAATTTGTGAAGAATTGCCATTAATTTTTTAAATGTTTGCTAGATTTCAGGAGTAAAGTTGACTGAGTCTGGGCTTTATTTGTTGGAAGTTGGAAGTTGATTACTTGTTGTTTCTGTGAGCTTGGCAATAATGTCTCATCTTTCATTCTTGATTTTAGTAATATGAGCCTATTTTGGTCATTTTTTTCTTGGTTAGCTTATCTAGTTTTCTCAGTTTTGTTGGTTTTTCACATTATCAACTTTTGCTTTCATTGATTTTTCTCTACCATTTTTCCATTCTCTAGTTCATTATTTTTTTTTTAAATTTTCATTATTTATTTCCTTCTGTGAATTTTGCATTTCATTTGCTTTTCTTTTTCCAGTATATTGATACTATGGTGGAAGTTTAGCTTATTGATTTTGGATCCTTCTTTTTTTTTGCGGTACACGGGCGTCTCACTGCTGTGGCCTCTCCTGTTGCAGAGCACAGGCTCTGTATGTGCAGGCCCAGCAGCCACGGCTCACAGGCCCAGCTGCTCCGCGGCATGTGGGATCTTCCCGGACCGGGGCATGAACGCGTGTCCCCTTCATCGGCAGGCGGACTCTCAACCACTGCGCCACCAGGGAAGCCCAAGGATCCTTCTTCTTTTGTAATATAAGCATTTACAACTTTAAATTTCCTTCTAAGCACTGCTTTAGCTGATTTCATAAGTTTTTGCTTCATTGCATTAATCTAAAATAATTTTTAATGCAATTGAAGAAGCTACAGGACTATGGCTATGCACTTACTCTGGTGAAACTGCCACTAGGACACATTCTAAATGTTTTTATAATGCTTTCCAACCTTATGTTAAATAGTTTGGGACAGTCTCAATGATAGGTGATACATTATCTTTTGAGGGTGAAAGCACATTTGGAGATATTTCAAAAGTAATTCAGAACAAAGCCTAGTGAACAATGGGGGGGTAACACTATTTTTGTTTGAAAATTATTTCATATAGAGGACATTGTAAAACAGAGTAATATAATTCTAAAGTCAATCAATGATTTGAGGTATATTTCTGTACTTCACAGATACCCTTAGAGGTCTACAAAATGAATTTGAATGAAAAGTTTTGAGAAATTCTGTACAAATATTACTACTGAAGACAATGAAAAGAATCAATACTTTCTCTTCTTGTTCACCTAGTTAGCAATCATTTACTGAGACTATAACCACATGCAAGAAAATCTGAAGGTTCTACTGAAGGTTTTGCTGTTTTTTGAAGTCATACTATAAACATCTTATTTTATCATTAGGTACTGATTTCCTCAAAGACTAATTTCCTTAAAAGGTCAGAATATCAGGCATTTCATGTATATACCTCTTGAAACATGGACCAGTAACTGTCCTTAAAATTTGATTCATAATAAAAGAGAAATGTAGCTCACATTCCAATTTCTTTTAAAAAGAAATCCAATTTATTTAAATGTAACAATCATCAGATAAATACTCATTTGGACAAATAAAATTTCAATGCTTTCATCGAAAAAGTGAATAAATAAAATAAATTTAAAATTTCCTTTTGGTTTTCTTTTTTGGTAATTTAGGAGTATGCTGTTTAATTTCCACATATTTGTAACTTTCCCAATTTTCTTGTTATTGACTTCTAATTTAATTCCATTTGGTCAGAGAACACAATTTGTATTACAGATCTTCCTTGACTTATGGTGGAGTTATGTCCTGATAAACCCATCATAAGTTGAAAATACTGTAAGTCAAAAATGCATTTAATATATCTAACATACTGAACATCATAGCTTAACTTAACCTCCCTTAAACATGCTCAGAACACTTGCCTACTCTTGGGCAAAATTATGTAACATGAAGCCTATTTTATAATAAAGTGTTGAGTATCTCATGTAATTTCTTGAATACTGTACTGGAAGTGAAAAAGAGAATGGTTGTGTGGGTACAGAACCATATGATGTTTACCCTTGTGATTGCATTGCTGACTGGGAGCTGTGGCTGATTGGGAGCCGCAGCTCACTGCTGTTGCCCAGCATCACAAGAGAGTATTATATATATATTCCTAGCCCAGGAAAAGATCAAGATCCAGAATTCAAAGTATGGTTTCTACTGAATGCATATTGCTTTTGCACCATCGGAAATTTGAGAAACCATAACTAGTGTCATCCTAAGTTGAGGACTGCCTGCATTTCTATCTTTTAAAAATTATTAAGGTCAGTCTTATGGCCTAGAATACATCTCTTCCTGATGTATTGAAACTTCTATCATTAGAAAATGTTCCTCTTTATCTCTAGTAACATTTTTTGTTTTTAATTTTATTTCTTCTGATATTAGTATACCACTCCAGCTTTCTTGTGGTTGCTGTTTGCATGATATATACTTTTCATCCATTTCATTTTAATCTATTTGTATCTTTGAATTAAAAGTGTTTCACCTATAGACTGTATACAGTTGGATATTTTTTAACATCTTTATTGGAGTATAATTGCTTTACAGTGGTGTGTTATTTTCTGCTTTATAACAAACTGAATCAGCTATACATATACATATGTACCCGTATCTCCTCCCTCTTGTGTCTCCCTCCCACCCTCCCTATCCCTCCCCTCTAGGTGGACACAAAGCACCGAGCTGATCTCCCTTTGCTATGCAGCTTCTTCCCACTAGCTATCTATTTTATTTTATTTTATTATTTTTTAAAATTTATTTATTATTTATTTTGGCTGCACACGGGCTTTCTCTAGTTGCGGCAAGTAGGGACTACTCTTCATTGCAGTGCATGGGCTTTTCACTGTGGTGGCCTCTCTTGTTGAGGAGCACGGGCTCTAGGCACGTGGGCTTCAGTAGTTGTGGCACGTGGGCTCAGTAGTTGTGGCTCACGGGCTCTAGAGCACAGGCTCAGTAGTTGTGGCATTCGGGCTGATTTGCTCTGCGGCATGTGGGATCTTCCCGGATGAGGGCTCGAACCAGTGTCCCCTGCATTGGCAGGCAGATTCTTTTTTTTTTTTTTTTCATTTATTTTTTTAAAGGAATTTTGCTTTTTTTAAAAATTTTTATTTATTTATTTATTTATTTATGGCTGTGTTGGCTCTTCGTTTCTGTGCGAGGGCTTTCTCTAGTTGCGGCAAGTGGGGTCCACTCCTCATCGCGGTGCACGGGCCTCTCACTATCGCGGCCTCTCGTTGCGGAGCACAGGCTCCAGACGCACAGGCTCAGTATTTGTGGCTCACGGGGCTAGTTGCTCCGCGGCATGTGGGATCTTCCCAGACCAGGGCTCGAACCCCTGTCCCCTGCATTGGCAGGCAGAGTCTCAACCACTGCGCCACCAGGGAAGCCCCGGCAGGCAGATTCTTAAACACTGCACCACCAGGGAAGTCCCTAGCTATCTATTTTATATTTGGTAGTGTATATATGTCCATGCCACTCTCTCACTTCATCCCAGCTTACCTTTCCCCCTCCCCATGTCCTCAAGTCCATTCTCTACGTCTGCGTCTTTATTCCTGTCCTGACCCTAAATTCTTCAGAACCATTTTTTTTTAGATTTATATATATGTGTTAGCATATGGTATTTGTTTTTCATTTTCCAACTTACTTCACTCTGTATGTCAGTCTCTAGGATAATGTTTTTAATCCAGTAAGACAAAATGCCTTTTCATTGGATTGTTTTTTTTTAACATCTTTATTGAAGTATAATTGCTTTACAATGGTGTGTTAGTTTCTGCTTTATAACAAAGTGAATCAGTTATACATATACATATGTTCCCATATCTCTTCCCTCTTGCGTCTCCCTCCCTCCCACCCTCCCTATCCCACACCTCTATGTGGTCACAAAGCACCAAGGTGATCATCCTGTGCTATGTGGCTGCTTCCCACCAGCTATCTATTTTATGTTTGGTAGTGTATAATCCATTCATATTTAATGGCATTATTGATATATTTGGATTTATGTATCATTTTACTTTTTCCCAACGTTATTGAGATATAATTGACATATAACATTGTGTAAGTTTAAGATGTACAAGGTGATGATTTGATATAAATATATATTGTGAAATGATTATCATATAAGGTTAGTTAACACATCCTTCACATAGTTATTATTTTTGTTGTTGTTATGGTAAGAACATTTCACATTGACTCTCTTAGCAACTTTCAAGTATACAAAACAGTATTGTTAACTATAATCACCATGTTGTACATTAGTGTTGAGAGTTTAGCTAAACTACTCCACAACATTGCTTCCTTGGTATCCATTTTGCATGGCCAAGTGGCCTGCAGGACCCTTGAATTGACATTAGCTCCTCCTGGGAAGACCTGACCTAGAAACAACCTGCAGAGTCACAAGCAAATATAAGCTCCTGATATGACTGATATCAAAAGCCCTTGTGATAAACAGTCCTCACCATCTTCCAGAGCCTTCCCCTCATGCACCCCTTAGATAAAACCCTTGCAAAACTTAGCAAACACCTGCTCTTTTTGGTTTGAATTGATCAATCTGGCTTTAGCCTGGGAATGCCAAAGTGCTCCACCCTCAGACTCTGTTAAAGGCGTGGATCTTAAGTCCTGCTGTTCTCTCTCAGACTGCACTCTGCTTTGACCTCCCACAATGCCCTTGAGGCATGCTGTGTACCTCTTCTAGGACCTGGAGTAATAAACTTCATTATTTTTTTAAACTAATTAATTAATTAACTTATTTATTTACTTATTTTTGGCCAAGCCTCATGGCTTGCCGGATCTTAGTTCCTGACCTGGGATGGAACCCGTGCCCCCTGCAGTGGAAGGGTGGAGTCTTAACAACTCTACTGCCAGAGAACTTCCAAAAACTTCTCTGTTTTAATTCCTTTCAGTCTTTTGTTGAACTGAGGCTCACCATCCAACACCCTGGGGCTCTACTTAAAAATAACTTAACACAACAATTAGATTCCCAGAACTTCTTTATCTTATAACTAAAAGTTTGTACCCTTTGACCAATATCTCCTTTTTTCCTCTGCTCCTGGCAAACACCATTCCACTCTATGTTTTTATGTTTGGCTTTTTTAGATTCACATATAAATGAGATCATACAGTATTTGTCTTTCTCTGCCTGACTTCTTTCACTTAGCCAAATGCCCTCAAGTTTCATCCATGTTGTTGCAAATGGCAGAATTTCCTTTCTTACTGATGAATAATGTTATATTGCATATATATATATATATATATATATATATATATATATATATATACCAGATTTTCTTTATTCGTCTGTTTTTTTGTTTGTTTGTTTTTAGTTCCCTGACCAGGGATTGAACCTGGGCCACCTGCAGTGGAAGCACAGAGTCCTAACCACTGGAGCACCAGGGAATTCCCTATCCATTCATCTGTTGGTTGACACTTAGGATGTTTCCATGTCTTGGCTATTGAGGATAATGCTACGAACATGAGAGTGCAGGTATCTGTACAAGACAGTGATTTCACTTCCTTCAGATATATACCTAGAAGTGGGATTGCTGTATCATATGGTAGTTTTATTTTTAATTTTTTGAGGAAACTTATACTGTTTTCAATGCTGACTGCACTGATTTACATTCCCACCAACAGTTGTATCATTTCACTTTTTGTTCCTTTTTGTTCCTCTACTCCTTCTTTACTGCTTTCTTTTGCATTAAAGTTAATATTTTCTGATGCTACATTTAAATTTCTTTTTTTTTTTTTTTTTTTTTTTTTTTTCTTTTTTGCGGTATGTGGGCCTCTCACTGCTGTGGCCTCTCCCGTTGCGGAGCACAGGCTCTAGACGCGCAGGCCCAGCGGCCATGGCTCACGGGCCCAGCCGCTCCGCGGCATGTGGGATCCTCCCAGACCGGGGCACGAACCCGTATCCCCTGCATCGGCAGGCGGACTCTCAACCACTGCGCCACCAGGGAGGCCCTAAATTTCTTTAATAATATTTTCACTATATTTTTGGGAGTTATTTCCATTGTGGTTGTTCTGGAGCTTACTATGTACATCATAACTCATCAGAATCATCTTAAAATTTATATTAACTTAATTCTGCTGAGATATAGAAATGTTATTTCTATATGACTCTACTCCATTTTCCCCCATTTTGTGGTGTTAAACATATTACATTTATAAATTTTTCGATCCAAACAATATATTGTTATAATCATGACTTTATATAATTTAATATTTTGTAGAAGCTAAGAGAAGAAAGGAGAGCTAGTATATATTTATAGCTTTTTTATATTAACCTGATTATTTGTCATTTCTTGCACTCTGAATTTGTTCCTACCGATTTGACGTACCACATGGTATCATGTTCTTAACCCAATACATCTTTCTTCTCACTCACCTTCTTTTTGCTGTTATTGGCAAATATATTACATTTCTATATGTGATATGCCAAACAATAGATTATCTACACATTATTTTATTTTATACAATTAAAAATAATTTAAGAATGTAGGAGAAATATGTATTTTTACTGTCTTTTATAATTACATAGTAATCTTTACAGTTGCACTTTTTTTTCCATGTGGATTTGAATAATTTGAGTTTTTGTCTGGATTCAGTTGCTTTCAGCCTGAATAACTTCCCTTTACAGTTCTTGTAATATGGATCTGCTAGCAACAAATTCTCACACTTTTCTTTTTTTTTGCGGTACGCGGGCCTCTCACTGTTGTGGCCTCTTCCATTGTGGAGCACAGGCTCTGGACGTGCAGGCCCAGCGGCCACGGCTCACGGGACCAGCCGCTCTGCGGCATCCTGGACCGGGGCACGAACCCATGTCCCCTGCATCGGCAGGTGGACTCTCAACCACTGCACCACCAGGGAAGCCCATAAAGTTGTTATTGATATAGTTGGATTTATGTCTGCCATTTTAATTTTTGTTCTATACATCTCATGTCTTTTTGTCCTATTCTTCCTTTTTTTCCCCTTTCTTTTGAATTAAGTAAATATTCCTTAGTGGAACTTAAATTTTTTTTTTGTTTCGTTTTTTGAACTTTTTAAATTATTTTTTCACTCTTTTTAAAGTTATTTTCTTAGTGGCTCATCTAGGGTTGATTGTATACCTCTTAACAGAATGTAGTTCGCTTTTATACTAAATCAGTTCTTTTGAGATATACAAATGTTACTCCTATATAGTTCTATTCCCTCTTCCTTCTTTTTTTTCCCTATTTTTGTTATGCATATCACACCTATACAATGTATTAAAATATGTTAATATATTATAATGTATGTGATATGTTTTAATTCAAGAATACATTATTTTAAGAATTACATTATATAATTTTGTTATTTTAAGAAACAGACAGGAAAAGAGAGCAACTATTTATTTACAGAGTTTGGTATATTAATATTTTTTAAAACTTTTTTTTTGGTTTTTGGGCACTCTGAGTGGCTTGTGGGATCTTAATTCCCTTGCGGGACTAAACCCAGGCCCACGGCAGTGAAAGCACGGTGTACTAGCCACTGGACGGCCAGGGAAGTCCCTTAATCTTCTTATTTACTACTTCTATCCCTCCATCTCAGAATTTCCTATTTTATTTTTTTCTTTCTTTTCTGGCCAGCCTGGGGAGAATTGTTAAATTTTCAACTTTGATCTTCCCTTAAATGTGATTTTTAAAGAGTCAGAATAAAATAAATGATTTAGTGGGTTTAGTTATATATCTTCCAAAAGATATGCCCATGCCTTAACCCCTAGTACCTGTGAACATGACCTTATTTGAAAATAGAGTCGTTGTAGATGTAACTAAGTTAAGGTTCTCAAGATGAGATCATTCTGGATTTGGGATGGGGCCAAAATCCAATGTTTGTTGTGCTTGTAAGAAAAAGGAGAGGGAGATTTAACACAGGGACACACAAGGAAGAAGGCCATGTTAAGCTGGAGGTAGAGATTTGAGTTAGGCTACCATAATTTCCAGGAATGCCAGGAGCCATCAAAAGCTGGAAGAAGGGTTCTCCACCAGAGATTTTGAAGGAATTCTGGTCTGGCGACAGTTTGATTTCAGACTTCTGGCCTCCAGAACCGTGACATAATAAATTTCCCTTATTTTAAGCCGCTCAGTTTGTGGTAATTTGTTATGGCAGTCCTAGGAAACTAATACCTATCAGGTAAACATTCCTGATTTTTTCTATGTAAGTCAATATTTGCTTTAGCTTATAAAAATTCCCTTCCCCTCCCAATTAAGCCTTTGGCCACAGGGTTAAGACTGGTGATTCTAATTGCAACAAAATAATTCAAAGCATTCGGCTTATCCTAAAGAACAAATGAACACTTTTATGTTAACACACACATTTTAATAACTTTCCTTTTATCAACCTAGTCCTTATAGTCAAGAAAACAGTAGGGAATTTGTGCCAGTTTATTGATTTGTTGCTCATCATCTCCAAATTATCCATTATTGACTGCTCTACGAAAATGGATCTGGGCTATCTAAATATGTTTCCTTTGGTCAGCGAGAACTGAAGCTTTGTTAGTAGAGCAAACTGGAAATACAGTATAAGAAGAAAAGGTTTTGCATCCCGCTTCTGGAGTGCTTATGGAGTAGGCTGCTCCTGCAGCTTGTGTAGCTTTCTCTAGTGCCTGGTTCCTGTGGTGCATGCTCTTGGTAGCACCCAACAGCCTCCCCTGGCACCTTGCCTCTGGTGGTTTTGTAGTAAAGTGCCCCTGGTGAGACATTTCCCTGTGAACATTATTTCCCAGGTACCCTAGAGGGTTGATTCCAGAAAGTAGGCTTCTAGAAATTTCCAGAAGTTGGAGTTCCAGCAAGGTACCACAGCATCTTTCCTGACATTGAATGAGCCTTGGTTGGCTGTGTCCTCTCCAACAATGTCTGGATCTTAGCCCTGGGTAGGCAATAGGGATTGAGAGTACTCTCAGCTCTAGGGTTAGTGGCTATTAAACTATCTGCTATTATATTATATACTATGTCTTCTATTCCTATATTCTTTAGAGTTCTCTTTACACCTTACTAGGTAATTCCTCATTACTCCAATCTCCTGTCATTGTTAATAATTCTGTACCTTAAACTTTCTCTTTTCAAATTACTGTGTGCCTTGTCTCTCCTGATTGCACCCAGACTGATATTGAAGCGATCACTGAAATAACAATGCCCTATACAGTTTGAAATATGACACAAACATATTCACATGACTTTTACAGCAATTACTGTGAAGTGGGCATGGCAAGTACTATTATATTTTATAGATGAGGAATAAGGTTCACAGAATTTCAGTGAGTTGTCCAAAGTCATATAGTCATTTTTATAACTTGTAAAATGTGGATAACAATAGAAACTACCTCCTAGGGTCATTATAAAGATTAAATGAGGTAAAATATGTAAAGTGCTTAGTACACTGTAATGGCTTAATGGTAACTGTTGTATATATTATACTTGGTCTGTAAAATATATTTAGTCTGGTGTTTTGCTAAGCTACTTGCAATGAGTTATCTAGGGCTTATAGATCTTTTCAATATCTAATATTTTTCAGTTAATGACATTTGTCTTATCAAGTACTACAGCATAATAACCAAAGATAGACCTATCATATCACATCTTGTGTGGTTCTTTCTTTCTGAGGGGAAAATAATGGCCAGAGTGAGAACTAACCAACCTAGGCTAAGTTTATGCCAGCATAATGAAATTCTAGGCACACTATGGTCAATGGCTGAACTCTGAGTGAGGAAATCAAAATCCTAAGAATCCAGCCCTAACCTTAAAAGGTGAACCTTCAAATCAATATTTCAATGTAAACAGTACATGCAGCTTAAACAGCATTTCTGGCCTCATCAGGTTCAGCTTCTATTAATTACTTTTTGGTCAGGGCTTGAGGTGTGAATATATTACGTGAGGGAAAGTAGGGAAGTAGACTGTTTACTATATGTATATCAATTACTCTACAAATCCTTTGATCACTTAAGATTTCAGTAACCAACTACTGAAAGTCGGTACTGTACTAAGAGTTAGGGGTTATATATTAATTAACGAAAGTTGCCCCAAACCTGTAGAAAACTACCTTGCCTACAGATATGCAATAATACATAAAAATCCATGGTTAACGTAAAATATTTTGACAGTATTTGAAGACACGATTGAAAATTATCTTATAGCAATGGGACAGATATGGCATGTGTTACACATTCAGAAGGGGAACAAATAAAATGCTTCATGTCTGCCATCAAATTCTTCCTGAAAATTTATCAGAATCAGGGGACGTTTTGAGAGCTGCTCTTTCTCTATAACAGTATGAGCCCTGCCCTCTGGACTGCTAAGTTCACAGCATTTTCATCTGGTACAAAAATCATTTTAAAGAGAAACAAGTGACAACGAAGTAGGGGCTCCTTTTCTTTCTCAGCACGCGATCCTTTAGCGGCTAGCCTCCTTTCGGTGGAAGAGAGGCAAAAAAAACAAAGCCTCCTCGGTGCCGGGAGGGAATCGAAGAAAGCAGCTGAATCAAGTTGGCTCCTCACATGTTCCTCACGACCACGCCAGAGGGAAAGGTCCTCAATAGGAAAGGGCCCGGTTGTCCTCACAGGAAGGGTACCACTCTGGAACTCGCCGAAGGGAACGTCACCACTGAGTTCTACGGTAGCTGCCAGAGAGTCTGCCATCAGTTAGCACCTCCCCTTCCTTCCGCGAGCGGTAGCTAGGTAACTGTCGGCTGTATTGGAGAGCTGAGGACTGGAGGATGCATTAGTGCCTCTGGCGGTGAACAACGAGCGCTGCAGGTCCCTCTCACAGTTTTTACCCTCCCCTCTCTCCACCCCCTTTGCCCCCGCCCACCCCTCCGCCACTTCGGCTCCTCCCTCCTCTTCTCTCTCTCCCTCTCCTTCCTCCTCCGCCTCCTCAGCTCTTGGGCTAGAATATCTATGGGTCGAAACGTGATGCGATGAATCCGAGAGAGACCGAAACTGGGACGAGGAGTGCGGCGGAAGCGGCGGGACTCCTGGGCATGGGGGCTTCACCACAATAGAGGCAGCATCCCCACCCGCCCCCGCCAGCCCCTCTGGAGTAAATCCCCCAAACCCCTTCGGGAAAAGGATGGCGGCGGCACCTACCCAGATCGAAGCCGGTGGGTAGCTGTGTCTGGGGGCTAAGAGGATGGGGGCTTAGCGCGACGGCTGTCAGTTTCTTTTGAAAAAGCTTCTATTTTTTCTTCTTTGCCTCCCTCTCAACCTCTTCCCCCCCCCACCTTCCTCAGAGCTGTATTACCTGATCGCTAGATTCTTGCAGTCCGGACCCTGCAACAAATCCGCTCAGGTGAGAAGGGGAAGGAGATCTGGGAGTCTTGGGGAATGGTCCCAGTGGGGAAATCGAGGCAGCGGGGTTTGCGGTTCCTCTGTGGGTGAGGGAAAGGCCGGCCTTGAGTAGCCCTGCCGTCAGCGGCTGGGTTCAGTTTGGGGAGGGAGGAATGGGTTGATGGCCCGAGCTGCCCTCATATCCGTGTTTCCCTTTTGCTCAGGTGCTAGTGCAGGAGCTCGAGGAGCATCAGGTACGCACCCCCTTCGGGAAGAGGTGGGGACGGTTGGGGTGAGACTGGAGGAAGGGCAAGTAAGGGGCGGAGGGCTAGGGCCGGGAGGAAGGCTTGGATCTGGGCACTCATAGCTGTTGTCACAGTGGTGAACCGGCTTCTTTCCTCAAAAGGGGCGGATATCGCTGGGGTCTTAACTCGCCCCCTCTTTATGCCTGTGGGAGGTGTTTTTTCAGGATTTCCTCCTCCTCGGCCTCCTTCCCCCCACACTCATCTAGCTCTGAGACAACAGCTATCAGGCCAACGGCAATAAAGACGCCAAAGGGTCGAGGACCCGGACCCAAACTGGGTCGGGTTGATGCGGAGCAGAGGCTTGGCCTTTATCGTTGCCCCCTCCCCCCTTTCTTTTCGCCGGCCCCCAGCTTATTCCGCGCCGCTTAGACTGGGAGGGGAGAGAGCACAGAAGAAGCTTCGAGGATCTGGTGAGTAAAGTTTTCATTTCAACTTAACCCAACTCTTTCTCCACTCCCTCCCCACCTTGTTCCCCCAACCCGCCCCCGACCCTTCAACCTACGCGGCTCTGGAGCTCAGTGCTGAGCCGAAGAACTGTCCCTTCCCCCCTCCCGGCGAGTCGGAGAAAGGGTACCTTGCCCTCCCCTTGGCCTCGTTTGTTTCCACCCGAAAACTTTGAAGAATGTGAACTGGTTATCAGAGATGCCGTATTGTGGATTATGAATATTTTACAAACATCGAGAAAGGCCCATTGTAGGGGGAAAAGGGAGAGAAACCAGGGGGTTATCTTGGGGCACGTACCAAGGACTGACGCTGGCCAATGACAGGGTTGGTAACAGCCCGGAGTTCCGGATTAGTGGAAGAAAACTGCTTTCTGGTTGGTCCTGGCTTGAAATACGGGAACAGAGGCCAGGCTGTTTTTTTTTTTTTTTTTTTTTTTCTTGGTCGGGGGCGGTGGGCCGCACGGCAGAGGTGGTTCAGGAGGGGAGTTGACGGACCAGGGACTAGGGAAAAACGACACAATTAAAAATAATAGCATCAAGCTAATTTCAAAATTTGCCGGGGGTTAGATAATCGACTACGGAATAAAAGCATAATCGTTGTATATCTCAGATTGTAGAAAATAGCTCATCAAATCATTATTAAATCGCGTTTATGCAGTTAACAGTTTCACTAAATAAGAACTGTGGATTATGAGCTTTTTGAGAATTGACGAAACACGATTTTGGATTTACAAGGAAACAACGATGGTCATATGTTAAAATAGAATATACTTTAGTAAAGGACCAAAAGCATTGGATTGACTGTTGTTTGTTCAGCAAATATAATTCATAGTGTAAATGCACCTTCTGTTCGGCATTGACACACACAAAAAGGTGATCCTTTTTATTTTTGGGAGGATGTTCCCTTGTGTTAGCCACTGGCACAGTCAGTTGGAAGGAAATGAAAGGAGAAAGGGGTGATGTTACTAAAATCTAAGTTCAGCTATCTTTCCTTCCAGTAAGATCCAAACAGAGGAAAGTCAGACAAAGTTAAAGAAAGTTGGAGGGGTATGGTAGACTCTAAATATAAATAAAATGATTTAAAATTTGCTTCCATCAGGAAATAAATTCAAAAGTAATTTAAACAATATTTAAATTACTTTGGTGTTCATTTGATATTTTTCTTTGTATTAAATTACAAGAATGAGGCCATGCTAATTATCACCAAATCTACTGACTAAATTTTTTTTTAGTTTTGCAAAGCACAGAAAATGGTATAATAATTATGATAAGGATAAACTCAACCATCTGTAATATTAATGGTAAAAAGTTCTCCGATGGATAAAAAATATTTTTGAAAAACTGCATGCATTACCAGTTTAATTTGTAGTCAGACTTTTTGTTGGACTGAAGTTCTTTCAAAAACGGGCAAAAACAACAGTGCTTGCCAGTATGTTTTAATACTTTATGACTAATGTGGTTTTGAAGATAGAGTTTTATACTGAGGTGTATTGACAATATTTTTGTTTATATTTATTTGTTTCTAAGTAGACCATTTTAAGCAAGTAACATTTTTTAAAAGGAAAAAGCTTTTTAAAAATTAACTTGACAGTGGCAAAATGTAAATGAACATCAAAATGATTAAAAATAGTCTCCTAACCACCCACATGCATACACACACACACACACACACACACACACAGAAAAAAAAAGAAAGCCCAGTTTACTAGACTTCCTTTCCTTATATTGTAAAGGCATATTTTCATGTAATTGTAATCAATGTCCACTTTATGCTTTATATTTTCTTAGGTAACACTTTCACATATACTTATCTATATTTGAATAGTCATTGTTATTTTAATGGCAAGGAAAGATTCGGTTGTTTTTAAGTTGCTGTGATTAGAACTCAATTGCTAGTTGAACATTTGGTTTACTTCCAGTTTTTCACTAATATCTTTGCATAGTTAAGTAGTCTTTCTGCTTTTTTCTTTCTTTTTCTTTTCTTTTTTTTTCAGTTGTTTTTCTGGGCTATATTTCTGAAGTGGAGTTATCAGGTCAAGGGACTCATCCATTTTTTAGCTTTTGCTATATATTATAAAATTATTGTCCAGAAGATTATCCTAATTTATAATGTAACCATCTAGATACTTAGAATGAATTTTTAAAATATTTAAAAATCTTTTGGTGGCTTTAATAGGTGAAAATAGTCCTCAATTGAGTTAATTGGTTCTTTTCCGCATTATTAGTGAGGCTTAAACTTTAACAAGTTATTTTTTTAATTGTCATTAATCCATTTGTATATCCCTACATATACTTGATTTTCACCTTTATCTTTCTAATTTATTATCTTTATAATTCCTTATACATTTTTAATTTTTATATACACAGAATTTCTTCTATTGTTTGACTGTTATCTATGGATTAGTGTTACCTGTTTTGTTTTTAATTTACTTTTTGTATTGTACATATAGGTTTTTATTTTTCCACCAGGATCCAATTTTTGTAGGGATATTACATTTTGATAATATGGTCTTATTTTTAGTCATATGTCTGTTCTCTACCTATAGATTTCTTTGTAAGGGAAGATGAGGCAGGGCTGAGAATTGAACAGAAGGAAAAGAAGTGGCTGAGAACTGAGTGTGCAGTGTTTGATTGCTAGATTCATCAGTCGTACTGTTGATAAAAAAATATTTCAAATCTGACTTGAGATTTTGAGTGGCTTCATTGTAGGAGAGATGGATTTTTTTCTTGGGGTAGGTTTGTTTTGTTTTGTTTTGTTGTGTTGGCCACACCAAGGGGCATGCAGGGTCTTAATTCCCCACCAGAGATTGAACCTGTGCCCCTGCAGTGGAAGCACAGAGTCCTAACTACTGGACCACCAGGGAAGTCCCGGGGTAGTATTTTTTAAAGTGCTATTAGAACAATGGATTTATACAGTGCGATCTTTGATTTAGCTACATGTTTTGGATTGAAATTTAGGGCAAAGTATTAATTAGTATAATTTTATAGCAGCACTTCAAACTGAAGATGTACTGGGATATACAAAGGAAAGAAGACACATGCATAATAAAGAGGTGAAGGACTATAAACAAGGATATCAAAATACTGAATTGAAGTTGCATAGTCATGTATACTACATACTTGAAACAAAAATCCTGCCTTTCTGTCCATATGTATATTTTCATTTGAATTGTCTATACTGCTTAACTTGATTTATCTAGAAGAATATTAAGATACTAAGTTAGATTTCTTCAACACTTCATTACTACTGTTACTATTGCATAGCCTAGAAATCCCTATTTTTTCTTTCTTAAATCTGATTTAGTGTTTTACTTATAATTTGGAACACACGGGAAGGTGCTTTTTTGTTAAAGCTGCTTGCAGCCAAGTATTGACATGCCAAGATCTGAAGTGCCTTTAAAAAAATGAGTCTGAACGTGAAATGTTTGTCAGTTTATGTTGAACTGTAACGTTTTTGATTATGACATTCAAAAAAATTCTAAATTAATTTTCAGAATTTTGTAATGATACAGGGAGAGATTTGAAGTCAGGGTGATTGTTTTTGAAGTTTGATCTGAGTATTTTTCTTTATTTCTGCTTGACTGTTATTTACAGCATAATAGAATTAGATTTGCTTCTTACATCTTAAGGTAGATAATATAAATAAATACAGATGTCCTTTCATTTGCGGTGACCCTGTTGAATTGTTGACTATTTTATTGCTTCCTCCTTGGAGCTTTATTGGGGATGACAAAACAGAGCAGTGAGGGGCGTGTGTGTGTGTGTGTGTGTGTGTAAACAAATGAACAGTTTTTGTTAATATACAAATTTTATATATTGGAATGGTGAGTTGGAAACATTTTTTAAAGGCATACTTTAAGATTTTTGAATCACTGTATGGGTACTCCTATCATAAGACTGAACCAAAGACATAATTATCTTTAGGTGTGGTATATATTTTTACATTTATTCAGCATTTTTCATCTGTAGACTTGAAAGCACCAGTTAGTGCTTACATTTGGAGTGACATAGATTTTATTACCTTCATTTTATATTCAAAAGACTTGAAGCAGTTTTCTGCTATTTAAAAAACTTTGGTCAAGATTGTATGTTCACCGCTGTCTTTAGAAATAGTACATCTATGGTGATATATGTCATTATAAGAATTTACATCTGCATTTAACATATTTGACTTTAAAAATGTTTTCACATTATCTCATTTGATCCTCACCAACTGCTTTAAAACACTGTATTTGAATTCCAGACATACCTGCATTTTTTTCTTACCTTACCCAGCTCTTGTTCTCTAGTTACTAGTAATAGCTTAAATTGTCTATTAGAACTGTAGAATGATCTTTGAGTGCTGGTAGCATGGTTATTGCATCTCTAAGTGTGGAAGCAATTTAAGCATGTGTGATTTATTAACTGTTATGTGGACACAGCCATAGTTAGGAGGAACAGAATGCATCATGGGAAACCAAAAAACATGCGCTGCTTGACTCCCGTGTGGATATAATGTTAACTGATAGGTATTATGGCAGGCAGCAGTCAGTGTCTGTAAACTGGTATTCCTCACTACTGATTGGCTTGAGCCACGTGTACGCTCTTTTCTTTCTTTTTTGTTTGTTTTACCTATTCATCTGGATTGATCACTGGCTTTTTTTTCCACAATTGGGCTCTAGAAACATACTTTCAATGATTAAAATCCTTTTGGAGATTTAGCACCAGTTCTAGGAAAACTGGTATCTCAGTACAAATAAGATGGTATTAAGGAAACGAAGAGAGCTGCTGTTAAAGAGTAAGAATTTGGATTGTGTGAATGTTTCTTATCAAATTTTGTCCAGAAAGCACCTTTGTGACATTTGAATATTAGTTTAGTTTGTGTGTTTTTGTTGAAGTTTTACTGATGTTGGTTATTGACTGATTAATAATTTTTTTTGTAGGGAGCAAAATAGTAATTTAAAGTTAACTTAGTGTTTGTGTCATATTTTAGAGATGCCTTTGTTTGACATTTCTCAAATAGGATTTTGTGGGTAGTAGAAAAGGCCATAAGATTTAGTCCAGGAGATAGTCATTACTCGCTGAGCCACCCCAGGCAAGTTACTTAACCTCTCAGAGATTCAGTTTCCTCATTTATAAAAGAAAAACCCCTGCCAGTTTTGCAAGGTTTTTGTGTGGACCAAATGAGTTAAATATGAAAGAATGCAAATGAGTTGGTTACTACATTTTACTACATTTTAAATATAGGACAGAGAGTTTGAATGGTTAGCATTAAAATCTGAAGATCTATGACCCCAGAATTTATGTTTTATTTGGTAATTGGCTAATTATCACCACCCAATTTTCCTAATATTTTTTATAAGGTAAGGGGCATATAAAATAGTACCATTAAAAAAGCATTTAGGGCTTCCCTGGTGGCGCAGTGGTTGAGAGTCCGCCTGCCGATGCAGGGGACACGGGTTCGTGCCCCGGTCCGGGAAGATCCCACATGCTGCGGAGCGGCTGGGCCCGTGAGCCATGGCCGCTGAGCCTGCGCGTCCGGAGCCTGTGCTCCGCAGCGGGAGAGGCAACAACAGTGAGAGGCCCGCGTACCGCAAAAAAAAAAAAAAAGAAAAAAAAAAAGCATTTAAAAAGTGTCAGAATTGAGCCCAAAATGAGTGTCTTTGAAGTACATCTGTGTTAAGCAAGGAATGATCACTAGGTGAAAATATATTTAGTGTTATTTGCATTTTTATGAATTACAGAAAAGTAATTCAATATGATACTGGTATAGTATTAACTCATTTTTAAGAAGTGGGAGGTATGTTTTTCCCATGTCTTGTTGCAGGGATCCTCAACCCTTCTGACTGATCTCTTCTTATCCTAATCTTATTTTCTATACATTATTGACAATTTATTTCTTGTGTTTTAAATTACCTTGTTGAAGATGTTTTCTTATGCCTTTTAGTATCTACCATGGTGATTTATAATTAGCTGGTTCTTAGTTATTACTTGTTCAATTTTCTTAACTTTTTAGAAGTGTTTTCTTTTTTTCTTTCTTTTTTTTTTAATAAGTCATGGATGTTTGTAGCTTTTTTAAATAATTAATTAATTAATTAATTTTTTGGCTGTGTTGGGTCTTCATTTCTGTGCGAGGGCTTTCTAGAGTTGCGGCAAGCGGGGGCCACTCTTCATCGCCGTGTGCGGGCCTCTCACTATTGTGGCCTCTCTTGTTGCGGAGCCCACGCTCCAGAGGCGCAGGCTTAGTAGTTGTGGCTCACGGGCCTAGTTGCTCTGAGGCATGTGGGATCTTCCCAGACCAGGGCTGGAACCCGTGTGCCCTGCATTGGCAGGCAGATTCTCAACAACTGCACTACCAGGGAAGCCCTTAGGAGTGTTTTCATGATATATATTTTTTAGGCTTACTAATCTGCTAGCTAGTATGGAGTTCTTTTTATTGGACCTTTCTCTACTGAGAAACTTCTAGACTGTGGGTGGGTCCCTTGTTCTTCTCTTGATATCATCTGACCTCAGGGTTATAGTACTTTTAGTGCTTTCTTGAGGCAGTATAAACCAGAGAATACTTGAGCCCTACGTGGATTGCTCTGCCTGTCTCATTCCTGAGGAAATCTTAAAACTAATAAAAATAAAAGTAAATGCTATGAACAATGATTAATATTTTCGAAAGAAAATGATAGGAAGTCTTAACACTTTGTAGCCCACCCTGTTAACCAGTGGTATTACTACAATGGAAAGGCCTGCTTTCTTTCCTTTGCTTCCCAGTTTTTCGTTTCTCCTCCTTCAATTTCAGCAAACATTAAAACTCAAATTTTAAATTATAAAGATAATATTGGATTATTGCAGACATTTATATTTTACTGAACAGTATCAAGCAGAAAATAAACTATTATTTTTTTATATTTTCTTTCATCTTTTTGGTATATGTGTGGGCATTTTTTTCCTTCAAAATCAGATACTCTGGATAGAATTTTTTATTTTTATTTTTTTTAACTTAATGTTGTGGAGGAGCATCTTAAACGTTGAGGAGATATATGTACTAGTCACTGTGCAAAGTGTGTTTACTGGATGGGGGTGCCTTTCTCTTTGCCTGGAATGTGTTTCCTTCCTTATGTCTGCCTTGTTAACTTTCACTTAGAATTCAGGTATGAAATTGGACAAGAACCCCTACCCCCAGGCTAAATTAGGTACTGTACATTGCTTCCTTAGTTCTATGTACTAAACCTCTGGGCGCTTGTAGATTTGATTTGTTTCTAGCTACTAGTTTGTTTCCCCCACTGGGATTATGGATTTTCTTAGGGCAGCAGTTTAATCTTTCCATTATATCCCTGTACTTCAAATGTCTGAATGAATGCATGCATGAGTGAATGATTTTGTTTTTGTTTTACAAATAATATGAGGTGGTTATCATTACTCCCTGTTTTGCAGATGAGGAAGCTCAGGCTCAGAGAGACTGAATAACTTTGCAGGTCATATAAGTAGGATCCTGGGGATGCTGGAAAAATTCAAATCTAAGACTTTTCTACTGTATCATACTGCCAGAAGGAGTAACAGCTAGTCAATTTTAGAGCCTGAGTAATCCAGGCTCTTAGACTTCAAAGTACTATGCTTATCTCTACTATACTTATATTGATATATTTAAAGCCTTGCTGTATTTTTCAAAATCTGTTTGTTTCCTGTCCCCAAATATCAAAAAGTCATGTGACTAACTTTATGGATGTTCATTTTCTATTCCTCCCCCAAAAAAATTTCAAACCTCAGATAAAATGTTTCATTTTACTTCTTCAGCATATGGTCTCAGTTTCATTCTTCATTTTACCTGTGTAGTGATTTTAGTTAGAAAACAAAACATACAATTTTATTTTCTTTGTTTTTTAGTTACTTGTCTGATCTTATTATTTCGAAAAGCCAAAGGAAGAATGCTATCATGGCTATCTGAAAATTAGTATTTCAAATGTAGCTCTTGGTGCAGTTCTGGCCCCCTGAGATTAGGTACCTTTTGTATTTTATTCAGTGCCCAGCTGGATTCCTTTTAACTAATTATGAGTAGTAGGATCATTTCAGTGAGCTCTCTGGTCTTCTCAGTTGTCATAATGATTCTCAAGTGTGGTAATTTCAGTTGTTAGATTTGCTCTTTAGGTCAGCCAGTGTTCCTATCAAGAAGGTTTATAATCTAGGCTTCGTTTAATTTCTTTCAGTTTATCAAATTTATAGTTTTAACTTTTTGCAGTCTGTGTTACTAATACAAATTTTCAAGGGGGAGAATATGAGAGTAGATGAGCCTTGTTTTAGTTGCTTAATTAATGATTCTGTGTTTTTAAATGATTACTGAGGAATTGATAAAAAATTTATATAACTAGCTGAAAATCAAACATCATTGTTTTTATAAAATGAAGTAGCCAGGGGGCCTAAGTTTAAGATATAAAGATATAAAGATATAATTCTGACAGATTTCTTTAAGAGGGTAATACTAAAAATTCATATCAGAGAACTCCCATTTTCTGGATTATATGTTACCATATATATATATATACACATATACATATATATATACATATACATATATATATATACATATACATATATATATATATATATATATTGCAAGTTTTAGGGTAGTTAGATTTGTGTAACAAATGAATAACTCTTGAGATGGTAATGAAATGAGGAAAAGAAAATTGATAAAAAAGAAAATGCCACTAAAGACATCAACTACCATTGTGTGTAAAGACTTATAACATTTACTTGGTGAAAAAGTAATGACTGATATCAGAAGCCCAGTTTATACAAGACAGTGTTGGGGGAAAAAAGGCACAAACTATTATAGATGTTAATATGCAGTATGTTAAGGCTTTTTTCTTTGAGATATATGTTTTTAGGAGTACTAACTATATTTGCATGTAGGCCTATTTAGGAATGCCCTATTGTGGAGAGAATGAATTACAAACTAGGATTTTAGGACATCAGTGTCTCTAGGTAACAAAAAAAAAGTCTTTAGATTGAATCATCACGTACTTTCACTTTAATATTACCTGTATATTTTAGTTCTATGTAGTTAATTGCTTGGAAAACAAAACTAGACATGTGTGAAATAACTGAAAGAATTTGCTTGATACTTTGTCCCAATCCAGAAGCTAAACCTTGTAGATGCAAATAATCAGGTTAAGTTGCCATTCTTTTTTTTTTTTCTTTTTAATCTTAGTTCCCTGACCAGAGGTTGAACCCGTGCCCCCTGCAGTGGAAGCATGGAGTCTTAATCACTGTGCCAGGGAAGTCCCATAAGTTGCCATTCTTCCTGACCATCATGACAGTTGCCAGGCCCCAGTGATTTTGGTAGATTAAAATTCGTTTTTGCAGGGACTTACGAAAGATAATTGGCAGGAAATAATTTTTTAAAATCACAATAGAATCATTTATTCTCAGATTCCTAAGTACATGTTGGATTGTAGTTCTTTGACCTGTGGTTCCTAAGAAAACAAAAAAGGCACCCTGATAGGAGGAAGCTTTTTCCTCTGTGAGTTCATATGATATTGCTTATAGGTAGACTTTGGTTTTTACTCATTCATTGATTCAGTGAACCAGTATTTATCAAGAACACACATAATCTCTTCTGGTGATCATTAGGGATGATTTACAAAATTATTCCTTTGTGTTATATTGTTTTTGACTTGGCGGTAATATATTGATATGTGTCCTATATGATGGTAGGTATATATATGTATATATATATATATATATATATATATATATATTTCTCTCTCTGTAGCACTTATAAAAATTGGCATTGTAACTGTAAGTAGATTTTAGGGCCTTTTGTCAAGATGAGAATGTAGATGTTCTTTTTATCTAAAGATTTTTAATGTTCTAGTTTACTCTTTACTGTTTTAATAATTAGGTATTTATGAAACACATCAGTAACTTTAACATTAGCTTAGATAAAAAATGAAAACCAGTTTCGTTGTTTTATTGTCTCATCCATATCTACATTTGTTAATCATCTTCAGAAATTTACTTGTGTTTTAAAAATGAGTTAATGTTAAAAAAATAAATAAAGCACTTGGAGGAAAAAAATGAGTTAATGTTGCAATGAATTTTGAGTACATAGCTTGTTTAGAACATGGTATTTAAAATAATCATTAATTTGATACTTTTTTGAAAACCAATTAACTTTTTTAGGAGAAAGAGTTCTGCTTTAATTAAGCAAATGTGCCCTGTTAATCCTAAAGGGACTTAAGTGAGAGTTTGGTGCAAGTATTACCTTTTGTTTGCATTCTTATCATTTATATAGAATCTAGATTCTCTGATTCTTGATCACTGCTGATCAAGTACTAGTAGAGTTTACCCATCATCTTTGTACTTCTTTGATTTTTAGGCATGCTCCTTTTTGCTGTTTTGTAATGCTTATTGCATTAGATTAACAGCTAAGCAAATGATTTAATCAAGGCACGAAAAAGTAAGTTAAACTGCCATGTCATTTATGTGTTATCATTTGTTTAAATGATGCTTACTTTTTGTAGCTGTTTCTTAAATTTGGTTGAAGTATTAAATATTTAAAATGTTATTTTCCTTGTTTTAAAATTGTACTTTTTTCCATGATGTTTGGTAATGGACTAGATTAATGTTTTTAAACCAAATTTGTTTTCCTGTATTTTACTTATGCTTTTTAGGTGGCAGCCAATGCACACATTCCTCCAGACTACCTCCTTAAAATTTGTGAGCGGATTGGTCCCTTACTAGATAAGGAGATCCCTCAGAGTGTTCCTGGGGTACAGACATTACTAGGTGTTGGTCGGCAGTCTCTGTTACGGGATGCCAAAGGTAAGATTTTTACAGTTTTTAGAGGAAAGAGTCAAGAGTAGTGTATTTTTATGTTAATTAAATGTCCCCATGCTTTTCTAAATACTAATTTTCTTTTAGTTTTTCTTATCTTGCCAACCTTGTTTCTATTTTCCTAGTGTACAAGTAAATTTTTAGAGGCCTAAATGGATCCCTTTTCTGTAAAACAGTGAATACTATAGAGGTAAAGACTATAAAATATCTTTGTAATCCTATGGAATAGAAATCTCAAAAGACTGCTGCTCTGATTAGTACAGTATAAATACATAAAATATTCTTTCATTACATTTTGATGTTCTTAATCTTTGAGTCTTGATATCATCCTAATCACATTGGGTACTTCATAACAGGTAAATAAAAATTATGATATGTAACTATGTTTATAATTAAAAATATTAAAAAAATCAATCCATCAGCATTCAGTAACAGTTTCTCTACTCCACTATTTTTCAGTCTTTTACAGATTTCTCCCAAAGTTTTACACGGAACCCCCATATGTAAATTATATAGATAGAATTTTCTGAACATAAAAATGTGAAATTAGGCGTTTAGGATGCCTTAGTGAATTAAATACTTCAGGTCTGGCAACCAATTTATTTCTATGTTTTGTTTTTTTACCATAATGTTTTAAAAATCCTAATTTACAAATATAAATAGTTACATAAATGATGTCAGTTTTTAAATATCTCATTTTATAATTTAAGGAAATTCTTCAATTCAGTTAATTTGAAACCTTTCAAGAGAGTACTAGAATATTTTTGTTTCAAATTTGAATTATTAGGAATATTTCATATTTGCTTGAATTTTTTGACATAAACATTAAAGATAAAAAACACAACTATTTTTACTCAATTATCATCTGATATGCAGTGTAACAACCTGTCATGGCACAGCTGGCAGGCGCTCCATAACATGAGCATACATGAAGTATAAATGTTTCTGAATTTTACCTGGCATACTTGTGCTGTATTCATTTCCTTGCTTATACAGTTTTATATGAGAAGATGTGTATAAGCCTAAAGATCAAGAAGGGGATGAATGTAAACTTAAAACCTTATTAATCCATGAGATATTTACATAAGATTCAAATATATGTATAATAAAAGCTTTGGTTCTATATCAGCATGAAAATAAAATATCCTGATGATAATATTAAGGCATTGGTGTTTACCTATCATAATATAGATTATAACACTTTTAAACATATGCATGTTATTTCTTATTGTGGTTTTAATAGTTAAAAATGTATTTCAATAAATAAAATTGAAAACAGATATTTGCCTCTGGGGTACAGTTAAAAGAAAACTGTTATATGCCTTGACTGACTTTTGAATCTTTTTGTATAGACTGTAAGAGTATACTATGGAATGGCTCTGCTTTTGCAGCTCTACATAGAGGCAGACCTCCAGAACTACCTGTAAATTATGTGAAACCTCCAAATGTGGGTGAGTAATGTCCATGTGAGTTATAAACATATTCTTAATTTGTTCCTTCCTGAACTCATTATACAGCCAAAAATACATACCAGAATTAAATTTGAAGTATAAACAAACTGCTTACATTCTTGAAGAGTTTCATGGTTGGTCCAGATTTTTTAAAGCATTTTTTTTTTTTTGTGATATGCGGGCCTCTCACTGTTGTAGCCTCTCCCGTTGCGGAGCACAGGCTCCAGACGCGCAGGCTCAGTGGCCATGGCTCACGGGCCCAGCTGCTTAGCGGCATGTGGGATCTTCCCGGACCAGGGCACGAACCCATGTCCCCTGCATCGGCAGGCGGACTCTAAACCACTGTGCCACCAGGGAAGCCCTAAAGCATTTTTATGTAAAGCAAATATAATCATGGTTTTGTAAAAGGTAACCTTTTTTAAAAATTCATTTTCTTTCTTTCCCTTCCCCTCCTCTCCTCTCCTCCTCCCCTTCCCCTCCTCCCCCTCCCCCGTCCCCTCGTCCTCCCCTCCTCCTTCTCTCCCTTCCCCTTCCCCTCCTTTCCACTCCTCGCCTGTCTTCCCTCCCTTTCTTTCTTTCTTTTCTCCTTCCTTCCTTCCTTTCTTTCTCTCTTTCTTCCTTCCTTCCTTCCTTTCTTCCTTTCTCCCTTTCTCTCCTTCTCTCCTCTCCTCTCCTTCTCTCTCTCTTTCTCTCCTTCTCTTTCTCTCCCTTTCTTTCTTTTTCTTTCTCCCTTTCTCTGCTTCTCTCTTTCTCTTCTTTCTTTCTTTCTTTCTTTCTCTTTTTCTTTCTTTCTTTCTTTCTTTCTTTCTTTCTTTCTTTCTTTCTTTCTTTCTTTCTTTCTTTCTTTCTTTCTTTCTTTCTTTCTTTCTTTCTTTCTTTCTTTCTTTCTTTCTTTCTTTCCTCTTAGCAGAAGCATTTCCTTTTTTATATATTTCAGGTGTTTTTTACCATATGGATGTCTAGTTACATATTTCTGTGCTGAGCTCAAAGATTTTACAGGGAACTATGTAAAGATAGATTTCAGAAGGAAGCAAAAGTACATTCTGCTTACAGCTGCTTGCCAAACTTATAATGATGTAATAAATTTTATGTCTTTATTAAAAGAAAAAAAATCACCCTTCCCACTTGTAGTTTACTGAAATTCACATGTCCCGTTCATATTATTCCTGGGTCATCTTTGGCCAGACCATTATGAAGAAATAATAGTAGTGGTTCCCAAGGAGATCTAGCTAACAAAACCATTTATACTAAAGTTAATTCTTGTGAAGAATGTAGAGAACCAGGCAGCTAGATGAGTAACTGCCACTCTTTTCCTATTTTCTCACTCTTCTGAAAAATCACATTATTTTATATAGTGCCTAGTGCCTAGAGAATATGCCTTAAATTCAAATTGAAAAATAAGATTAGTTTTTTTAAGGAGTACTATTTTATATAATTAGCTTATAGAACTTATTTACCCAAAGAGGTTAAATAAATTTAGACTAGAAATAATTTTTTAAAATATTTAGATGAAGTCATTGAGAAAGATTCATAAGTTTTATTAAGATAAATTGGATTCTTTGATATATATTGCTAACACTACTCTTCCATAGCATGGATATTACTGGAAAAAGTAGACTACTGGGTTGGGTCTAATTGGACATGGTGTTTTTACTGTTTTTTTTTTTTTTTTTTCATTTTCAGCGGCAGTTTGTTTACCATCCAGAATTTTCTGGTGTTCACTTTTCCCTTAAGCTTTATTCATAATTAATTTATTGAATTGAATTGAGATAGCTTTTATTTTTCATGCATTTATTTATGTTCAAAATATATAATAGTCTTAGTCGTACTATCAACATTGTTTATATGCTTTATACTTCCTTCAGTGGTCACATGTGAACCACTGAAGAGCAGCCTGTAGAGTATTAGGTTTTCAATATTTCTTTATTCTTTCTTTCCTTCTCTTTCTCTCTCTCTCTTTTTTTTTTTTTTTTTTTTTTTTTGCGATACGCGGGCCTCTCACTGTTGTGGCCTCTCCCGTTGCGGAGCACAGGCTCCGGATGCACAGGCTCAGCGGCCATGGCTCATGGGCCTAGCCGCTCCACGGCATGTGGGATCTTCCCGGACTGGGCACGAACCCATGTCCCCCTGCATTGGCAGGCGGACTCTCAATCACTGCATCACCAGGGAGGCCCTCTTTCTCTTTTTTTAAATATTTATTTATTTGGCTGCACCTGGTCTTAGTTGTGGCATGCGAGATCTTCTTTGCCTCTTGTGGGATATTTAGTTGTGGCATGTGGGATCTAGTTCCCTGACTAGGGATTGAACCCAGGCCCCCTGCATTGCGAGCATGGAGTCTTAACCACTGGATCACCAGGGAAGTCCCTCTTTTCTTCTCTTTTAAAAAATTCTTTCTACTGTGCATATACATTCAAACTTCTGTTGGTTTTGTACAGTAAATGCTTCACATTCTGACTTAATTATTTGTTATTCATAATGATAATTGCTTAGGAATTTTAGTGTCCCTGTCACTGATGCTTTCACTTTCTTAAATCTGCCATGTTATTTGAGGATGAGCTATTGAAATAGAGATAACTCAATCATGATGTATTTTCATGTAGTATATACTAGTCAGGATACTTAAGTTCAACATATTTAGAATTCAGAACCTGATAAAAATTCAGGGGAGTTGACTATGGAAGTAAACAAGATGAGTAGAAAATCTTTTAAAATTTGTTATTTGAGACAGTTTTCTCATTGTGGGGTACAGTTTTCCATAGCTACTTTAAAATCAATTTTATAGTTTCCTTGTATAAATAAAACTTAATCATGAAGGTAAGTCTTGAAGGTTTTATCAAAGAATCTTAGCACTAGAAAGAACTTTTAGCAACACTGTTTCTTGATAAAAGGGTTCCTTGGTCAAGTAAATGTGGGAAACACTGAGTTTAAAAAAATACAGAAACAAATGAATGCATGTAGGACTGCTCAGATCCTTTCATATGCTGAAATGCATTGTGAATCACCTTAAGGGCAGCATTATCTAAGTAAATTGACAGTTGAAATCCTTTTCCCAGAACACCTGTAACATTCTGAAAGTTTCCTGGGAACAGATTTGGGAAACTGGGTTGCAAACCCCTGTTTAGAGAAGAAAAATCCAAAGCCCAGAGAAGTATGTGACTGGCATACGTTACACTGCTTGCCTTCCAGTCTATT
The DNA here is from genome assembly GCF_964165515.1 of Mesoplodon bidens. NCBI lineage: Eukaryota > Metazoa > Chordata > Mammalia > Artiodactyla > Ziphiidae > Mesoplodon > Mesoplodon bidens. Next base: position 74,049,092 of record NC_138163.1, read on the forward strand.
TCTAAACCATTTCATGGGGAATTCCCTGGTGGTCCAATGGTTAGGACTCCACATTCTCACTGCCGAGAGAGCCCAGGTTCAATCCCTGGTTGGGGAACTAAAATCCCACAAGCTGTGTGGGGTGGCCAAAGGGAAAAAAAAAAAACATTTCATGGTCAGATGTTACCAATACTTCCTTTTATAAAAGATCTACACTTAGAACTCAAAAGATAAAGGATTAGCCACATTACTTTTATTTTTTAAGTCATATATTATGGTGTATGTATGATTTACATAAAAAGGTTCTCCCCCCATTTTTTTTGACCACACCGCATGACTTGTGGGATCTTAGTTCCCCCAACAGGGATCGAACCTGTCCTGGCAGTGAAATCCCTGAGTCCTAACCACTGGACCACCAGGGAATTCCCAAGTTCTGCCTTTTTAAGTGTGCAGTTCAATGAGTTTTGACAAATGAATACATTTGTATAACCATCACCAACACAATAAAAATATGGAACATTTTTATCACCCCTTAAATTCATTTCATGCCTCATTGCAGTCAATCCCCTCTTCCTCAATCCCTGGAAACCACTCATCTATCACTGTACTTTTGCCTTATATAGAATGTCATCTAAACGAAATTATGTAGTATGTAGCCTTTTGTGTCTGTTTGATTTCACTTAGACCTAATTCTTTTTTTATTCATGCATATCATTTCACCAAGTTGTATTCTGTTGTATAGATACACTGGATTCTGTTTGTCCATTCATCTATTGATGGACATTTGGGTTGTTCCAAATTTTGGCTATTATAAATAAAGACCTATAAATATTCTTGTACAGGTTGTTGCATGAACATCTGTTTTCATTTCTCTGGGTGAATAGCTAGGTAGTGGATTGTTGGATCATATGGTAAGTGCAGGTTTAACTTTAAGACACTATCAAATTATTTCAAAAGTAGCTATCGCATTTTGTATTCCTACTAGCAATGTATAATTTTAGAATTAGCTTCTCAATTTCTATAAAAAGAAGCAACTGAGATTTTGTTTGGGATTACATTGAATTTGTAGATCAATTTGGGGAAAATTCACATCTTAACATTGAGCCTTTCATTCCAGGAACATAGTATAATTCTCCGTTTATTTAGGTCTTTTTAAATTTCTCACAGCAATGTTTTGTGAAATTTTTCCCTAAGGGTTTCTGATGCTATTTTAAATTGTGTATTTTAAAATTTCAGTTCCCAGTTGTTGTTAGTAAACACAGTGTTGTTTTTTTTTTTTGTATATTGCTAATCCAAAATTCTCTAACTAGATCTAATAGCCTTTTTTTCTTTTTTGACATTATTTGAGATTTTCTACATGGATAATCATGTTGTCCACAAATAAAGACAGGTTCACTTTATCCTTTATAATCTTTTATGCCTTATAGTGCTTTTTTTTTTTTTTTTGCCTTGAACTGTTAGTACCTCAAGTACAATTGTGAATTGAAGTGGTAAGACTGGATGTTCTTGCCTTATTCCTGATCTTACAGGGAAAGCAGTCAATCTTTCACCATTAAGTATGATTGTAGATGCTCTTTATCAGGTTGAGGATGTTCCCTTCTATTCCTACTTCATTTAAAAAAAAAAAAAACTTACTTTATTTTTGGTTGCGTCGGGTCTTATTTGTGGCACGTGGGATCTTTCATTGCATTGCACGGGCTCTCTCTAGTTGTGGTGTGCGGGCTCCAGAGCTCGGGGGCTCACTAGTTGTGGCACACGGGTTCCAAAGCATGTGGGCTCTGTAATTGTGGTGCGTGGGCTCAGTAGTTGCAGCTCATGGGCTTAGTTGCCCTGCAGCATCTGGGATCTTAGTTCCCCGACCAGGGATCGAACCTGCATCCCTTGCATTGGAAGGTGGATTCTTAACCACTGGGCCACCAGGGAAGTCCCTATTCCTACTTTCTGTAGAATTTTTATTGTAAACAGATATGTCCCACATTTAAAATTTTATTCAGTATAGTTGGAATTGTACCAGTTATTTCTTGGCACTCACTTTAACTGGTATTTTATATAGTATAGTGCTACCCAATAGAACTTTCAGTGATTATGGAAATGTTCTATCCTGTGATATCCAAAACAGTAGCCACTAGTCACATGTGGCTATTGTATCTGAGGTCTAAGTTTTTAATTTTATGGAACTTTAAGTAATTTGACATTCAGTAACTGCATATAGCCAATGGACAGTGCAGATCTAGACCAGTGTGGGAATCCGTAAGCAGCCCTCTGGATAGGTGCATAATTTGGTAATAATATATTGCCTAATGATTTACTTTATATACTTAACCTGGAATGTTTCCAATTTTTGTACTTAGAAACTTCCTTTAGCTTTTCCTATTATGATTTTAGTAACTCACTTTAAAGATCACATTGTGCCACTTCTTTCCAATGAAAGTTTTACGATTGTCTTTGGCCCAAACCAATAAAATTCTGACCTTATCTGGACTCTCTACTATATTGGATTATTTATTCAAATGTTCCCATCTTTTGTGCAGTTAATCAGCAATGTTATTTAGTAATTTAATGAAATGGAGGAGAGGGAGCATGGGAATGGAATTTGGGAGTTAATTCCCAGATTACATTCTCCAGACTAACAGCTGTAATACTTTAAATATATGTGTACTTAAATTTACCAGGAATAAATTTCCAAATTCCTATAGGGCAAGACCAACAATGCCTATATTTACATTATTACAGGTCTAAGCTCCAGTCATGCCACCTCATCAGCTGTATGCTTGACTAATCAAGTTGGTTTTTCATTGTGTCAAATTAAATCAGAGGAAAAACATTGAACTAAATTCAAAACAGTACTTTTCATATTAAGTCCCTGTCTTATTCTTTTTTTCTTAACTTTTTTAAATTGAAGTATAGTTAATTTTCAATGTTGTGTTAGTTTCAGGTGTATAGCACAGTGATTCAGTAATATATATATGTATATCTATCTATTCTTTTTTCAGATTATTTTCCATTATAGGTTATTACAAGATATTGAATATAGTTCCCTGTGCTATACAGTAGGTCTTTGTTGTTTTTCTGTTTTATAAATAGTAGTATGTATATGTTAATCCCAAACTCCTGATTTTTCTTCCCTCCCCCACCACCATCCCCTTTGGTAACCATAAGTTTTCTATGCCTGTGAGTCTTTTTCTTTCAAAACAGTATCAATACCTAATACCACTCAAAGAAATCCTGGGGCATATGTAATTAATATTTGTAGTACTGTTTGAGATCTTACACTATAATCACTATGTATTGTTATTTCTTCATCCCTTTAAAAATTAGTGGTTGTTTTGGAAACTTTGTATTGGTTACATTAAAACTTGAAAATATAATTTCATATAAGTACATCTCTGCTTTGAGAGTTTGTCAGTACAGAAATAATTTTAAAAATCTGTTTCATGTCTGTTTGAAATGAATATTTGGAAGAACTAGTATTATAGTTATTACCCATCATGGTAAAAGTTTCAGAAATTGTCCTAATTATCACATTCTAAACAATTTTCATAAAATTATCCATAGAAATGGCAGCAAGACGCCTTGTTCATTTTAGTTTGAGACTTAACATTGTACCCAAGGAACAAATGTACATGCTTGTATTTCTAAACTGAGTCAAGGGCATGATGCTGTAAGACTCTAAACCTTTTGTTACCCCTTTTATCTTTAGTACAATTGACATATAGCAATGTCCTGTAATTTACATAGTAAGCCTGTAATTTACAACTTATAAAACTCAGGAGGCTTGTATTAACTCTGTAGCCAAATTAATATTTATCTGTTGCCATAAGCTTCCATTTAACATTGATTGGCTCTTGACTTATTGGCCATTGTATGGTTATATGTCAACTTAAAGCCAGAATTCACTTGGAGGTGGGAAATCTACCTCTTGTTAATATGTAAATGTAAATTGAAAGAAAGTACTTTAAGGTAAACTTTATTTGGTTGAGGTTGGCTGGGTTTCTGCCAGGAATATTTGTCATCCTCCCTCTGATTTTATGTAGTTCTCATCTCTTGCCCATGTATCACACTTTGGCCAAGACTTGCTTTTTGTTGCCTGCTTCCCTCCACTTCACCTTCCTCCTTTTTGTACTTGATAATTATGCATGAAACAAGTTGCTTCTAAAGTTATTGCTTTCTTGTATCTGGAGAGGAGCAAGGGATTCTTGTCACACCTGCAAGTAATTAGAACTGGAATATAAACTCAGAGTCTTTTGTATGTGCTACATTGTGAGTGCTCACTAAATATTAAATGAATGGAAGTGCTATGATTGCTGCCACATGGAAATGGAAGCATCCCTTTTAAAGGCATTTTTATGGTTTTATATAGCTTGTATGAGTTTCTAGCCCCTTGTATCCATTTCTGGAATCAATATTATATTAATATTAGGATAATAATTTTAGTTCCTTTATTTGAAAGGAAGTAGATTCTGTTGTGTCTTAGTATGATCATGTAAAATATAATGAAAATATAATTTCTGTTTAATCCTATTAAGAACACTTTTTTCCTTTCCTCATTATTCTTTGTCATTTCTTTAGCTTTTTCTTTCAACATACACCAGAGTATTCTAAAAGGATCTTTTAGTATTTGTTCTATACATTTTACCCAGTACCTTATAGAAATAGAACTTTATAGTTCACAAAGGGAAGCTGTAAAACAGTTTAGATTTGTTTATTTGGAGGAAAAGACAGTCTAAAATGTCTGTATAATAACCAAATCAAATTAAATGGTTTAGAAGAAGATAGTAAAATAAAGATTTAGGATATTTATTCCCAAATTATATTAAGTGAACTTTGCAGAAAGCCTGAATGGAATTAGAAATATGGTTTCTTTGCCATATCTTATATGATATTATCCTAGCAATAAGACATTCAATGACCATGAATACCAATAGCCTGTAGGACTTACTAGGTTTACTTAAATTGTACTGTGGATGGGTGTTAAGGGGTGGGAATGGCATCAGCCTTAAAGACTGTGAAGCTGTTACTCTGTGTGGTTAAGCTTTCAGAGATATAATTTGATTCATAGTAGCATCAAATCCATGAAAGAAATAATTCTGTTGTACTTCTACTACAGTTTTCAGGTTTTATTAAAATTCATTTTTGCCCTTTTTCTGGCTTCTTTTAAGACTTTATATTAATTTGTTGTTAGAGCTATTTTGGGAAATCCCAAACCAAGTTTCACACAGAAAACACTAGTCATTTTAAATATGGAATTAACACTGAATTTCATGAGTCAATTTCCAATGTTCTTGGCAGAGTATTTTCTTGGTCTGTTATTGTCCTCTCTACCTATAGGAGCCGATTGATATGTTCAACTGCATTTTAACCAATCATAAGGTCGTATATATGCTATTATGCTATTTTTTAATTAATATTAAAAAAATAAAACTACAAATGTTAATCAATTGACTTTTTTGTAAAAGAGAAAAGACTAATCCAAGAATAATTTAGCCCTCTTTAAATACAACCTGTTTCCTGAAAAACTGTTTTTGAAGATGATGTTGATGGTGATGGGTGTGGTGTAAGAAGTCTGATCTGTGAACAATAATCCTTTCTGCCTTGTGTGTATAAAGCCTTAAGTCTTTTATTTGGTTAGCAATTATTGGTTGAGCCTGGTACTGTTTTGAATGCCTTAAGCTTTTGCTGAAAGCACCCCTCTCCCTGCTTCAACCTCTGCCCTACCCCCACATTCTTGAGGTTTGTCTTTGATGTAGGTATGTAGCTACTATTTCTTAGAAGGTCACAATTTTGCTTTATTGTTATGAAGTTGTTTTAGTGGATTTTAAAACATTTCTTGATGCTATAGGCATCATATTAGAACATGCTTTTGGTAATAATGTCCTTTGTCCTTCATTCCTCTCATAGGGCTGGCCTAGCAAAGGGGTTGAGATTATTCTTTAAAATAGCTAGACCTGCTATTTCCAGAGCATTACTGGTAAAGAAGCATTTTTAAACTCCCTGGGTTGTTTATGGCTTCTATGGATATGAAGTTAGTTTGACCTATATTTAAAACAATTAATTCAGTTTATCTTTCAATGCCAGTTGCAGAAGAATTGGAAATATTCTTTTTATATAATCTGTATTAAAGTTTAAAAATTAAAAGTTAGCAAATTACACAAAGATTTCATGAACACTTTGTATAGCATATTATTAGATTGTAGGTGACAGATAAAATTGCTCAAGAGTTATGTGACTCATTTGTGTTAAAAATCAAATAATATCACCAGTTTGTACACATCTGGTTTTTATCTGGAGCTTGATGCCAAGTTGATGATATACTCTTTTTTTTTTAATATGGAACACTTCACGAATTTGTGTGTCATCCTTGTGCAGGTGCCATGCTAATCTTCTCTGTATCCTTCCAATTTTAGCCGAAGCGAGCACGATGATGTACTCTTTTTCCCAGCAGATATGGTAGTTTCCTGGCTTTGGCAGGCAAAGATATGGTAGATGTCATTATCTCTTAGCATCATTGATCAGATATTTCCTGTGATATAAGCAGTAGAATTCAGTGAGTTATTCATCCTTATTGGCAGTGGAAGTTTCTTGTGTTTAGTGATTTTCTGGTTTAGGTTCAAGTTTTTTTAATTAATTAATTAATTATTTTTTTGGGGGGCTGCGTTGGCTGTTCGTTGCCGAGCACGGGCTTTCTCTAGTTGTGGCAAGCAGGGGCTACTCTTTGTTGCGGTACACGGGCTTCTCATTTCAGTGGCTTCTCTTGTAGTGGAGCATGGGGTCTAGGAGCGTGGGCTTCAGTAGTTGTGGTGCATGGGCTTAGTTGCTCTGGAGCATGTGGGATTTTCCCGGACCAGGGCTCGAACCTGTGTCCCCTGAATTGGCAGGCTGATTCTTAACCACTGCGCCACCAGGGAAGTCCAGTTCAAGTGTTTCTGTTTTTGTTTTTGTTTTGTAGCAGGGAGGGCTTTTGTCAGTACTAAACTGCTGAATGTGTAGGGTAATTCAAAATAACTTACCTTGTGCAAGTCTCATCAAACAAAGACCCCTAGGAACAAGCCTGTAGTTTGACAAAATCAAATTTATTGACTCTTAGTGAGGGAATGTACTCCTGAGGCACCGTGGAAGGCCTCTGGGCAAGAGGGAGGAGGGAAGTGTCTTTAGTAAATTGTGGCTTACCACTGAAGAATTTTGAGGAGTGTCTGAAGGAAGCCAGGATTAGTTCTGGATTGGTGGCTGATTCTGAGGTTAATTGAGAGAAGTGGGGATTAACTAAGGGTTGGGTGCGGTCATGAAGCAGGGCGGTTTAGGAATTGGGTATCTCGCTCCAGTAATAAATGAAAATACCAAAGTGAGGATGGGGGCATCATTGGTAAGAAAGCTGTAATCACCCAAAGAAGGGGTCGCTATGATATTTTACAATTGCTGCATGACCTTGGGAAAAACAGTGTTTCCTGTTAACTTTTCAGCTGGTTTTATCTTTGTCTGTCCTCCCAGCCTGATTAATTGCAGGGCCTCTTTTTTCTTTTTCAGTCCTAAATGACATTTACTCTTTCAGTCCCAGATAAGTTTTGATTCTTTCAACATGTGTTCTTATAAATCTTTTAAAAACACATGGTCAACCTACAACAATTTGTTATTAATTGTGTTTAAGGGCTTTTCTGGATGTTCTTAGTCTGTTGAATTGAAAATCTTTTGTTTTGGTCTACAAACATTTTCTAACACCAGTTCAAAATTCCATGACAGTGTACAATAATTTTAAAACCAACAGATTTTTCTCCACTGTAAATAGAGAATGAGTCGGGTAGAAGAATGGTCTAACAGCTCTGATGTGGCCATCTCAAACCAACTCTTTGGTTCTTGGTGAACTTTCTAGTAAAACCCAATTTAGTAGATAACAGAGTCCCTGCCGATTTTGTTCAGTGTCTTTTGCAGGTAGAGGGAATATTGAGGAATATAATGTAGAATTTTTGATGTTATAGTTATTTCCTATTTCCGGCTCATTATATATTTTCTATAATGGCATTAAATAGACAGCACTGAAAAGTAAGAAGACTGTTGAACTAGAATCAAGAGACCTGGATTGAACCAAGGGTCTGCTATGTATTGATGTTAGGCAAGACATTTTCTTTGGGCTTTAATTTCCTTATTTACAAATTGAAAAAAATGCTTGCCTTCAGATCTCACAGGATTACTGTGAACTCAAATGAGATGTCTTTGGAATTACTTTATAAGCTTTAAAATGTTATGCAAATGTAACTTGTAATTATGATATTGGATCACACATGCTGATAATAATGTTGATAGTGATAATAATTACTCAAAGGTTAAAGATCTGGTATTTGAGTTATCATCACAAAAAGATTATCTAGCTCACATGCGACTGTAGTGGGGTGCTTTTTTAGTATCTAAACTTAAGTTTCAGGACCTGATCTTTGTCTCCAAATCCAGTGCCCTTTCCACAAAAGTCTCAGCAAAGTAAGTAATATATATTTCCTAGTTGCCATAATAGAACCCCTTGTAAGAGCCTAGAATCTGCGGTGGAGATGAAACTGGAAAGAGAGGTTGGGGCCCAATTATTCTGAACTGTCCATGTCAGGAGTCAGCAAAATTTTTGGATAAAGGGCCAGATAGTCAATTTTTTTTTTGGCCTTCTGGATCATTTGGTCTCTGTTGCAATTACTCAACTCTGTGGTAGTGTAAAAACAGCTCTAGATAATATGTAAATGAATGACCATGGTTGTTTTCTAATAAAATTGTATTTGTAAAAATAGGTGGTGAGATGCATTTGGCCTGTGGACCCAAGTTGGCCAACCTCTGTTCTACACTAATGAATTTAGATTTTATACTATAGGTACTGAAGAACCATTGGGTACTTTTGAATGGGAAAATTATATGATTGGATTTTTATTTTGAAAAGATAGCTCAGGTGGAAAAATATAAGATAAATTGGAGAGGAGAGAGAATGGAGGAGGCAGGCAGGGAAATCAGAGGGAAGGCTCTTATTGTAGGTATAGACAGGAGATGATGAGTGTGGGGGTAGTAGCAATAGAAATGGACATAACTGGATTGATTCAAGCAAAATTTTGGAGGTGAGATGAATAATACAGTTTGATTGGATGTGGGGCATAAAAGAGGAAGAGTAAAACTATTAGTAACAAAATTGAGGAGAGGGAAAATATAGAAAACTTGTGATGGAAGGATAATGGACATGATTTGGGAACTCTCCATCTGTGGTACATCTAGGTAGAGGGGAAGGATGTCCATTAGGTAGTTGAAAATGTGGTCCAGGAGCTCACGTGAAAGATGTAAGTTAGAGATAAAGATTTGGCAGTAATTAGTATATGGGTAGGTAAGATTGCAGGGACAGCATGAAAAACAGAAGAAATCCCAGGATAGAATTTGAGTGCACTGTTAGCATTTCATCAAGGGTGAGTCAGAGTAGAAAAAACAATATAAGAAACTAAGAAGGCAAGGTTTGGAGAGGCAGTAATGATATCTTGAAATGAGAATCAGAAATGATATCTTGTAAGTCATAAGAAGAAAATTGCGTATTTGATCAATATTCCCTATCAAACTTACTATGGAATTTATATTCTCAATGGTTTTGGAAGGTTGAATACTAGAAATAATTTTTATTCAATTCAGCAAATACTTGAACACCAAATATATGCAAAACCTTTTCTAATGTTCAGGGCAGTCCTTGCTGTCAATAATTTTACTCTTTGGGGAGGTTTAGACAGATGCTGGATTATGATTATAGTACAAGGCATTGTCTCAGTTCTTCTGGGCTGATATAACAAAATAGTATAGGCGAGGTGGCTTATGAACAACATTTATTTCTCACTGTTCTGGAATTTGAGAAGTCGAAGATTAGGCACTAGCAGATTTGGTGTCAGGTTAGAACTGGCTTTCTGGTTCATAGATACCTCACATGGAGGAAGGGGCAAGGGAACTTTCTCAGGCCTCTTATATAAAGTCACTAATTTACTTCCCCAAAGGTACCACATCCTAATACCATCACATTGGATATTAGGTTTTCAATATATGAATTTGGGGGAGGAGACACAAATGTTCTGTCTAAAGCAGACATAGACTAAGTGATTTAATGGAAATACAGTAATGGGCATTAAGGAAGGAAGGGGAGATGAAACTGATTAAGAGAAACATGGAAAGATTTTGAGGAATAAGTGACCTTTGAGATGAACTTTGAAGGATTAATTATAAGTTGAAGGATGGAACATTACAGATGAGAGGATATCTGCATAGGACAGAAAAGAAGACTTCTCTGATTTTAAGTGGAAAATTTATGCCCTGGAGGAATATGAATTATGGTTGGATATTTTGGGAAAGGTGGGACCAGATAATTAAGCAAATACTTGAGGGTCTTTTGCTTCCAAGGGACTGAGCTAGGTCAGTACATGATACATTAGACGTTAATCTCTATCCTTAAAGTGCTTGTCATATTAGATCAGAGATATGCACAGATAACTAATACAAGGACCACGATAAGAAGTGAAACAGGAGGGTTTAGTTTTGGCTGAAGTGATTGAGAAAGATTTCATGAAAAAGAATGATTTTAGGCTATGCCTCCAAGGATAAGAAGGATATTGACTAGCTGAAATGGCAGAGGTTAGGCATAAGGCTAAGAGAGTAGCGTAAGCAAAGGTGCTGCGTTGGTAAACTGGGAGAAGTTTAGGTTTGAACTTTAGGTGGAAGTTCAATATTTTTTATCAATGGATGTCTAGTTGCTCCAGCACCATTCGTTTAAAATGATATCCTTCCTCCATTGAATTTGATTTGTACTTTTTTCAAACATCAGTTACTATTTGTGTGTATCTACTTGCTCCTCTATTCTGTTCCATTGATATATGTGTTTATCTCTTTACCAGGACCGCATTGTTTTGATTATTGTAGTTACATAGTAAGGCTTAACGTTGGAAAGAGTAGTCCCTCTCACTTTACTATTTGTCGAGATTGTTTTCAACATCTAGGGCCAGTGCCATTCCATATAAATTTTAGGACAGGGTTATTAATGTCTGTAAAAGCCTTTTGAAAGGAATTGCATTAAGCCTATAAATCAATTTGGGAGAATTAACGTGTTTACTATGTCAAGACTTCAATCCATGGACATGGTATGTCTATTTATTGAGGTCTCCTTTGATTTCTTTCATCAGCATTTTATAATTACAGCATATAGATATTGTACATGTTTTGTTAAGTATATATCCAAGTATTTAATTTTTGGAGTGATTGTAAATGTGTGTGGTTTTTTACACTTTATTTTTTATCAAGGTATAGTTGATTTACAATATTACATAAGTTTCAGGTGTAGAACATAGTGATTCACAATTTGTAAAGATTATGCTCCATCTGTGGTTATTATAAAATAGAGGCTATATTCCCTGTGCTGCACAATATATTCTTATAGCTTATTTATTTTATACAAAGTAGTTTGTACCTCTTAATCTCCTACCCCTATCAGTGATGTTGTGTTTTTAATTTTGGTTTCTGCATATTCATTATTAGTGTATAGAAATGCATTTGATTTATGTGTGTTGATCTTATTTCCTGTGACCTTGCTTAGCCCACCTATTATTTCTAGGAGTTTTCAATCTCTTTTAAAACATATTCTATCTTGCTTTTTTATACTATAGTTTTGGGATTAGATGATTTGGCAGATGTAATTATGATCTGGGTTGGTTTGGGCTAGAAGATTTGGAACACAGTTTACCTATTGGTGCAAATGATAATTTAAAAAATTTTTTTCTCTCATTTTCAGAAAAAAACTGTTATACAATATTTTTTAAGAGATCAGCCTCTGAAGTCATATTGCCTCGATTTGAATCCTGGCTCTGTCAGTTATTAGCTTGGGATCTTGGAGAAATTATTTAACCTCTTTATGCCTCAGTTTCCATGTCTTTAAAAAGAGGATGCTAATAGTACTCACTTTGTAGGGTTAAATAAGTTAAACATATAAAGTGCTTAGCATAGTGCCTGGCACATAAAAAGTATTAAATAAATGTTAAGGTTTATTATATAACAAGGGATTTTTTTTTGTCTATTCCGGTTGGCAAAGTATGGATAATATAATGTTTTTGAATATATTTTATTATTTTCTTTAGCATAGAGATTACTATCATTAGAGTAATCGATCTAATACCAAATGTTTTCCTCTTCTCTCCACCCTACCCATTTTGGAATGTGAGAGCACTGAAATTCTAGAGAGGAAAGGAAAGGGAAGAATAGGAATGAAGCTTCACAGAAACTAAGTCTACTGTGCTAGATGTTCTATAAAATTCATGTCACTTAGATAGGTGGTATTATGCCTGTTTTATAGATTTTATAGATAAGGAAGAAGCTAGGCCTCTTGTTCTTTTCTCAATACTATGTTGCCTTTTTACTCCATCATTCTGCCAAAATAGGGGGAATTGGTAGAACCCATTCTGCCAACACCTGTCGAGCTACTTGGCTGGCTCTTTGATTTTCCCACAGGATTACTATTGTATATATCCTTTGCCCTGCTCTCCTTGTCTGTCAAACACATGTCCTCATTTATATTGAATAGTGACTTGGTACCCAGAAAAACAAGGGTCTGAGTTCACTGCTTTGACCCATCAGTATCCTTTATTTGGTGGGGGGGTAAACATTGCTGATATCTGATATGTTTAAACATAAAGCACTAACTGAGAGGTAGCTGTGGTATAAGAAAAAAGAACATTGGACATAAATTCAAGCACCCTCCTTCTCTGTTAATTATCACCTGTATGACTTTGGAAAATTTGCTTCACCAACTTGGATCATAGTTTATTTATATGTAAAATGAGTGATTAGAGTAAAAATTAATCTTTAAAGTTCCTTCAAGCTCTAGCACAATTCTATAACATACACTAGTTCAAAGAGAGAAAGGTAAGTCATGGTTGTGTGTCGGTTACTTTCTAGGGCCTCAGAAATGCTGATTAGCCTCTCAGAATCTTCAATAGTGTTGGCTTGCATTTTTCCTTTCTATTTATTTATTTTTGACAAAAACATATTATATACATTTAAGTTGTACAACTTGGTGTTTTGATATATGTCTACCATGTGAAATGATTACCACAATAAAAAATAAACCTGTCAGTTACCTATTATGTTACCATTTTTGTGTGTGTTATGAGAACACTTAAGATTTACTTTCTTACCAAATTTCAAGTATACGGTAGATTATTATTAACTGTAGTTACTAAGCTGTATATTAGATATCCAGAATTTTTTTATCTTAAAACCCAATGTTTGTACTCCTTAAACAGTATCACCTCCTCTGTCTCCCCCCAGCGTCTGACCACTACCATTCTACTTATTGTTACTATGAATTCAACTTTTTAAAAAAGATTCTACATAAGAGTGAAATCATGTAATATTTGTCCTTCTCCATCTGGTTTATTTCACTTAGCATAATGTCCACCAGGTTCATCCATGTTGTCATAGACAGCAGGTTTGCATTTTCTGATTGCCAAAGGCAGCTGTTTTTCCTGTCTCCTGCATTTCCTGTGTCTAGAATTAAAGAGCACAAAGCTCAGTTACATTTTAAATGTAAATCTCAATGAAAATTTTCATAAGACAGAAAATGATTACAAATATTAAATTTCTAATTGTACCTGTTGGCAAATGTCTCTTCCTGTGGTTGAATCAAATGCTTATTTGAGCCTATGCTTTTTATAAAAATGGGCATTTTTAATGCACATTTTTAAATTGAAATATATTTGTTACACATATAATATTGTGTAAATTTAAGGGTGTACAACATGTTGATACATTTACATATTTTAATATGATTACCATTGTAATGATAGTTAGCACCTCTATCACATTACATAATCATCATTTCATTTTAATGATTGGAATAATTAAGTTCTAAACTCAGCAAGTTTGATAACTATACAACAGTATTGTTGTCTATATTCACTATACTGTGCATTAGATCACAAGGACTTATTTACTGTTTACTAAGTTTGTGCCCTTAACCATCTGTCCTATTCCCCTACTCCCCAGCCCCTGATAACCACCATCTTACTGTCTTTATATAGTACTTGTCTTTCTCTGACTCATCACACTTAATATAAAGTCTTCAAGGTCCATACATGTCGTCAGAAATGGCAAGATGCCCTTCTTTATCATGGCTGAATAATATTCCATTGTATACCACAACTGCTTTATCCATTCGTCTGTTATGGGTACGTAGGTTGTCTCCATATCATGGCTACTGTGAATAATACCAGAATAAAAGTGAGAGTGAATCTCTTCAATATTTTTTTTTTCATTTCCTTTGGGTATATAGTGAAAAGTGGAATTGCTGGGTATTATGGTAGTTTTTTTTTTCTTTTCTTTTTCTTTTTTCTTTTTTTGGCTGTGCCATGTAGCATGTGGGATCTTAGTTCCCCAACCAGGGATTGAACCCATGACCCCTGCAGTGGAAGCGTGGAGTCCTAACCACTGGACTGCCAGGGAATTCCCTGGTAGTTCTATTTTTAATTTATTGAGGAACCTCCATATTGTTTTCCATAGGGGCTGAGCCAACTTACATTCCCACCAACAGTTCCCTTTTCTCCTCATCCTTGCCAGTGTGTGTTATCTCTTGTCTTCTTGATGATAGCCATTCTAAAAGATGAGAGGTGATATCTCGTTGTGGCTTTGCTTTGCATTTCCCTGACAATTAGTGATGTTGAGTATCTTTTCATTTATCTGGTGGGCATTTGGATGTCTTCTTTGGACAAATGTCTGTTTAGTTCCTCTGCCCATTTTTTTTTTTTTTTTGCGGTACGCGGGCCTCTCACCGCTGTGGCCTCTCCCGCTGCGGAGCACAGGCTCCGGACGCGCAGGCTCAGTGGCCATGGCTCACAGGCCCAGCCGCTCCACGCCATGTGGGGTCTTCCCAGACCGGGGCATGAACCCGCGTCCCCTGCATCGGCAAGAGGACTCTCAGCCACTGCACCACCAGGGAAGCCCCTCTGCCCACTTTTTAATCAGATTTTTTGTTATTGAGTTTTATGAGTTCTTTATATATGTTGGATATTAACCCCTTATCAGATATATGGTTTGCAAAAATTTTCTCACATTCTGTAGGTTGTGTTTTCATCATTTTGATTCTTTTGCTGAGCAGGAGCTTTTAAGTTTGATGTCCCACTTGTTGATTTTTGCTTTTGTTGTTTATGCTTCTGGTGTCATATGTGAATAATCATTGCCATGACCAATGTCAAAGAGCTTCTTCCCTACATTTTCTTTTAGAAGTTTTATGGTATCAGATCTCTGGTACATTTTGAGTTATTTTTTGTAAGTGGTGTAAGATAGGGGTCCAATTTCATTTTTTTGCCTGTGTTTATCTAGTTTTCTCAGCACCATTTGTTGAAGAGACTATCCTTTCCCCATTGAGTGTTCTTGGTTCCCTTGACTATGTTTTTGAATATTAGTTGACCATACATGGAGGGTTATTTCTGGACCCTCAATATGTTCCATTGGTGTGTGGGTCTGTGTTTATACCAATACCATACTGCTTTAATTACTATAGCTTTATAGTATAGTTTGAAATCAGAAAGTGTGGTATATCTGGCTTTGTTCTTTCTCAGGATTGCTTTGGCTATTCTGTTTTTTTGTGGTTCCATACAAATTTTAGGATTGCTTTTTCTATTTCTTTGAATTATGCCATTGGAATTGTTTTTTCTGAATTTTGAATTTTATTTTTAATTATGCCATTGGAATTTTGATAGGGATTGTGTTGAATCCACAGATAGATATGGGTGGCATGGATATTTTAACAATCTTTGCATCCATGAACATGGGATTTCTTTCCATTTGTTTGTATCTTCAACTTCTTTCAACAGTCTTGTAGTTATTTATTTATTTATTTTGTACAAATCTTTTACTTCCTTGGTTAAATTTATTCCTAAGTATTTTATTGTTTTTGATGCTATTGTAAATGGGATAGTTTTGTTTTCAGATGTTTTATTATTAGTGTATAGAAATGCAACTCATATCTTTATGTTGATTTTATATCCTGCAACTTTACTGAATGTGTTGATTCCTTATAACATATTTTACTTGAGTCTTTGGGATTTTCTATATATAAAATCATATCATCTGCTAATAACAACAATTATACTTCTTCCTTCTCGATTTGGATGTCTTGTAGTTCTTTGTCTTACCTAATTGCTCTATCTAGGACTTTTAGTACTAAACTGAATGAGAGGGGTGAGAGTGGGCATCCTTGTCTTGTTCCTGGTCTTAAAGGAAAAGCTTTTGATTTTTCACTATTGAATATAATGTTAGCTATGGGTTTGTTGCATATGGCCTTCATTATGTTGGTATGCTCTTTCTATACCCAATACGTTGAAAGTTTTTATCATGAAAGGATGTTGTATTTTGTCAAATGCTTTTTCTTCATCTATTGAAATGATTATGTGATTTCTATGCTTCATTCTATTACTGTTATATATTATATTTATTGATTTGCATATGTTGAACCATCCATGCATCCTAGGGATAAATTCCACTTGGTCACTTTCTTTTTTTAATTAATTAATTAATTAGCTTTATTTTTGGCTGTGTTGGGTCTTTGTTGCTGCATGCGGGCTTTCCTTTCTTTAGTTGCAGGGAGCGGGGGCTGCTCTTTGTTGCCATGCACGGGCTTCTCATTATGGTGGCTTCTCTTGTTTTGGAACACAGGCTCTAGGCACTCAGGCTTCAGTAGTTGTGGCATGTGGGCTCAGTAGCTGTGGCTTGCAGGCTCTAGAGCATAGGCTCAGTGGTTGTGGTGCACAGGCTTAGCTGCTCCACAGCATGTGGGATCTTCCCAGACCAGGGCTCAAACCTGTGTCCCCTTCCTTGGCAGGTGGATTCTTAACCACTGTGCCACCAGGGAAGCCCTGGTCATTTTCTATGATTCTTTGAATGTGTTCTTGAATTCCGTTTGCTAATATTTTGTTGAGAATTTTTTACATCTATGTTCATCAGGGATATTGATCTGTAGTTTTCTTTTCCTGTAGTGCTCTTATCTGCCTTTGGTATCAGAGTAATCCTGGCCTCATAGAATGAGTTTGGAAGTGTTCCCTCCTCTACAGTTTGAAAGAATTTGAGAAGGACTGGCATTAAGTCTTCTTGAAATTTTTGGTGGAATTGCCCTGTGAAACCACCTGTCCTGGGCTTTTCTGTGTTGGGAGGTGTTTGATTACTGATTTAGTCTCTTTACTTGTTACTGATCTGTTCAGATTTTCTATTTATTCCTGCATCAGTGTTTGTAGTTTATGTGTTTCTAGGAATTTATCCATTTCTTCTATGTTATCTATTTGTTGGCATATAATAGTTCATAGTAGTTTCTTATGAACCTATGTATTTCTGCAGTATCAGTTGTAATGTCTCTCATTTCTAATATTATTTGAGTCTTCACTTTTTTTTTTCATAGCCTAGCTAAAGTTGTCAATTTTGTTTATCTTTTTGAAGAACCAGCTCCTAGTTTTGTTGAACTTTTCTATTGTTTTTCTGGTCTCTATTTCATTTATTTTCACCCTGATCTCTATTATTTCCTTCCTTCTGCTGACTTGGGGTTTACTTTGTTCTCCTCTCTAATTTCTTGAAGTGATGTTGTTTATTTCCAGTCTTTCTAATTTTTTTAATACATGAATTTATCACTGTAAACTTATCTCAGAACTGCTTTTGCAGCATCTCCTAGGATTTAATATGTTGTCTTTCCATTTTCATTTGTTTACAGATAGTTTTTTGTGTCCTTTTTGATTTTATCTTTTACCATTGGCTGTTCAGAATTGTGTTGGTTAGTTTCCACATATTTGTAGACTTTCCAGGTTTCTTCTTGTTGTTGATTTGTAGTTTCATATGATTATGGTCAGAAAAGATAGTTGGAATGATTTCAGTCTTAAATTTGCTAAGACTTGTTTTGTGTCCTGTCATATGATCTATTTAGGAAAATGTTTCATGTTCACGTTTCTTCTGCTGCCATTGGATGGAATGTTCTATATATCTGTTAAGTCTATTTGCTCTAAAGTATGTTCAATTCCAACCTTTCCTTATTGATTTTCTCTCTGGGTGATCTATCCATTGCTGACAGGGGACTATTAAAGTCCTCTAGTATTGTTGTTTTGTTGTCTGTTTCTCCCTTCAGACCTGTTAGTATTTGCTTAATATATTTAGGTGCTTCTATGTTGGCTGCACATATATTTACAATTGTTATACCTTCTTGATGTAATGACTCCTTTTATCATTATATAATGACAGTTTTTGTCTTTGTTATCATTTTGGGCTTGAAGGTCTTACTTTGCTTGATAAATATGGCTACCCCCACTTTCTTTTGGTTTCCACTTGCCAGTAGTATCTTCTTCCATCCATTTAATTTGAGTCTATATGTCTTTAGAGCTGAACTGAATTTCCTGTAAATGGCATGTAGTTGGGTCTTGTTTTTTTTTTCTTGTTTTTTTTTACCCATCCAACCACTCTATGCCATTTGATTGGTGAATTCAACCATTTACATTTAGAGTGATTATTGATATGTAAGGCCTTACAACTGCCATTTTATTGTTTGCCTTGTGGTTGTTTTATGTCTCCATTGTTTCTTTTTCCCATTGTTTCTGCATGCCTTGTAAATTGTTGGTTTTCCATGGTGGAATGCTCTGTCTGTCCTATTTTTAGTTTCATGAATCTATTCTAGATTTTTGCTTTGTGGTTACCATGAGGCTTACATAAAACATCTTATAGATAAAAAAAAACAGTCAATTTTATGCTGATAGCAACTTATCTTCATTCACCTTTAAAGATTTCCACCCATTTTCTCCTCTGCTTTTCTTTCTTTCTTTCTTTTTCTTTTCTTTTTTTTTTTTTTTTGGCTGTGCCATGCAGCATGTGGAATCTTAGTTCTCCAACCAGAGATTGAACGCATGCCCCCTGCAATTGAAGCAGAGTCTTAACCACTGGACCACCAGGGAAGTCCTTCTCCTCCACTTTTATATTTTCAGTTTCGCTATTTACCTCTTTTTATGCTGTGTATTCATTATCAAATTATAGTGGTTACAGTTATTTTTAATACTTTCCTTTTAACCTGTATCTAAAGTTAAGTGGTTAACATACCATTCTAATATGGAATTACAGTTTTCTAATTCTGTCCATTTTTCTCCTTTAGTAGAGTGTTTCATATGTCATCATCTCGCTTTTTAGTTCTTTCGTTTCACTTGGAGAACTCCTTTTAGTGTTTCTTTACAAAGCAAGTCTAGTGGTAATGAACTCCCACAGCTTTCGTTTGGCTGAGAAAACCTTTATTTCTCCTTCACTTTTGAAGGATAACTTTACCAGATAAAGTATTCTTGGCTGGCAATTTTTATCTTTCAATAATTGGAATATGTGAGTCCACACTCTCCTGGCCTATAGAATTTCTGCTGAGAAATCTGCTGATAGGCTAATGGGGTTTCCTTTGTAGGTTACTTTCTCTTTTCCTGTTGCTGGCTTTAATATTCTTTATCATTGATTTCTGAAATTTTCATTATAATGTGTCTTACAGAACGTCTTTTTGCATTGCAGTAATAAGGTTTTCTATTAGCTTCATGTACTTGTATGTCCAAGTCCTTTCCCATGATTGGGATGTTCTCAGCTATTATTGTCCAATTATTTGTTCATCAGAGGGGAGAGAAAAAAAGAAAAACTCAACTGTTATGATGCTGACATCATTCCCCTAATGCACTTTAAATTTGGATTCTGCTATTGATAGCTGTGTCTTAGCAAGAAATCATGTGGAGTATGAAATTCTATAATACTCATTCTAATTCAACATTTTCTTTATTAAGTATATAAAATATAAAACCTTAAATTTAGTATAAAATACAAATATTTTATACTTTATTACAACTTTCCCCAATTTTAAACTTACTTACTACTTTACAGTTTTTGTCCTCTACCTGTTATATAATTGTTTCAGTATGTTTTAGCTTAGGCTTCCTAATCATTTTTTTTTTGGTCTAATAATGTTCTATCTTTCATGTATGAAGATAATAGAAGGAAATGTGCTTTGAGGTATTTTTTCACAGAATTTATTCACTTGCAATGATCCTTCTATTTCTTTTTGCTTACTAACCTAGGTGTGTTGATATGATTGACTGAATTTAGGAGAACAAACTGTGTGGTCTTGAACTATTGTAGGAATAAGCTGATGTACTAATACAGTTTTTTTTTTTTTTGGTACAACAACCCTGTAATAAGTCCTCAGTTTGGATTTACTGTTGTTAAGTGTCCTTGTTATTGATTCTTCTAAATTTTAAAGTTTTTTTATCACCATTTAATATTTGAGGGTCTAGTACTAACCTTTGAAATCAAGAGAATAAATAGTATATCTTGTGCCACACTCAACAAATGTTCTAAAATACACACACTTTTTTCTAACACTAGAATTTTATAGGTTATTGGTAGATTTTACTTTCCTATAAAATGGTAGGATGGATAACTAATGAAGAGGACAGTAAAAAAAGAGTAACTTAAGAAAAGAAGCACATCCTTATAATTCAGGATGCCAAAAAGTGAGGAAGGCAAAGCTATTATTGAAGACTAGATGAAAAAAGTCAGTCTGGTTCTAACCTTATTAATTTGGGACACAGTATTCCATATTGTAATTTTGAAACAAATAGAATTTGATTACATAAAATGGTGCATTAATATCCAACATACACTAGAATATTATACACTTCAAATTATGATATTTTTATGTTCCTTTTTTCAAAGACCATTCAGTATTATTAATTTCTAAAGGTAATTAAATAGCATTTAAAATATTAATAGAAAAAATAGATTTCAGGAGAATCTTTATGTGCATTTTATTCATTTTAAATTAATTCTTTAATATGTTCTTCATAAAATTTGAGCCTTCTTGTGGGATAACTGTTACCTTGTATTCTCTCCCTTTTACTGTTCATTACCACTTCTAACTGATATGGAGAAAGCACAGGAAATTAAGCCAAAATAAGTTAATTTTACCATTTGTTACTGGGCTAGTAAAATTACCCATAAGAAAAAAAGTTATATGATGAAGTATAGCAGGTATAACATAGGGAAAAGATCCATAAAGGAGGAAGTGGCCAATAATTCATGACAGAAAACATACAGGTTAGGCAGAATATTTACAAATATTAGATATAATGCAACAAAATGCACTAGAAAATTTAACATAAATACATTCAAAACTTGTAATGGTATTAGTACTTAAAGTGTTATGAGTGGCGATACTTGGTCATAAACAAACATATCTAATAGGAAGGTAAGGAGTAGCAGTGCATGTTAAATGTATTTACAAATCCATAGGCCAAACTGTGGCTGTGCTATGAAAAACAGTGTGTAGAGACTGAGTGAGAAATTTATATTGGATTATATTTACATTACAGACTGGACAGTATGGATGATGCTTTCCTAATGGAGAGGTAAAAAAGCAGGATATCTATATCAAACTAATAATGAATGTCCTTTTATTCCTCCCACTCCAATTTAGTTATTATGTTGAGCCATTTAAAATCACTACTTCTATTTGTAGAAAATGGTTGAATATCAACAATTTCATATGGTTCAATCCATATAAGAATACTCCCAAAACACCTTTAAAGTTCCAATTAGCATATGGGGAAGGAACCTATAGATTTATTAAAAAGGAATAGATGGAATACATTTATCACTAAAATGTAAGTGCTGGGCATAATTATATTTTGCTTTAGTCTTCTCTATCAAAGAGGAAGATCTCTAAACTGTAAAGGATAGAGCTTAGCATGGTTAAAAGAAAAGAAAACCCAAGATGCATGAGTACCTAGCTGCTTTAAGAGTCCCAAATGAATTAAGTCACAGTATACTAAACTAGTTTTCACTGGCAGGTATTCTTTGTGAAATCAGAGTAGACAAGAGAAATGGAAATGACCAACGGACAGGTATACAATAAGGAAACAAAGAACAGATCTTTAAATTATTGATTGGTGAACTTAGCTTTAACCCCAGGAAAATTTTAGACAGGCTTATTTAATAAGTGGTTTGTGTACTTTTAGAAAAGAAGGAGGTGATCACTAGGACCTCAAATACATTTACTAGAAAAGAATGTCAAACTAACTTTAATCTGACTATTAGAGAGCGTAAGGCAGCTGTTTTAGAAAACTAATGTAGTCTTTGCAATCTTAAATTGCATTTATAGAGGCATAGCTGGAAATAATCCCCTGTACTCTGTGCTGATCAGACCACTGGGGATATTTTGCTCAGTTGTTTTTTTTTTTTTTTGGCCGTACCACGCGGCATGTGGGATCTTAGTTCCCTGACCAGGGATTGAACCTGAACCCCCTGCATTGTACGTGTGGAATCTTAACCACTAGACCATCAGGGAAGTCCTCGTATCTTTTTTTTTTTTTTTTCTTTTTGCGGTATGCGGGCCTCTCACTGTTGTGGCCTCTCCCGTTGCGGAGCACAGGCTCCGGATGCGCAGGCCCAGCGGCCATGGCTCACGGGCCCAGCCGCTCCGCGGCATATGGGATCCTCCCAGACCGGGGCACGAACCCGTATCCCCTGCATCGGCAGGCGGACTCTCAACCACTGCGCCACCAGGGAGGCCCCTCGTATCTTTTTAAGAGGCTCAGACATTGATGAACTAGAGACTTACCAGGAAAAAGCAATCACAGTAGTGTTTATGGTGAAATAATGTTTTTTTTCTATAGGGAATGATAGGAAAGAAAGGTGTTTGTAAATTATGGCTGTGAGTAATATAGAGGGGACCTCACATGTTGAGAGAAGACTTAAGGCACAAATGATAGCTATCTTTAAATATTTCATGGGTTACCATGTAACAAAGGGATTTGACTTTTTTTTTTAAGTGTAGCTCTCAAGGGCTAAAACTGTGATTCTCTGGAACGTGTAGGGAAGGAAATTGAGCTCAGTGAAAGGTAGAGTCTCTGCAAAATTAGAGCAGCTCAACATATAAATCATTCATTTTTGAGAAATAATATTCTCTTTACTAGAAGTGTATAGGCAGAAGCTGAATGGCTATCTACCAGATACATTATAGAAAGGATAATTTTGTGGGGAGGGAAGTTGGACTAGAATTGGTAGTTCCCAAATTTGGCACAGTGTCAGCATCACTTGCAGAACTTATTAGAAATAACATTTTCAGAGATATATATTTCTGCAGATCACTTCATTAAAGTATCTTATTCATTCCTGAAATTGAGTAAATGATGAAAGCTTTTGCCCAGTGGAATAATGTAAATTCCACAAGGATGGGAATCTTGTTTGACTCGTTTATAAGTTGTATTCTAGTGTCTGTCACAGTGCTTTAGCTCATAGTAGGTTGTCAACAAATACCTTTTAAAGAGAGAAAGCAATTATTCCATTTGTAGCTGTTTATTAATCTCTGTGACTTAAAAAGTTTATAAAATACACTGAATAAGTCTTAGCTTGTTATTACTTGAATCTTTAAGCATTTTGGTCTCTTGTTGGGTTAGTTCATATATCATTTTTTAGAGAACAGTTTGGAAGCTTATCCTACAAAGATTTAAAGAAAAAAACTTAGGAGACATAGTGGATTCTGAATGCAATATTTTGTATTTAAATAAATTTTATATGTATATATATTTGACTAGTTTATCTACTAAGTGAATTTGCCAGCATTGCTAAATACAAAGAAATTATTATGACATCAAAGATGTTTTTCTCAAAAGTTCTTAATGTATTTCAAGACAAGGTTGGCATGTTCACATCAGTACTCAAGAGAAAATGCTCTGTAGCTGATTGTTCGAACCTGACTATAACCATATCAACTCCCCAGATAGAAAGGTGTCATAATTAAGGTGTACTATTTTTCAAGGTTGCCAGATCCTTAACAACAGTGGATGGAGAAGCAGGCATTTTGTTCTGACTAAAATGTTGATTGATTGTCCCGTTCTAACCAGTGTTTTGAGGGTTGTATTGTCATTTCACTTTTGTAACTTTGAGAGCTACATTCCTTAGTAAATTGAAGCTGAGATAACGTTTACTCTTTATAGTGTTTTTATTTTTATTTTTATTTTTATTTTATTTTATTTTTTTTTTTGTGGTATGTGGGCCTCTCACTGTTGTGGCCTCTCCCGTTGCGGAGCACAGGCTCCGGACGCACAGGCCCAGCGGCCATGGCTCACGGGCCCAGCCGCTCCGCGGCATGTGGGATCTTCCCAGACCGGGGCACGAACCCGTCTCCCCTGCATCGGCAGGCGGACTCCCAACCACTGCGCCACCAGGGAAGCCCTCTTTATAGTGTTTTTAAAATACTTAAATAAGTAATCAAGGTAATTAATTATATATACTAAAACTTATTACATACCTTTGAAATACAGTAGATTTTAGAAGGCTTAATATTGAGATTGCAATAATGAATAGTGGATATATTGACATAGGATTGTGGGATTTTTTTTAAATTTGTAGTTGTTTCTCATTAATATTCTACTTTGTTAGGGTGAAAGTTTAAATTGC
The DNA here is from genome assembly GCF_964165515.1 of Mesoplodon bidens. Taxonomy (NCBI): domain Eukaryota; kingdom Metazoa; phylum Chordata; class Mammalia; order Artiodactyla; family Ziphiidae; genus Mesoplodon; species Mesoplodon bidens. Next base: position 74,073,548 of record NC_138163.1, read on the forward strand.
TCATCTTTAATCTTGCATTCTGCTTATAATAGAAGAAGAAACAATGCATTCAAATAGTACATTTGATAGATATTTATTTTTAAATTTTTTTTAAAAAGGGTATATATTTTATTTAATTAATTAATTTATTTGCTCTGTTGGGTCTTTGTTGCTGCGTGCAGACTTTCTCTAGTTGTGGAGAGCAGGGGTTACTCTTCGTTGTGGTGCACAGGCTCAGTAGTTGTGGCTTGCAGGCTCTAGAGCACAGGCTCAGTAGTTGTGGTGCATGGGCTTAGTTGCTCCATGGCATGTGGGATCTTCCCTGACCAGGGATCAAACCCATGTCCCCTGCATTGGCAGGTGGATTCTTAACCACTGCACCACCAGGGAAATCCCTTATTTTATTTTTGACTGTTTTCTTTTTATTTATTTATTTTTTAATTGAGGTATAGTTGATTTACAATATTAGATTCAGGTATATAACTGATTCAAAATTTTTTATAGATTATACTCCATTTATAGTTATTATAAAATATTGGCTATGTTTCCCTTTGCTGTACAATATATCCTTGTAGCTTATTTATTTTCTACATTGTAGTTTGTACCTCTTAACCCCCTATCCCTAATTTGCCCCCTCCCCCTTTCTTTTCCCCATTGGTAACCACTAGATTGGTTACCAATGGTCTATTCATATTTTCTATTTCTTCCTGGTTTAGTTTTAGGAGATTGCACATTTCTAGGAATTTGTCAATTTCTTCTATGTTGTCCACTTTATTGGCATATAGCTTTTCATAGTAATCTTGATAGAAACATTTAAATACAACACGGTGATAATTGTGTGTGTGTGTCCCTTTATTTTATTACTACTTTTGAGGAAAGGAATAAGGACTCTAAGCATCCCTCTCCCCTGAAGGAGCTATATAATATTTATGCTAGAAGAATGAGATCTACTTTCTAGTAAAATACTCAAGGATTGGTCAAAAGTGAACTCTTTTTAATTGTATTTTTAAAGTCAGTTATCAGCAATTACAAATTTCAGAAAATGTTCTTGATAAAGGATTCTTTAGAGATGTAAGAAAAGCAAAAAGCATCAGTACTGAAAAATAGTGGCTAAATGGTGAATACATGCAAAAGAGTGTTGACAGAACTCCTTATTGTATATAGAGCCTAAGGCTTGTTAACATTACCAAATGACTGAGAAAAATGTATAAATATTATCATCTCAGGTGCTATATGAATAAACAGAAATCGCTGAGATAAGAAAGAAGGAATATTTGATGATGCTGCTGTTGAATGTGATATACCATATATAGGAATTTTTTGAATAGCTGTTAGTGGACTAGAGAACCTAATAGAAAACTTGAATTTAAGATAAAAATGTACTATTAGAAGAGTGTTAAGTGAAACTTTAAAAAAAATCTATACTTTTATCACAAAGCAGTTGGTTTCATTTTTCTTTTTCTTTCTAGTCTTTATACATATATGTATGCATTTTTTGTATAATTTAAATCATCATCTACTTACAAGTTCATATTTTATATTTTTTGCTTTGTAGTGCCTAAATTGTTCCACATTGATGGAGTTTTCATATTTTAATTATTAATTTTTACAGAATAGTCCATCATATATTCTGTAATTCTGATTCTTTCTCTATCTCTGCTTTTCTGATTTTTTTCTTCATGTTGATGGTGTTTTTTTTTTTTGTTTTTAAGCTTCAAATTGGTTTTCAGTCAGGGGCAGTTTTTCCCCAGGAGATGTTTGGCAATGTCTGGGGATATTTTTTGCTTGTCACAATTTGTTGTTGGTGGGGTGTTAATAGCATCTGGTTGGTAGAGGCCAGGTATGCTGCTAAACATTCTACAATAGACAGACAGCCCCCCACAACAAAGAATCCACAGTCCCAGAGTTCCAAAGGCCAATAGTTCCAAGGTTGAAAAATCCTTCCTTAAAAGTAACACACCTTTTCCTCTATTTATTTACAGAATATGAATGTAAAAAAACAAAGCAGAAGTAATGGTTGATTGTTTCAAGGAACTCAGAACAGTAAGAAATGTTTGACTGGAGAGGGAAGATTGCTAAAGTCCGAAAGTTACGGTGCCTGCTCTTCCCATCTTAGAGTTGTGGCCATTTCTAGAGGTTGGCATAGGAAGCAACTGCCAAAAAGGAAACCTCTTACCTAGTACTGATGCTTATGGATTTTCCACCATTATTTATTCAGCATCTCGACATAAATACTCAGATTTCTAATGTGTTCTTATGATTTGCATTCAAAATTGGATTTTTCTATTCATCATTCAATTTTTGTCATTTTGTCAGTTTAAGGTGGCCAGTGGATTGACCTTTGCCTGAAAAAGACTTCATTACTTTTAAGATTGAGATGTTGAAAGGTTTCTTATTTTTGATTGTGGCATGCTTCTAATTGTACTAATCTAGCTACAACTCAATTCTTGCCTTAATTTTGCTTTGTTTCAACATAAAGCTATTATTATTTATACTATATTATTATGAAGTATGGTAAAATTTTGCCTTGCCTCAAGGTCACTTTAACTTTTAAGGCTTCTATGTTTTGATTAAAATATAATATGTTGGATGCTGAATAATTTCAGTGTATAAAGGAAGACTGGTGGAATGTCACAGAGCAAGTAGGTACTTGTATATCCTTACATAGGGAACAAGATCTTCGTTTTAGGGAAGTGAGTAGAATCCAGATGGTATTTGGAGGAGAATTTTGCAGACTTATGCTTTATTCTGGCTGCTTTTTAAGAAAATTAGAACACAAAACAAACAAACAAAAAAGGAGCCAGGATCTAAGTTGACCTTATAAGAGATGAATTCTCAAAAGTTCATTGATTAGAGGGAGAGTCTATAGTTTCTGAAACCAAAAAGAGGGAGAACCTATAAAGTATAGAAAGGATTGTTTGTTACTGAAAACCTATGTGGTGTTATAGCTTCCTTCCTCTTTTTACTGTATAAATCTCTTGTATTGCTCTTGAATTTTTAGGCACAACTGTTTACAGGGTGGATGGGTATATGAAGGTAGGACAGGAGTTCATAGAATTTCCTATATACATTTTAAGATGTATTATACTTAACCAAATACCATTTTTATTCTAAAATTATTTCATGTTATGGTAAGATTTACCTATATATATTTAAAGTTACAGTGTCTTTGACTGAAGTATACCAAGAAAGGCAAAATGGGATTGTACTTGGGAAACCATAGTAAGGTAAACAGAAAATCAGACTTCTGGGATTTGAAAGAAGAGTATTCTTAGTGCTTTGTGATAGTGAACTTGAGTTCATAAAATCGTGAAATGTGTGATGGAATTTAGACTTCTCACAGCGTAGAATTGCCATGGTGTGTGTACCCTGTTTTGTTTCATCATAATACTGATGATTTAACTTCATGTTAAATGTAGTTTTCACTTTTAGGTTTTAAGAAGTGAATCCTCTGTTTTCTGTTTTTCAGTGAATATCACCTCTGCCAGGCAATTAACCGGATGTAGTCGCTTCAGCCATATTTTCCCTTCATCTGCTTACCAGCACATTAAGATGCATAAGAGAATTCTGGGGCACTTGTCATCTGTCTACTGTGTAGCATTTGACCGAAGTGGGAGAAGAATTTTTACAGTGAGTTTAAAATTAATGATACTATAGCATATTAGAGATTTACAACAATGGAAGCTAGGCTTCATGGCCTTGAACTATGCTTTGTAAGCAGTTCTTCCTTTTTAGACACAATGCATGCAAGAAAAGATGAGTGGAAATTGAAAATCTTTTCTCTTTCTATATAAATAAATGGATGAACTATAATTAACTCAATATTTGGGAAATGTAATTAAAAAAAATAAATCTTCAGAAGGCCTTATATTCTAGAGGTGGTTAATTTATGTGAAACAAGTTTATCTACTCAATTGGTTTCATTCCATTTTAGCAAACATTTATTAAAATGTATTTTCTATTGGTGCCAGTTCTGCTTAATTAATGATTACATCATCCTTATAGTTGAATAGTTGAACTACATGTTTAGTAATGAAGATTACAGTTATTGTATATATCTCTCTTTGAATTCAATAGTAATTAGTTTTAAAATTGGACTTTTATTAACCAGATCATATTGTGTGCTTTTGAGCACAAAATAGTAGCACACTAATCTTTCCAAGTAAAGGCTTAGTCTCATTGTTTCAGTACCAAGTTAATGTAGAAGTGTAGGTAATAGCATACTTTTCTTTTTAAATTCGTAGGCTACAACAAAGGAAGTGGTTTGTATTTTGAGGAGTACAACTTCTTGGAGTTCATTACAGACTCTTCCATTGATGTTTTCATGACACAAAATGCATCACCTAAGTATATGGGTGTTGATGATGATGAGGATGATGATTTTCATCTTTTTATAAACAGATAATTATTAAATAGCTTATCTACCACAGTAGAATTGCTTTTTACTATTTAAAGCTCTTTTGAAGTTCTCAGTAGGAAGTTCCACATAATATTTTCCCCAGAGATTATTAACAAAGTCTCATGTTTGCATGTAGATTTTAGGTTAAAGTTTTAAGTATTTGTAGAGAAAAAAAATTCAAGCAATTAAGAAAAAAGACTGTCAGGTATAAGGAAAGAAATAATGGCAGAGATAGTTAATGCCAAATCAGTTAAAAGTAAAAAAAATATTTTGAGTTTTCAGGATTGGTAGTAGTTTTGAGGAGTTATTCATATATGCCATTATCAGTTTGGACAGTGCTTTGTCAGTGCTGTCATTTGGACATATTTTATATTTTCTACTCACTCCATGTTATATGAAGAAAAGAGACTAAAAAGAAAAGGCTTAGAAGTAACTTAATAAAATTCTCCTTTGTTTTTGCTTTTATTGGGGGGGGAGGGTGCAAATTTCTGCTTTACTGTAAATCTTCTGTCCTTTTGTGTTGCTGTAGGGTTCAGATGACTGTTTGGTGAAAATTTGGGCAACAGATGACGGGCGCCTTCTTGCTACACTTCGAGGGCACTCTGCTGAAATTTCTGACATGGCTGTTAACTATGAAAACACTCTCATTGCCGCAGGCAGCTGTGATAAAGTTGTAAGAGTGTGGTGTCTTCGAACTTGTGCACCAGTTGCAGTCCTTCAGGGACATTCAGCTTCTATTACTTCCATACAGGTAAGAAAAATAAAAAGATACCTCTAGTAGATGTAATAAGAATGAGAATTCTCTTGTTTTTTGTTACATCGTGTGGATTATACAAAGAATGGCAACAGAAAAATATTGATCTCTTAAGGGCTTTGTCCCTACCTTGCAGACAGGTATTTTTTAAAGTTCCCTTTTCATATAAATCTGTTCCCTTTAGAAATAAGTAAAAAGGTCATTGAAAAGGTTTTTCAAGTGCAGTGTAAGACATCTTCTTTATCTCATTTGTATTTGTGAAGAAGGGAAAAGACTTGGAATTGCCTTAAGGAACAACACCAGTACCTTTTAGGCAGGATATAAGTAGCTTCTAATTTGAATATTGGCATACTTTGTGTTAATATTTAATACAAAATGTTTATCAGTTCAGATTGTGTGTGTGTGTGTGTGTGTGTGTGTGTGTATGCATAGTTTAATATTAGGGAAATTTTTATTCTTAGTTTCAGTCATTTCTTATTTTAGCTTGATGTTTGACATACAAAACATTGAGTTTTTAAATATTTGTCCATATAGTGTTTTTACCAGATGTTGGTAGTGTAAGTCCTGGATACTCCCCAAAGAACTTTGTTCTCTTCTTTGTGTTGACAGCAAAACAGAGCAATCCTTCTGACACTGTCTTTTATTTTGGGCAAGGAGATCACTTTTGCGGATGAGATAATTACTCCCATTCACTTTTCTTTGTTCTTTAATCACTAATAAATATGCCAGTCATTTTTTTGTGTGTGTTATTTAAATAATATATCACCTGTTTATGAGGGCCTAGCAGGAATTGGATTCAACATATATTGAATTTGAACATTTTTATGTCAAATTTTTGATGAGTTGAAATTACTTTTTGGATTTTATTTTGGGATATTACTAGTTACTTGTGTTCCCACAATCCTATCTGACAGACTGTTTCTGGAATTTGGAGATAGTCTCATACAATATAAAAAATATGAATATTTGTTTATACTGGAAATGTTTATGGAACTGTTTGGCTCCTTCATAGTTTAATTTGCTAGTTTCTGTCTCATTTGATTTATGTGTGTAAGTGCCCTAGAGATCCATGGACGTCTTTGTTTTGTTTTGTTTTGTTTTATTTTGTTTTTGTGGTACGCGGGCCTCTCAGTGTTGTGGCCTCTCCTGTTGCGGAGCATAGGCTCCGGACGTGCAGGCTCAGCAGCCATGGCTTACAGGCCTAGCCACTCCACGGCATGTGTGATCTTCCCGGACCAGGGCACGAACCCGTGTCCCCTGCATTGGCAGACGGACTCTCAGCCACTGCACCACCAGGGAAGCCCTGTTTTGTTTTGTTTTTGTATGGACCTCTTTTCTTTAACATTCTTTCCCTTACTGATCTCATCAACTCTCATGGCTTTAAATTTCATCTTGTATGCTGATGACTCCAAACTTGTATTTCCATCTTGGGGCCTATCTTTTAGCTCCATACTTGTACATTCAACTATCTACTTGGCATCATCACATGAATGTCTACGAGGCATCTCAAACTCAACATCTTCAAAACTTAACCCCTGTCTTCCTTCCTCAGATTTACTCCTCCCAAAGCTTTCCCCATCTAAACAAATGACAGTTTCATCCTTCCAATTGCTCAGAGTAGTCATCCCTGACTTTTTGTTTCTCATAGCCCATATCTAACTTGTTAGCAAATCATGTTGGCTCTACCCTCAAAATATATCCAGAATCTGAACAAATTCTCATGACCTCTATCATTACTACCCTATTTCAAATTACTATCATCTGTGACCTAGATTTTGGAAACAGACTTCTAACTGATCTTCCTGCTTCTTCCCATCCCTCTTTTCTGTCTCAGTCTAGCCTCTGTGTAGCTGCATGAGTGATTTTACGATGGAAGTTTAAAAAAAACAAAGTTAAATCATGTCACTGATGCTCAGAACCTTTAATAGCCTCCAAATTCAGAGTTAAAGCTGAGGATTTTACAATGACCCACAAAGCCTTACATACTCAGCCTCTTGCTCTCTTTGACCTTATCTCCTACTACTTATGTCCTGTTCTCATTCTGCTTTAGCTGCTTTTTTAGACCACTCTAGCTACACTCCTGTCTTTGCTCTTGCTGTTTCATGTCTCTGAAATGGTCCTCTTTGGATAGTCACATGGTTTATTCCCTTACTTTCTAAGTGATGGAAATGTCTGTCACTTTTCCAGGGAGACCTCCTCTGACAAACTTACCACTCTAAAATTGTAAATCATTACCCCCCCAGCACTCTTTCATTTTTGTTCATAGTAATGATAATTTAGCATGCATTCTGTATGCTTTATTCTTTGCTAATTGACTGTCTCTGTTAACATCATAGTGTATTATTATTCTCTCAGTTTCTTTCTTTCTTTTTTAATAAAATTGAGGTAAAATGGTATGATGTTAATAGTGGTTGCCTCTGGGTAGTGGGATTATAAATAGCTTTTATTCTGTTTTTCTATATTTTCTAACTTTTCTTCAATAACTGTGTATTAATTTGTATTCAGAAATGCACATATGTGTTTTTATAATCTTAAACATGATTTCTCATTTAAAAACAATCCAGTTAAGGTACATTAATGGACTGAATTCCCCTTTGTGATTGAAACATTTTAAATATGAGCATAATAAAGGTTTTGGTGATTCTTCAAACTTAATAAAATCATTACATTTCATATTTTATTTTCTCATTCCTATAGATCCTAGATCAGCAAATTTACAGGCCAGATAGTAAATATATTAGGCTTTGAAGGCCATATGGTCTCTGCAGCAGCTACTTAACTCTGCCTTTGCAATGCAGAAGCAATCATAGACAGTGTAAGGTGACTGTGTTCCAATAAAACTTTATTTACAGAAATGGGCAGGAAGCTGGATTTGGTGTGTGGGCCTTAATTTGAAGACCCCTACTATAGATTGTGGATTAAGCTTTCTATTGCATGCTTCTCTGTCAGAAATGAAAATATAAGCAGGCTACCTGAGTACTGGTTTCTTTAATGTTCATCAACTGTTAATGGATAATATTAATTGATATTTTTTGTTTGATTTAAACTCTGTAGTCTTTAGAAGTTCTGTGCTTCCAAACAAGAAAACTAAATAAATGACTTCTAATATCTATAATGATCATTTTCTTTTGGTTTGAGTTTAAAATTTATTCAAATCCAATGATCCTTGATTTTCATCTCATTAGAAGGTATTCATTATGTTTATTTGGGATTTTATTTTTTTTAATTTTTTATTTAATTTTTATTTATTTATTTGCCATGCTGAGTGGCTTGCAGGACCTTAGTTCCCCGACCAAGAATTGAACCTGGGCCATGGCAGTGAAAGCTCCGAGTCCTAACCACTGGACTGTCAGGGAAATTCCTATTTGGGATTTTTAAAGCTCATGAGCATGCTAGAGACCCTGGTTTGATTTTCAACCTTTTCCTGTGTCCCAGGTATCGGGAGCCTAGTTGGTTTTTCCCTTCTCTGATTCTCTTCTGAGGACCTGTAAAATACTGAGAGTTAGAGCCTGAGAATCCTACATGATAAAGACCATCGGATAGTAGTCATACTTTAAATTGGCAACTCAAGTATATTTTTTTAATCTCTTTTTTCCACAATGATACAAACAGACATCAGACCTATTTTATGTTATCCATTAAAACACGTGAAGATGATTTAAATTTAAGAATGGTGAAATTTCTATCATACTTCATTGAAATTAGAGTTTAAAGTAAAATGTTAAAACCCAATACTTAGACATTAACTTCCTTATCACTGTTTTAGACTTACTTCTGATGCATGCCTTTTTCATGTGAACTATACAAATTTTATATGGTTGCTATATAAGTGTATATTCAGCAGATTTGTAATGGTTTAACTAGTAATGACTTTGTTTTTTTTCTCCATTAAAAGTAGTAAAATAATAATATTAAAGTGTGATGTTGAATAATTTTAAAATAATTATCTTTAGGGCTAAAATATTTTATCCTAAATTCAATGAATGACTTTTCTAGTTTTTTGATATTTTCAATTTTTATAAGGTATTCATTAATCTAGGAAATTTAAATAAATAATTTCTTGAAACTGAAATTAAGCTTGAACATGAAAGGTTTCTATTTTAATTAATTTTTTTTTCCAGTTTTGTCCATCAACTAAAGGCACAACCAGATACCTCACTTCTACTGGTGCTGATGGAACTATCTGTTTCTGGCAATGGCATGTAAAAACAATGAAGTTTAAGTAAGTTTAAAATTGGGTTAGAAATTTTTCTTTATCACCTTGAGAGATTCTTGATAGTCAATGTATGTAAGTATATAAATTTATGTATGTATGAGTGTGTATGTACATATGCATACCTACTTCAATTTGATGTTAGATATTTTAGAATAAATTTTTTATGAAACCAATGTTGAAGAGACTATTTAATTTATGCACAAAATTTTGATAAGGAGTATTTCTTTCATTTCTTACTCTGGTAAGAACACTTTGAACCTTTCTTCATGATGGTAGTAAGTAACATTGTAATTTGTTTGTAAAGCTAACATAATAATACTGATAGCATAAAATATATTTGTAAGTTTAAATGTATTTTTAACTTCAATAACGGGAATAGTACTTACTGACTACTTCAGTTTTGTGGTTTCTATAATATTGATGATAAATCTGTCAATATCTAGCAGTATGCTAAAATTCTTGCACATTAAATGTACATGATGAAAAATAAAAACATTTTACTTTTCTCTTAGAGATCGCCCAGTGAAATTTACTGAGAGATCTAGACCTGGAGTTCAGATATCTTGTTCATCTTTCAGTTCTGGTATGTGTAAAAATTGAATGTTTTGAGTACCTAAAATATTGAATAATCCAGTTATAAAAGATTTTTCAATTGTAAAATATTTTTTTAATTTTGTGGAGAAAAAATGTGTATGTTTGAGAATTAATGGAAACATGCTAAAAATGTGAACCATATGTTATAATAGACAGACCTTTGTAGACTCTAATTAACATGTAATAGATTTTGAGTTGTTTTCTTATTTACAATTAATATGTTTTTATATAATACAGAATTTAGTTGGTAAAAAGTACAGCCTTCCCCCAATACTCATACACAATTCAACACTAAAATTCTGCCCTGACTTTTCAGAAAACATGTACAGTGGCTCCATGTAAAAGACATGTTCACAGTATATAAACAGTGTTTTTCTACTACTAAGAATTATGTGATGGTTAACCTTTTCTTTTTTGTTGTGGTAAAATATAACATGAAATTTACCATTTTAAGAACATTTTTTAAGTGTACAGTTCTGTGGCATTAAGTATATTCACATTGTTCTACATACATTACCACCATCCATCTCTAGAATTTTTTTCATCATCCCAAAAGCTGCTGAGTTTTCACACTCAACCACTGTAGCCACTATACAAAGAATTGTAGATATAGGTTATTTTATAAATAATTTTGGAACATTATGTTTTTACATAAAATATGAAGAAATGAATTCCTCAACGCCTTTAATGTTTATGATCCAAAGGCCTGTATTTAGTGTATAGTTGGTCGATTTTTATTGGGTGAATGGTATAGTTGTTCTTTAAATATTCCTCTTGTTTTTCTTGAATTTTACTTATTTTTCTTCAGAAATGTTAATATGTCTTTAATGGTTAGAAAATAACCTTATGTTTCTTGAAGGCTTTTTAAATAACAAGGTAACATATAACTAAGGAAGCCATCAGAGGGTTTTTAAAATTCTTTGGTACAATGTTTGTTTGTTTTTTAATCCTCTAGGTGGTATGTTCATTACAACAGGTAGCACTGACCATGTGATTAGAATATATTATTTGGGTTCTGAGATCCCTGAGAAAATTGCTGAATTAGAGTCACATACGGTAAGAACAAAATTAGAAAATTAAATATGTTGCTTTCTTTTTAAACATCCCTGGAAAATTGGTTTTATTTCTTCTTTTCTGATCTCTACCCTAATTTAATATAGATTGGTACTGAAACCTATATGGTAAGATGTCTCTTTGGTAATGAAGATCAGTGTAAAATTCTGGATTTAGTATGGATGTAGTATTTAAGACAATTTCTATCTGACTGTATGGGAAGGGAAAATATATATATATATATTACAGTAATAATTTACAAAAATCCTCTTCTAGCTTGCTTTATTTTATTAATTACATAGGTGTTTGTTACTTCAAAGTCTATACACTTATTAAAAGACACATTAAAGTATGTCTTAGGAAAAAAAATTCTTTTTACTGAATTTAGCTCATTGATCTTAGTTTGATTATTTTCAGAATGCCATCAGACTCCTGAAATCTAATCCCACTTAGTTATCAAAAACAGCCTTCCGTACAGGGGACAATTTTATGCTGGGGTGACAGCCATTGATGCCTGGCATTTTTCCTCCCAATCTCTTTCCACTCTCCTGTGACATTTTCAGGAATCTTGGAGCCACTACTGTTTATTCATATCCCTGTGTACCTTTCACTTCTTCCTTCAGTTTATTTCCTTACCTTCTCCAGGTAATTATTTACTGTTGAATATGGGAGTATTTCTGTTTCAGCTCACTGTATATCTCATGTTCCTCATTGTCAAAGCTGTATAGTCAGCATTTGAAAGTACTCAGCTTTACAAGTCTTACTGTTACTGTTCCTACTACTATTGACACTTGATTTGGAATAGTCTTAGTACATATCAATAAAACACATAATTTCCCTGAAAGATGACTTTTAAAAAAAGATACTTTGTGAGTTCCAAAATCAATCATGTTCCCGAAATTTGTAGTAAAAGAGACCCCTGTTAGAAACCTTTTCCTTGAGCTTTTGGAAACACCCTCCTGCTTTTGTCTCACCATATAAACATAATTGGATATTCTCCTTATGAAAAGTTACTGAACCTAGCTGAGCTCTCACCTTGCTGTTACTTATTCCTAGATACTAAAATCCTGGAATATTATGTAAATTGTGAAAGAGAAAAACTTAGGAAATATATAAAGATCTCAATCTGAGACTATCCAGTAGGAAAAATCCACTTGTGCTAGAGCACACAAAGGAGGCATATTTACAGTTACCACCCAAGCAAGGTGTGTATACAGTTCAGTCAAATTTATTGAGAGCTGAGAGAGGAGGAGGTAATAAATGAATGGGAAATAATTGAGGGGGGAAAAGATGAAGAAACACTGATTGGTAGGTTTTTTGTTGGCAAGGGCCTAGCTAAGAAAAAAGTCAGAAAACTTAAACATTCCCTGTTGAAATCAGTGGCGGCTGTTAGTCATTGAAAGTAAGATGTCCTTCCAGAACATCTAAAATCAGTTATTGCAACTGGCAGTGAGAATCCCGAATCTGTCAGGTAAATACTCAGTGAAATCATGGTACAGTGTGAATCACAGATACGTCTGAACATATGAACACGGTTTAACACGTTTTTAAAATGAAAAAAAATAGTTAAATACGAAGACATTTAGTATCTGAGCTTTATATTAAAAATTAAGTTCAGGGCTTCCCTGGTGGTGCAGTGGTTGAGAGTCCGCCTGCCAATGCAGGGGACACGGGTTCATGCTCCAGTCTGGGAAGATACCACATGCTGCGGAGCAGCTGGGCCTGGGAGCCATGGCCGCTGAGCCTGCGCGTCCGGAGCCTGTGCTCCACAGCAGGAGAGGCCACAACAGTGAGAGGCCTGCATACTGCAAAAAAAAAAAAAAAAAAAAAAAAATTAAGTTCAAATAAAAAAAGAAAATTAATTTAAAAATTAAGTTCAAATGTAGTTCAATAATTGTGGTTTGTGAAAATGTTTACATTTGAAGGTGCATTACTATAATATAATCACTACAATGCACATTATATTTGTAAAAGTTTAGTTTAGTCATTGTAAAGGAAGGTTCAAACAACAGTATCTAAATTATAGAACCTAAAGATGGTCAAATGAATTCATTGTAAAATAATTAAATAAACCATGTAAGAAACAAATTATTGATTTGTTTTCTAAAATTTAAAAAAAATGTTGTGAGGAACTTAATTCAACTACTATTAAATGAATTATTTTAAGTTGGCGTTTTAGATTAGTGTGCTGTCTTATTATGGGGGATATAATAAACTATCACCTATTCAGAACTATCTGTCTCTTGAGATTATGGTTTAGAAACAGGTTTGCTTATGTCTGGTTTTTCTCAAATTACTGCTGATAAGTATTCCTCCTTAGTTAATGTATTGTTTCAGCCTTCATTAATTTTTTTAAAGAAAATTAGAGGGTTTTTTTAAAGAAAATTATAGCATTAAAAAATCTACTCCATGATACTTTCATATGTGAATATGACGGGAAGAGTACTTTATTCGTTTTAAAAATAAATTAATTCTAACCAAAAATCTATTGTTTTATGTTTTAGGACAAGGTTGTTGCTGTTCAGTTCTGTAACAATGGAGACAGGTAACTATGTAGTACATATCTGTATAAACAGATGTTTCACATATTTTACCTGTATTTCTTCAGAAAACACTACTTCTACTACATTTTTTTTTCTGTCCAGTCACTTAGGCTGAAAGCCCTTGTCTGTCATTTTTTTTTTTTTTTTTTTTTTTGCGGTACACGGGCCTCTCACTGTTGTGGCCTCTCCCATTGCAGAGCACAGGCTCCAGACACGCAGGCTCAGCGGCCATGGCTCATGGGCCCAGCTGCTCCATGGCATGTGGGATCTTCCCGGACCGGGGCATGAACCCGTGTCCCCTGCATCGGCAGGCAGACTCTCAACCACTGCGCCACCAGGGAAGCCCACCCTTGTCTGTCTTTGATGACATTCTTACCCCAGGTCTTCTAAGCTCCCATCCAAGTAGTAGCCATAGTCTCTCAGTTCTTCCTTTATTAGTGATTTTCCTTTTTCCATTTCTGTTATCTCACACCTTAGTCAAGAATTCCATTATTTGACCCATTACCTTCAGTTTTCTTTTCCCTTCTAAATGTATCTTGTCCATCTCTGTCAGATGAACATTGCCCTGTTCAGAAATCTTCAGTGTTTTCTCTTTGTTTATAGAATTCAAATGTTTTAGCCTGGCATTCAGAATTCTCTTCAACTTGACTTAGACCTACATTCTTTTCTTATCTACTATTCCCCATTTAAATACTTAGATCCAGCCCAATTGATTTAGTCATCATTATTATTACATCCCATATACATTCTCTTATCCATTCTTTCACTTATACTTTACCTCACACCAGAAATAATCATACCCTACTTCCTTTCACTCTTTTTCTATACCGCCTATGTCCTCCCTCTTCCTTCTGCTCTCCTTCCTTTTATTTTCCTTCTCCCTCCTGTCTCTTTTTCTTCTCTAAGTTCTATCTTCCTTTTAAGGTTCATACCCTACCTGAAGCCTTTCCTGACTGCTTGAGATTTTAGCTGTCTTTTCTTCCTTTGAGCATCTGTATCGCTTACTGTCTCTACTACTCATATGATACACAATTTCCTATGTCTGTAAACTCAGAAATTATATACAGGTATTCATGTACCCTCTCAAATGTCTGGTCCCCAGAAGGTGATAATCTTCTGCCCTGGTCTACAAATTGACCTAGAATAGATTTAAAAATTCAACTACATAGCATAAATTTGTATCCTTATCTGTCTATATAGACTTTATGTGGGTGACCATGTTTTATTATTAAATATTTTTCAAACACTGGGTGATTACTATGATGAATGTGTTCATCTTTGTTAAATGCGAGAGTAAATAATGATGGTCCACAAAGAGTGATGTTTTTATTAGGAATGAGAAATCCTTAAAATAATTTTTAAGTTGGTTTATTGCACCCTACTGAGCTATACACTGGAAGGTTTGTACAGCTACTATTCTTTCATTCTAGGAGTATATGAATTTTTTTAATTCTTTGCCTTTTTCCTTAAATGAGAAACATTATTTTATCTTAATTACTTATGTGGCCAGTAAATACATCAAAAGATGTCCAATTTTACTAAAAATCAGAGAAATACAATTTAGAATAACAGTAACAATTTTTTTCTTTCAGAATGACAAGATATTGAAGAATGATAACACCCAATATTGACAAGGGTTTAGGGAAAATAGACACTCCCCCACAACCTTGATGATACTGTAAATTGTTTTTTAAAAAAACTTTTCAGGGAAATAATTTGGCAGTATGTCAAAAGCTTTCAAAATGTGCCTATCCTGAAGGGGGAATATAAGGGAGAAAAGATTCAGGAAAAGAGTATAAATTCTTTCTGAAAGGGTCCTTTATACTGTTATACTAGGAAAATGTCATTGATTTGACAGCTCCCAGTGTGTGCATCTGTGACCAAACCGGAAGCTGAGACAGAATAAAGCTTTTCTTTCTTTAAAAAAAAAATGTGCCTACCCTTTGACTCAGCAAAGATATATATAAGGTTTTACAAGGATGTGTATAGAGATATTCATCACAACATTATTTATAATGGCAAAGACTGGAAACAGTAAAAATATTCATCATTAGGAGGTTGATTAAATAAATTTTGATACATCCGTATTGTTGAACATTTATTGAAAGTGATGGTAGTTTTTATATTTGTAAACATAGAAATATATTGACAAAATAGAGTTGACCCTTGAAAAGCATAGGTTTGAACTGTTCAGGTCCACTTATGCAGATTGTTTTTCAATAAATACATTAGAAAAAGTTTTGGAGATTTGTGACAATTTGAAAAAACTCAGACAAACCATGTAGCCTAGAAATATCAAAAAATTAAGAGAAAGGTATGTCATGAATGTATAAAATATATGTAGATTCACATATAACACACAAAATAAGTGTTAGTCAAGTGTTTATGTTATTGGTAATTCTGCTCAACAGTAGGCTAATAGTATTTAACTTTGGGGGAGTCAAAATATACACGCAAAGTTTTGATTGTGTGGCAGTGTGGGGTTTGGTGCCTCTAATCCCTACATTGTTCAAGAGTCAAACTGTACACTTAAATTAAAGAAAAATATTATAAACATTATATGTAGTGTAATTCTATTTTCCTTAGGGGGAATATCTAAGTATATATATGTCTTTAATAAAGTCTGAAAGAATAGAAACTAAATTATGAACAGTGATAGATTTATGGGTTAATGAATGTATTTTTATAACAGTTTTATTGAGATATATTCCACATAAAATTCAATGTTTTTAGTATATTCACAGGGTTGTGCAACCTTCACTATGATCAATTTTATTTTATTATTTTTTAATCGAAGTATATTTAATTTATAATACTGTATTAGTTTCAGGTGTACAACATAGTGATTCAATATTTTTATAGATTATACTCCATTTAAGGTTATTATAAAATAATGGCTATATTTCTTCATGCTGTACCCTATATCCTTGTTGCTTATCTGTTTTATACATAGTAGTTTGTATCTCTGAATCCATAGCCCTAGAACATTGTCATCACCCTAAAAAGATTTCCCATATCATACCCTTTAGCTTTCAATCCCCAATCTTTTTACACCTTCACCTTCAGCTCTGAACAACCATTAATCCACCTTTTTGTTTTTATAGATTTGCCTATTCTGGATGTTTCATATTAATGGAATCATACAATATTTGGTCTTTTGTGACTTTTTCCACTTAGCATAATGTTTTCAAGATTCATCCATGTTGGAGCATGTATAAGAATTGGATTTCTTTTTGTGGCTGTCAAGCATTCGATTGTATGGATAGACAACAATTTGTTTATCCATTTATCAGTTGATCGACATTTGGGTTGTCACCACTTTTTGGCGTATAATGAATAATGTCATAAATATTCGTGTACAGGTTTTTGTGTGGACTTATGTTTTCATTGCTCTTGTATATTTATGGGGGAGTAGAAGTGCTGAGTCATATGGTACTGTTTATCATTTTGAGGAACTGCCAAACTGTTTTACAAAGTGTACCATTTTTATTCTCTGCAGAAGTATATGAGGATGAAGGTATTACTTTTATAATTAGAAAAATAGTGATTTCCATTTTAGAGGGATGTAATAAGGATATTTTAACTTTCTTTGCAGTTTAAGATTTGTTAGTGGAAGTAGAGATGGAACGGCAAGAATTTGGCAATATCAGCAACAAGAGTGGAAGAGTATAGTACTAGATATGGCTACTAAAATGACTGGGTAAGATTTGATATTAGATATTTTAGTGGTTCTCATATGGTATAGTATGTTTTACATTATTGAATTCTATTTAATAATGAAAATAAATATCTTTTTAATTTGGAGTTAATTGGTAGATGTGAAGTTTGCATCTGTATATAGTCTCTAAGCACTATTGCCTTTTGCTGTTGGTGGACAGATTGGATGATAGGAACATAGCTGACTCATTGAAAATTCTGGTCTCTTGTGATCCAAAGGTCTCTGTGCTTTACTAATGCCCATATAATCATTCTCTGCCCTGATTTTGTATGAGTCATTTTTTATATCTATTTATACTATTTTCTACTTTGAGGATTGTCCCTATTAAATGTCATCATATGTTTAGATATTTCTCTGACATACTGAGGATACCTTTATGTTTCATATTGCTAACATTCCTACTTGACATTATAAATACAATTAATCAGAATTCTGTTTCATCATCTTCACTGTTCATTGGAAGATATATAATTCCTCTTTAGGATACTGCAATTCCTTTAGGGTATGACCGGGAAATTAATTATCTTCCCATTAATAACAATATAGAACCAACTTTGTGGTCATAGTCAGCTACTGATAATGTCATTCAATTAAAGCAACAGTTACTGAATTTCTTACTGCTTTTTTATAAGACCTTTTAGTTTCAAAAATGAATATTTAAGAATAAAGTGTCCATTATATGTTTTCTTCTTATTTTCTGGTAGCAAATCTAACCTTGTACTTTATTTTTCAAGGTATCTGCAGATTCCTTTCTAATTTCACTTTTTTGTTGTTCTCATGTAACTAACTATAAATTTTTTGTCATTTTGTGTTTTTTTTCCTCCCTAAAATAATCTTATGGGTATTGCCCTATGTGTTACTCTTATTATTTTATTTCATGAATAGTTAAAAGTATAGTTTAGGAGTTTTTAATTTTAAAAATTGCATGCTCCTGGAGAGATTTTTGCCATAATTTGCTCTGTTAGATGCACCTTTGTTCAAAATTTATGAACCTGAAATCATTTTGTTTAGGAATAATTTGCCATCTGGAGAAGACAAGGTCACTAAACTTAAGGTGACTATGGTGGCTTGGGATCGCTATGATACCACAGTTATTACTGCAGTGAACAATTTCCTTTTGAAAGTATGGAATTCTATCACAGGCCAACTTCTTCATACTTTATCCGTAAGTATTCTATTTTTGGAATAATTAAAATGGACACAAAGGGCATTATTCTAGAAGACAGGAAATTTCAGTGTTCTAGTTTACTTTCTATGGCTTACTGTCCTTTGGAGAAGTAATTATTCAAGTTACCTCTGTTGACATATCTACAAAATAGGGATGGCACATGGTGTAGCTGCTAAAAGCAAGTATGAAAACTTCTTAAGATCCTTTCCAAGACTGATATTTATTTACACATTATGTTATCATATGTGGTCAAGGGTATGTAAGTTATTTTGTTTTTAACATGAGTTGGGATTTTTTTGTTATTAGTGTTTTAAGTGTAGAGCTGACTTTATTTTAACAAGGGTATCCTGTATTTTACCTTTGGGGATTAATTTATGCAAGAAGTAGAGGTAAGAGGAAGAAGTAGGAGAAAATGGTGTCTTTCCTTCTTTCTTTTAAAAAAAGGAATTTGTCCTAGTTGAACTATACTTAAAAGCCTATTTCCTATCAGCTTCAATAATCGATTCATAAGTACTTTCAGAAGGGCCAAGTGACTGCCATATGGTTTACACAGTAGTAAATGATAGGGACTAGATACCAATTCTCATGACTCATCTCTTTGTTGTATGCCATAGTATCATCCTTATTTGATGCCTATGTGAGATAATCTTTTCTAAGGCCTGTGAGGATTTGCAGTTGATCTTTCATATACCTCCCAAGTCCTCCTTCCTAAGTAAAACCCTAACACTGTGTTAGGGGAGTTTTAGATTCTTCCTTTTATCTGTTAAATCAATGCTTATCTCATTCTGGCTTTCACTGTTCCCTGATACAAGTTTCTATTAATATGTGTGGAAAAACCTATACTGTTTGCTTTATTACTTACTAGGAAATGTTTGTCTATGTCAGCACAGTCCAATAAAAATATAATATGAGCCATGTATATAATATTAATTTTCTTAGTAGCCACAATAAAAAAATAAAATGTAACAGGTAAAATTAATTTTAATAATATATTTTATTTAACCCAGTATATCTAAAATAGTAACATTTGAACATGTAGTTAATATGACATATTAATGAAATTGTTCACATTTTTCGTACTAAATCTTTGAAATCTAGTGTGTATTTTACAATTATAGAACATCTCAGTTTGCACTAGCCACATTTCAGATGCTTAGTAGCCACATGTGGCCAGTGGCTGCAGGTCTTTATCTCTAAAAATCACAGCTTCAAATGCCATGTTGTAGCCATTGGTTTTATAAAATTCCATCTTAATAAATATCTTAATTTAGAGTTCTCTTTAGTGGTACACTTCCCATGGGCTGACTCATGGGTCATCTGTTTCCAGTGAATTTTAATGAAGAAATTTTAGGACAGACTATTTTTAGTCCTTGTAACAGTCAAATCTGCTTAGTTTTGGTATAGAATTTATATATTATGTGTTAACAATTTGTATGTCAGGGTCTTAACTAGGGCATAAAGTTCTTCCATTCAGCAAATACTTACTGAGTATCCACTGTGCCAACCATTGAGTTAGGAGTAAATGTTAAATTAAAGGGTCCCCATCCTCCTGGAGTTTACAGCTTATAAATAATTTTTTTTTAAAAAAAGAAAGAAACAAGCATTTAATAAATAAATGCTAAGAAAGAAAAGTGCAAAGCAGGTTTCTAATAGGATGACCAAACCTGGTCTGGCAGGGTCAGGAAAAGCTTCCTGAGGAAGTGAAGTTTGGGTTAAGATTTGTAGCTCTCAGCCTAGATGTCACCTCCTTGACAAGCCCTTCCCTGATCAAACAATCTAAAGTAGCCTCCCAGTCATTGTCCTGCTTTATTTTCATCATAGTGTTTATCACTACCTGATATTTTCTTACTGTATTTTTTTGTTTGTTTATTTTCTGTCTCAGTATGGTCAATAAATATTTGGTAAATTACATATGGGAGAAGGTTGAAAGGTCCCTCTAAGAAGAGGGAAAAGCATGTATAAAGTTCTTGAGGTAGAAAGGAGGAGAAAGAAAGCCAATTTTTGGCTAGAGCACAGAAAGCAGAAAGAGTGTCACCCCATAGGACTGGAGAAATGGACAGGGGCCAGACCATACAAGGTCTTGCAGGATCTATCCTGAGACCAACAGGACACCATGAAAAGGTTTAAAAGCAAAGGAATAGCATGTGAATTTTGTTTTTGAAAAATACCCTGTAATTCTAGCAATAGAGTAGAGAGAATAGATTGGAATGAGATAAGAATGACTCTGGGTATACTGTAGGATTCTGTGATAGGATGGGCCATGATGATAATTTGGATTGTGTGGTAGTGGTGGAAATAGAGGTGTGCTTGATAAATAAAAATAGGGCAGATGATAAATGTTAAGACATGACTGAAGCTGACTAGGTTTTGTTTCCCATGACCCAGTGACTATATCATTTTGGCCAAAAATGCAACCCCCTATTTAAAAGCCTGTCTTTCCTAATGTACACTAATGTAGTTGTATCACTATCATTTGAGTTTAACAGTGTAATTTTATTATTTACTAATTAGGAAACTGAGAAAGTATTTACTATATCAAATTGGATATTCAACAAGAGATTTTGTTATGGTAAATAAATAATTTTTTGGTAGTCATTGGGAAAAAGTTTTGTGATCATATTTATTGTAATGGATTTTACCTCCTCATCTTCCATTTTTCATTTTGAGCCATTCTGAAGTTACTATTAGATTTTTGTCCATAATGGTGATATGGTAGGATACTCTATTTTTGTATACAATGATTTGGGATAAAATGCACTTTTTAGGTTCACAATATATGATCATTTCTAGAAGCCCCTGATGTGTAATATGCTGACGTGTTCCTAAGTGAAATCCAATTTCAGGATTTCCTGCATGCTTTTCTAAGACTTTGAGCCTGTTGTTAATGATGTACTCTCTAGTCAGGAGTTTAGGAAAATCAACAATGATCTAAATCAGGTTTTAGCAAACTTTTTCTTTAAGAGGCCATATAGTAAATATTTTAGGCTTTGAAGGCCACATATGGTCTCTGTTGCATATTCTTTCATTTTTTACCACCTATTAAAAAATGTAAAAAACATCTTTATCTCTCAGGCTGTATGTCCAGAAACATACCGGGGCTAGATTTGGCTTGAAGTTTATAGTTTTCAGACTCCTGATCTAAGGTCTATAGAGATACTGATATTACTTGATTTATTGTCATGGAAACATATGAGCATTGGTTTTCAAACTTATTTTTTTTAGCAGCAAACCCATTTTTCAGATAGTATATTAGATGAAACCTTCAACTATAAAGTAGATAAAGGTAAAAAGGACAAACTATAGCTTGTTTGAATATATCATGGGGCCTCCCACGATACAATATGAATACCAGTGATAGAGAGTGCTGGATGAAGAATAATGAAGGTTTGTCTGTTATCACTGTGTTAGAATTGGGTGTTAATAAAAGATTCTGTTTGTCACATATTTTGTAACCTTTTAATAGCAGAGTCCTAGA
This sequence comes from Mesoplodon bidens, assembly GCF_964165515.1. Taxonomy (NCBI): domain Eukaryota; kingdom Metazoa; phylum Chordata; class Mammalia; order Artiodactyla; family Ziphiidae; genus Mesoplodon; species Mesoplodon bidens. Next base: position 74,095,447 of record NC_138163.1, read on the forward strand.
AATAAGAATTCCACTTCAGGGACCTGGTTAATGAACTATAACTGATTTTGACTGTCTTTATTTTAAACACCTTTTCAGATATTCTCTTTATTGAATATTTTATGAAATCAGCATTTAAATATATAAGGAACTCTAAACTATTTCTTATAACGTGCATGTAGTAAATGCTGTTAAATTTGTGTACATGAATTCATCTGAATCAGATTGATAGCGTACTCCCAAGATCTTTTAACCAAATAAGCCAGATACTCAGTGTTGCTTTTCATTTTTAATATTGATTTTGTCACAGGGACATGATGATGAAGTATTTGTTTTGGAAGCACATCCATTTGATCAAAAGATCATACTTTCGGCAGGTCATGATGGGAACATTTTTATTTGGGACCTTGACCGGGGGACCAAAATTCGGAATTATTTTAACATGGTAAGGGTAATCTATGCTTAGTTGATATTAAAACAGACTTATCTTATGTGACAACTTGGTAATTAAAGTATACTTAGTGGCAAGTGTCATCTGTTTAAATCCATGTAATAACTTAGAGGATGACTCAAGACCCAAGAGTAAGGCCAGTTGAGAAATGCCTTTCAGGATGTCTCTGTTATTGTGGTGTTAGCACTTTCCAAATTCTTGTTCCCAGCTCTTAATTCTAGAAACTCAAATTTAATAAGCATTTGGAGCTAACACTAACCAAAATCACAAAAAAGTTAATGTTTAAACTGTAATCCTAATTAATGAATCACAACAGTGACTGTATTGTATCTGTCTCTGGTAAGCCCCATATAGCTTAGTTAGTAATCAGAAAGCTGTTTGGCACACATGGAATTGGAGATATGGATACTTCTAAGATATATTTCATACAAACTATGGAAGAATATGGTGAGCCATCTCTTCTTCCAGTAGAACACCCTCCTGTGGTGATGGGAATACTCATATTCACCATATTTAGTGTTCCTTTCTGAAGAATAGTTCTGACTAAACGTTTCTAAATTGTTGGCCTTTGAGCTCCCTTTTATAGGCTTTATACAGATTCAGAGTGTTAATAATAATCCTCTGCCTTGTGTTAGTGAGATTGATTTGTGTACTTTAATTTTAGGATGGTTCTTTTAAAACTTGCATTACAATTTAAATATGAAGATAATATCTTGACTTTGCTGAGATAGCGCCTTTGTCAATTTGGTTGTGTTTAGGTCTTTATTATTCTCTTCAGTCATTCACGCAGTTCTTCTTCAGATATGACATTGCTAGTAATGTTTGACGTGAAATTCTCCCTAATTTCTTTTAGAGCTTTACTATTACAGTAGGGTTCTGGCTACAGTAGTCAGAGAGTACATTGGAATGTTGATGCATCACAGAATCCAAGATATTAGCAAGCAGAAGCTATTGACCACTTATTATTTGAAAATTACCTCTTAAGATGACTTAAAGTGACTCTTAAATTTCAGATTGAAGGTCAAGGCCATGGTGCAGTGTTTGACTGTAAATTTTCACCAGATGGAAACCATTTTGCCTGCACTGATTCTCATGGGCATTTGCTGCTTTTTGGATTTGGATGCAGTAAATACTATGAAAAGGTTAGTATATTTAGTTTTTGTTGTAGATTGCAATTTTGTATTGTATCATTCATAAATTTTATTTGAAGTATTCCAGTTAATAAGGGTCACTCTGTGTCAATAGATATAAAATAACAAAGTCACCTTTTTTGGTAAAATTTTTCATCACTGGCAGAACATAAAGCTTGGCAGTTCAAATTACTATTAAGATATAGGATGATGTAGATATAAAAATTCATTAGGAGGGACTTCCCTGGTGGTGCAGTGGTTAAGAATCTGCCTGCCAATGCAGGGGACATGGGTTCGAACCATGGTCTGGGAAGATCCCACATTCCACAGAGCAACTAAGCCCATGTGCCGCAACTACTGAAGCCTGTGCTCTAGAGCCCATGAGCCACAACTACTGAGCCTGTGTGCCACAACTACTGAAGCCCATGTGCCTAGAGCCTATGCTCTGCAACGAGAGAAGCTACAACAATGAGAAGCCTGCACACTGCAACGAAGAGTATAGCCCCTGCTTGCCACAGCTAGAGAAAGCCCGCACATAGCAATGAAGACCCAATTCAGCCAAAAAAAAAAAAAAAATCATTAGGAAATCCTTTTGCTTAGAACATATTCTCTGTACTGCCTTTCAGGTGTAATAATAGAACAATTTTACCAGATTACATCCTCTACTTATCCTAAGTTGGGAATAAGCAGCTGGTGACTGAATGCTTATATTCTTGCTTGGCTACTTTACCTATTATTGATCTTGTTAAAATACTTTGGAAGCTAACTTAATTGGTTTCTTATATTTTAGTAGCTGTGACTTTAGGATAGATTATAGAATCTTGGAGTTGGAAAAGAGCTTAGAATCTTTGAGTTCAGCTCAATACTTGTATCACCTTTGAGTGTCTTTCACGCAATTGATATTTACCTGTCTCACCATTTATATTATACTCCATTGATCCTTATTTGAATAAAAATAAGCAAGAAAAATAGTTATAAAAGTTTGTATTTTTTTGCAACTTAAAAAATAACTAACTCTATCTACTGTGTTGTTGCTTTGCTTCTTCTTATTCTAATTGGAAAAATACGATATTGGAGGGCCAGAATGTAATATAGATTGTAGAGTTTTGTGGAGAAAAGATAGGATTATGATCTAGGTGATTCACTTCTACCTAGAGGGAACATATGACTATAGAGGACTATAAAGATAATGCAGAAATTGTGTGATTTGAAAAAACACCTGTGCTCTAGGAATGAAAATAAATGCTTATTTATAAATTTCCTGTGCATATTAAATACTAAAAATCTGTCATAAAGATTCCAGATCAGATGTTCTTCCATACGGATTATCGACCTCTTATCCGTGATGCCAACAACTATGTATTGGATGAACAAACCCAACAAGCTCCTCATCTCATGCCTCCCCCATTCTTGGTGGATGTTGATGGAAATCCACATCCCACAAAATTCCAAAGGCTAGTACCAGGACGGGAAAATTGTAAAGATGAACAGCTTATACCACAGCTGGGATATGTGGCTAATGGTATGTTCTCTACAAAATTAAATTTAAAACATTTTGCAAAATGTTATACTTGCTTCTGTTCTCTCTATAATATATCCCCATGCTAAACTCTGTAGAAGGTTATACTATATTTTACCTAATACTTTATTAATTTTCAGTTGCATAGAACTTTTTATCTTACCAGAGTACTTTTACACTGTTTATCTCACCTGGACACAGATAAATGGACTAGGACAAAGAAGAGTACACTCAAACAGAGAATGTGTTGACCTGCTTTCTTAGAACCCTGAACATATGTATGATCCTGTTGTTTATAGTATTGAAATCTAGTGATGATTAAATGTACTAACTTTAATATGTCAAGCTTTTATAATTGGTGAAATTCCACTGCTCATAGTATTAGTATTTTAATTTGAGAGTACATAGTTAATGGACTGAAGAAGAGGAAATTTCAAGAACTACAAACTGGGCAGTGGCTGTTTACCCATCCTCATGTTTGAAATGTAAAGAATTATTGAGTTTTGGGGTGGGGGATGCTGAGTGTTTAAATAACACTCAACCTTGGAGGATATTGAAGCAGTGATGAGTGTGATGCATTATGGGAATGTAGCAGAAAAAGACATTGAAATAAGCTATTCTCTATTAAAGCAACTCTTCTGGTTGGCATATTTCCCTTAGGTATACTGCCTCCACACCACCCTCCACACCAGAATGCCTTCATACCTTAGTTTGTTACTTGTAGGTTTTCTTCTAAGTATGAGGTAATAAGTTATTTATTTTCAAATGGATTTTTTTTCTTTTTTTTTTTTTTTTTTTTTGTATTTTGGCTGTGCCATGTGGCATGCAGGATGTTTCCCTGACCAGGGATTGAACCCAGGCCTCCACAATGAAAGCAATGAATCCTAACCATTTGCAGGGAACTCCTGCAAATGGAATTTTATATCCTTACTAGGGAATTAAGACTTGACCTTTCTAGAATGAAATGTTGCATATCCTTTTTTATGTTCTCTCTCATAAAGATTTGTAGAGCAATGAAATGGTGTTACACACGTGCCAATAGTTACTTCTTTGATGTCATATTTATTAAATAAGGGGGAAAGGCATGAATATTAATAGGAGATAAAACTGAAAGCATATGAATAAAAAATCTGTAATTCATATTTTACTTCCAATAAGACCTGATCACTTGGCTACTCTACTAGATGCCATTTAATCTGACTAGAGGACAAGATGAAAAATAGGTTTAAGATGTATTTAAGAAAGAAAAAGATCATAGAAATAAATAAGTTTTTATTCAGACGTAATCATTGAATTTCATTATAAGAAATAATGTCTATACTCATCAATATACTGAGGTATTCTCAAAAGAGACAATATTTGAAAGACCATAATTGATTTCTTTCAGAAAGGAAATTCTCACGAAAGATGCAAAGCATTTTTGGTATTTTCAGTTGAACTTATTAAAACCTTACTCAAATCTCTACTCCCAAATTTTAGCATGGAATATTCTATAGAGAAAATTCATTTTTAAGTTAATAATTTAATATTTTTTCTTTAAGGTGAGAAGGCTCTCATAATACTGTCTAGTTTGGGGACATTGGTTAAGTGAAACACACAAGCTGACATATTTAAAAGTTATTTAAAAATATTTTATTTGCTATACGTTTTATTTTCACTTTAATCCCTTTAAAACTATTTGTCTAGAAACTTATAGATTAAGCTTGAGTTTACTATATTTATGGCACACTGAAATGTAAATAATTTTGTGGCTTTATATCTTTGGTCTAATTAAGGTGATGGTGAAGTAGTAGAACAGGTAATTGGGCAACAAACCAATGACCAAGATGAGAGCATTCTTGATGGAATAATCAGGGAGTTACAAAGAGAACAAGATCTGAGGCTAATTAATGAAGGAGATGTTCCACATTTTCCAATTAATAGATCATATTCTGCTAATGGTGGTAAGTATGTATATATTTGTAAAAGGTATGATGAATGTACTTTAATTATTTTACTGGTACCAAGTAATTACATGTGAGGAACATTTTAGGTTTTTAAATAAAAGCAATATTTTTGTTAATTTACAGTTGTGATATGATACACTAAAGTGCCATACTCTCATTATCATTTGGGGCTAAAGTGATTTAGCATCTCCTAAGGAATACAGGTGCTGTATTTGATTTTATTTCGTTTTTATAAATTTATTTCATTTATTTATTTTTGGCTGTGTTGGGTCTTCGTTGCTGCGTGTGGGTTTTCTCTAGTTGCAGTGAGCTAGGGCTACTCTTCGTTGCAGTGTGCAGGCTTCTCATTACCGTGGCTTCTCATGTTCTGGAGCACGTGGTCTAGGCGTGTGGGCCTCAGTAGTTGTGGCATGCGACCTCAGCAGCTGTGGTTCACAGGCTCTAGAGTGCAGGCTCAGCAGTTGTGGGCTCAGTTGCTCCACGGCATGTGGGATCCTCCTGGATTAGGGCTCAAACACGCATCCCCTGCATTGGCAGGTGGATTCCTAACCACTGCACAACCAGGGAAGCCCACAGACAGTGTATTTTAATATACTGTTTTCTGTTAACTCAGTTATGTATTTGCAGTCTTTACTTTTGTTCTAATAAGCAAGGTGCTACAATAAGTCCAGCCCCTTCTAAGGTAACCGACCTAAAAGTTTTCAAAATTAAAGGCACTTTAAAAATTAATACAAAAAAAAATTGCCCTCCTTTGTTGAAAAGGACGCAACATATCATCTGTCTCTCGAGTTTACAAAACTACACTGGAAGACAAGAAGCCCTCTTCTTAGGGAATACAGATACAACTTCTCTTTTTTTGTTTTTTTTTCTTTTTTGCGGTATGCAGGCCTCTCACTGTTGTGGCCTCTCCTGCTGCGGAGCACAGGCTCCGGACACGCAGGTTCAGCAGCCATGGCTCACAGGCCCAGCCGCTCCGCGGCACGTGGGATCTTCCCGGACCGGGGCACGAACCCGCGTTCCCTGCATCAGCAGGCAGACTCTCAACCACTGCACCACCAGGGAAGCCCCAGATACAACTTCTTAATTGACTTTGACAAGTTTGATTCTAATTACCACTATTATTCCAATCTATTGTATGTCTTCCTTCACTTTACATGAAATGTGTCTATACATCTGAATTTTATATAATCTTAGCCTATGTCAGTTTTACTTTTATCAAGAACTATTAGTTCTGTTTACAATTCAGTCCTCGTGGGATTTTGGCCAATGTGTTTCTTTTTATATTTACATAATTGAGGACATTTATTTGGGTATTGTGACGTTTTGGAGTCCACAGAAATGAATAAGGTGATTTAGATTTGAGGTGATTCACAGGGTCTTTTACTCATTTCCTGATTTCTTTAGTATCCCATAAAATTAAAATAAAAACATTCTTTGTTCATTTCACTTGGAGCACCTAGCTCAGATAAGCTTTCCTTAACCTGGAACAAGATAAGAAGTGGGCTGATAATCCTATATATCCAGGCCATTTGTTCCTAAGACATAAAAATTTCTTAGAACCCTGATTTAGAGGTCAGTAATTTCAAAGCTAGGTTTCTGTGATTAGGTTTGAAATGCTGTTAGTCAAAGGGACCCCACTGACTTCTCTTTGCAATGTTCATTTGTTTGTTTGTTTGTTTTTCTGGTGCTTATTTTAACAGTTTAATGTTTCATTTTCCATTTTTGTTTTATTTGCAATTACAACAAAAATAAGCAGGGTCCTTACTGGTGGATTAAAAACAAAAGTAAATTTTCTATTGCTCATTTCCTCTTTCTTTCATTCCTTGTCAATTTTGAAAATGAAATTTTGATAGGTTAATTTTTTAAATATTTTTTCGTACTATTTTAGAAAGCTTTATTGGAGTTCTATTCAAAAATCTTTTAATGGGTTAAATAAAGGTAGAATTTAGATTAAAAAGCTGCTTTCTGAACTAGTACTAATAACATTTATGAATCTACCAAATATGTTAAATACACCTTTTGTATTTACTGAGCATTTAGTAGATGACAGATGTGAAAGTCCTCTGAAAAAAATTAAAAGAGCTATAGAGACAGTAAACATTTATTGAGTGCCTGCTTTATCTATAAGATTGTAGAAACCATAAAGGGGGTACAGAAAACGTATAAAAAAGGGATAGCAATATTGTCCTGCAGTACTGTCTTTGAATCTCCCATTTTATTTAGAGTTCTGATCTGGAAGAGTTTGGTGCCTTTGCTGAGAGAGTGGTGCCTTCCTTTGTTTTTGTTTTAGCTTTGAGAAATCCAAATATGGACATATCTTCTTCCCCAAACATTGGACTCCGACGTAGTGGTCAAATTGAAGGTGTCCGACAAATGCATAACAATGCTCCTAGAAGCCAGATGGCCACTGAAAGAGATCTCATGGCATGGAGCAGAAGAGTGGTGGTCAATGAACTAAATAATGGGGTTAGTAGGTGAGTCAATATGGTAACATTCTTTCTGAGTAAGTAAATTAAAATGTACTCTTTTTGACCCACCTCCTAGAGAAATGGAAATAAAAACAAAAATAAACAAATGGAACCTAATGAAACTTAAAAACTTTTGCACAGCAAAGGAAACCATAAACAAGATGAAAAGACAACCCTCAGAATGGGAGAAAATATTTGCAAACGACGGAACTGACAAAGGATTAATCTCCAAAAATTACAAGCAGCTCATGTAGCTCAATATCAAAAAAACAAACAACCCAATCCAAAAATGGACAGAAGACCTAAATTGACATTTGCCCAAAGAAGATATATGGATTGCCAACAAACACATGAAAGAATGCTCAACATCACTAATCATTAGAGAAATGCAAATCAAAACTACAGTGAGGTATCATCTCACACCAGTCAGAATGGCCATCATCAAAAAATCTACAAACAATAAATGCTGGAGAGAGTGTGGAGAAAAAGGAACCCTCTTGCACTGTTGGTAGGAATGTAAATTGATACAGCCACTATTGAGAACAGTATGGAGGTTCCTTAAAAAACTAAAAATATAACTACCATACAACTCAGCAATCCCACTACTGGGCATATACCCTGAGAAAACCATAATTCAAAAAGAGTCATGTACCACAATGTTCATTGCAGCTCTATTTACAGTAGCCAGGACATGGAAGCAACCTAAGGGTCCATCAACAGATGAATGGATGAAGAAGATGTGGCACATATATACAATGGAATATTACTCAGCCATAAAAAGAAACAAAATTGAGTTATTTGTAGTGAGGTGAATGGACCTAGAGTCTGTCATACAGAGTGAAGTAAGTCAGAAAGAGAAAAACAAATACCATATGTTAACACATATATATGGAATCTAAAAAAATTAAAATAAAATGGTTCTGAAGAACCTAGGGGCAAGACAGGAATAAAGACATAGATGTAGAGTATGTACTTGACATGGGGAGGGAGAAGGGTAAGCTGGGATGAAGTGAGAGAGTGGCATGGACATATATACACTACCAAATGTAAAATAGATAGCTAGTGGGAAGCAGCCACATAGAACAGGGAGATCAGCTCGGTGCTTTGTGACCACCAACAGGGGTGGGATAGGGAGGGTGGGAGGGAGGCACAAAAGGGAGGAGATATGGGGATATATGTATACATATAGCTGATTCACTTTGTTGTAAAGCAGAAACCAACACGCTACTGTAAAGCAATTATACTACAATAAAGATGTTAGAAAATGTACTATATTAGGCTAATAACTAAGGTATTTTTCTTTAATTTAGCTGAGGCATGCATTAGTTTTTCCACATTATTTCTTTAGTTCATTCCATAACAACTATTTAAAGATTATCTTAAATTTACTTAGCTTTGTGATAAATGTTTTGGGGAATACTGAAAAATGAAAAAAACATAATCTCTGTCTTCTTTGAATTTATAGTCTAGGTTAGAAGACATGAAAAAAATACTATTAAGTAAGAACATGAGGCCATATGTGATTAAATAATGTCAGTGATACATGGACCCAATATTCAACAGTGGTTCTGAGGAAACTCAGAATTGGAGCAGTTTGGGAGTGCAGTATAGGTATGTAGTAGACCCAGTGCTTAGTGTATATTTAGAAATATCATTTAAGTAGACTTCTTTTGATGAAACGATTTCATTAAGATGAATTTCAAACTTAGAATCCCTATCCTTATTTGTAAACCTTAACATTTACTGTAATATTGACTCCAGATGATGCACAGCAACTAGAAATAGATTTGGAAAACAGAAAGGACATTGACAGAGAACATAGAAAATCCATTCAAATCATGATATCTTCCTAGCAACACCTTTTTACCAGCTGAGCCAACAAAGTAGCAAAATTAATTTACCTTTTCTTTCTTTAGCAGTAATAAGAAAAGGGAGACATAGCTAATATATGAACTGAATGCTACCCCTGGCAGTAGAACAATATGAAATAATTCTCTGTTCAAAACGTTAGAAGTAGAATTGAAAGCAAGGACTCAGATACTTGTATGCCAATGTTCATTGTAGCATTATTTCATAATAGCTGAATTGTAGAAACAATTCAAGTTTCTGCCAACAGATGAATGGATAAATAAAGTGTGATATATACATACACTGGAATATAATTCAGCCATAAAAACTTCTGATACTTGCTATAACATGGATAAACATGGAAAACATAATGCTTAGTGAAATCAGCCAGACACAGAAGGACAAATAGTGTATAATTCCACTTACATGAAATATCTAGAGTAGGCAAATTCATACAGATATAAAGTAGATTAGATGTTAGCAGGGGCTGGTGAAAGGAGAAATAAAGAGTTTTTGCTTAATGGTTATAAAGTTTATGTTTGGAGTGATGCAAAAGTTTTGGAAATAGTGATGATGGTTACACAACATTGTAAATGTCATTAATACCACTGAGTTACATACCTAAAATGGTTAAAATGTCCCATTTTATATTTAAAAGTGTTTTTGTTATCTAGGTTTTTTTTGAATTTTTGAATTTTATTTTATTTATTTTTTTATAAAGGAAGTTCTTGTCATCAGTTTTATACACATCAGTGTATACATGTCAATCCCAATCTCCCAATTCATCACACCCCCACCCCTACCCCCTGCCACTTTACCCCCTTGGTGTCCATATGTTTGTCCTCTACATCTGTGTCTCAATTTCTGCCCTGCAAAGCAGTTCATCTGTACCATTTTCTAGGTTCCACATATATGCGTTAATACACGATAATTGTTTTTCTCTTTCTGACTTATTTCACTCTGTATGACAGACTCTAGATCCATCCATGTCTCAATAAATGACCCAACTTCATTCCTTTTTATGGCTGAGTAATATTCCATTGTATATATGTACCACATCTTCTTTATCCATTCGTCTGTCGATGGGCATTTAGGTTGCTTCCATGACCTGGCTCTTGTAAATAGTGCTGCAATGAACATTGGAGTGCACGTGTCTTTTTGAATTATGGTTTTCTCTGGGTATATGCCCAGTAGTGGGATTGCTGGATCATATGGTAATTCTATTTTTAGTTTATTAAGGAACCTCCATAGTGTTCTCCATAGTGGCTGTATCAATTTACGTTCCCACCAACAGTGCAAGAGGGTTCCCTTTTCTCCACTCCCTCTCCATCATTTGTTGTTTGTAGATTTTCTGACGATGCCCTTTCTAACTGGTGTGAGGTGATACCTCATTGTAGTTTTGATTTGCATTTCTCTAATAATAAATAAACCATTGGTTTGCTTTTTGATGATTTTCTGTTACTTTGACCTTTGATTTGTTATTAGGGTTCAGGAAGAATGTCGAACTGCTAAAGGTGACATAGAAATAAGTCTTTATACAGTCGAAAAGAAGAAAAAGCCATCTTATGCTACCCAAAGGGTAAGTTTAGGCTTACAGTACTTTGCAATACACTATTTGTAAATATTTGCAGATACTAGGTTTTTGAAAGGTGGCAGTTATGTATTAAGGGATTATTTCAATAGGTGTCTGTATATAGGGAAACTATTTTTTTAAAACCCCAAATGGAGATATATGGTTATTATTAATAAGGGTAAAATTACACAAAGTTAGAACTATCCCCCCAAATCTAGGATATGTGGTCATTGTATGTATAGGATATTTGTATTAAAATACCATTTTCATATGGTTAAAGTAGAACTTTAAAATTAATGCTGGATCACTAATCACAATGTAAAACAAATGTTCAGATACCCTAGGCCAGAGGTTGGCAAACTGCCCATGGACTAAATCTGGTCTACTGCCTATTCCTATTAATAAAGTTTTATTGGAGCACAACCATACCTATTCATTTATATATTGTCTATGATTTCTTTCATGCTATATGGAATTGAGTAGTTGCCACAGAGATCATATGACCTGCAAAGCCAAAATATTTGTATTCTGGCCCTTTACAGAAAAATTTTGCTGACCCCTGCCCTAGGCTTACTCCTGGCCTACCTAATTAGGAGCAAAATCTGTTCTATATACATTAGGAAGATTCATATTCCCAGTAGAAACTGCTAATCAGGGAATAAGATTCCTGTACTTCATTAGGTGCATGTTAAGCCCCTTACTAGTACTCTGAGGTTGAACAAACTAGTGGCATAAGAATATAGTTTTGTTCCCAGAACTAATAACTATAACTCCTGAAGAGTATGGTAAATTGGAAAGTCTAGGTTGATTTTAATCTTATTAAGGAAATATAAGCAATGGGTACTGAATTTTAAGTGTCTTTTCAGTATTGATAAATACAATTTCAGGTAATTATTATATGAATATCTCTATTCTTAGATCATTTTGATACCCACTTTCTTAATTTGTATTCAGATTTTATTAGCTTATATGATGTTCTCTGATAAGATTATTTTCTTAGAGATTTTGAATGACTCACATCCATGATTTATATTCTTTTTTCCTGCTAAGCTGATTTGTCAAACATCAGACTTGTCTGAGATTAATAAACAGGGTAGTTGGATCTGTAAACATTTTTATTTATATTGAAAATGAGAAACGTTTACATGTAAGATAAGAAACTGACCCTTGATACTGATTTAGAAGACCTTTAAGCTTGTTTACTCCTGATGACATATTAGGGTTTTGACATATGGTGTATCAGTAATAATATTTTATACTTGTAAAGGGTAGAATAAAACAGTTTTTACTTTACATTTTTGTTATTAAAAATTAAATTTTTATTTTGACTCATATACTAAATGTAGTTTTTTATAGAACTAAAGAAATACATGTTATATTAATAATTATATATACACATACATATGATATATATATCTTGCTTCATCCTGTAATAAATTGTAGATAATATGGTATATGTAAATTCTGAGTGGGCAGATTCTTGCAACTTAGAATTTCAGCACTGTCTTTAATTTGATCACAAAGTTTTCAAAATATGGAAAGTTATCAGTATTAATGGAAGTGGGTTAAATATATAAAATGAAGTATATTTTTAATGTAAAAACATAGTATAATTTTGGGTTTTCTTTTTGGGAATTTATAACTATCTCTCACCTCCACCCTCACTCCAAATCAAGCCCAACTGGTTCGCTTTATATATGTTCTTTTGTGTATATTCACTGAGACTTTCATTTTTTTAAATTTCTTTTCCTTCTGTTTTATAGAATGATTATCCACCTAGCTGTGGGCGGTCTTTACGAAGGACACAACGCAAACGTCAGCATACTTACCAAACACGATCCAACATAGAGCATAATTCACAAGCATCATGTCAAAATTCAGGTGTACAGGAAGACTCAGATAGCTCCTCAGAGGTTAGATATCTGCTATTATTTACTCAATGTAATTTTTTGTTTCCCAGTTAGTGTCATCACTTTGGGTTTACTTATTTTTTTAAAATTTTTCAACTAGTTTTAATAACATGAGACTATCAATGAGGTCAATATCCGAGACCTTGTAAAATCACAAAGAAGTTAAGGCATATCTGATACCTAGATTCCTTTTCAAACTTTTTTTTTCTATGAAAGGCTGAAAATCGACATATCATGAAAGAAATAGCAATTTGATAAACTTTGGGTTTATTTTTAAGGGTCAATTTAATAGAAAATTATTTTAATGACTTTCTTATGAGTATTATTTATTAATAAGACATTTAATAGGCAAATTTGAGCATTATATTGAATTCCTTTAGATATCTTCTCTTATGTGTACCTAAGATATTATCTTGGTTTAGGGTATCAAACATGCCAGGAAAAGTTTGGCTTTGGGACAGTAAGAAAAGAGAGTGAGAGCAAATCTGCCTAGAAATGGAAAGAAGTGGAATATTAACTGAGATAACTAGTTATACAGTTCCAGAACTTGTTGACTGTGTAATCATAATATACATGTTTTCTGTTATTGTTGACTTTACCAGTCATGGAGATTACTGAGTGATGATTTTTTTCAGACCTACCTTTTTCATGGTAATGAAATAAAGACTATAGCAGTTCTTTTCCTCATATTCCTCTCTTCTCCAGTCCTTTCCTTTTGTTCTCTTAATAACTATAATATTTAAGTGAATGAGTGTTTAATTATACATTGATAATGTATGGTACCCTCATTCTTCTCCCACCATTCACAATTCTTTAACTCTTATCAATGATATCCCTCCTTATCTCCCCCCACCCATGAAAATGTTGATCTGAAAAGAATGATCACGTATTCAAGACTATCATACAGAGTGAAGTAAGTCAGAAAGAGAAAAACAAATATTGTATATTAACACATATGTGGAATCTGAAAAAATCGGTTTAGACAATCTTATTTACAAAGCAGAAATAGAGACAGACGTAGTGAACAAATGTATGGATAACAAGGAGGAAGGGGGGGTGGGATGAATTGGGAGATTGGGATTGACATATAAACACTATTGATATGTATGGAATAGATGGCTAATGAGGACCTACTGTATAGCATGGGGAACTCTACTCAGTGCCCTGTGGTGACCTGGATGGGAAGGAAATCCAGAGGGGAGGGGATGTGTGTGTGTGTGTGGCTGGTTCACTTTGCTGTACAGTAGAGGCTAGCACAACATTGTAAAACAACTATACTCCAATAACAATTAAAAAAAAACAACTATTGCCTCTGAGCCATGGACTTAAAAGAATTAAAACAAAAAGACAATGAATGTAGATGGATTAAAGAGTCCTGTTGCATGAGTGTCACTAAGACAGATAGGCAAGGAGAAATTCAGGGCAACATAGCAATTTAAGATGGTTAAGAAAACTAAAAATACATGAAAAAGAAGAAGAGAGAAGAAAAACGAAGATTACTTGGTACAGATTTTGTTGTTCAAAGGATGTGGTACTTTGACAAGAGTACCAAGACCAAAAGTAGATTGGTGTCTGCCAGGGGCTTGAGGTAGTGGGTAGTGAGGGGTCCTTGCTAATGGGTTTAAGGATTATTTTTGGGGTGATGAAAGTGTTCTAAAATTAGTGGTGATGGTTGAACAGCTCTAAATATACTAAAAACCATTGAACTGTATACTCTGAAGGGGTGAAGTTTATGGTATGTGAGTTCTATCTCAATAAGGCTGTTATTAAAAAAGAAAAAAAATGTTATCTTTTTAATGTAATAATTGTGTTGTAGTTATGTTTTTAAAAAGAATCCTAATCTTAATAAATATTTATAGTGGGAATGCTTTTTTTTCACAATAATCCCTGAGGTATGAGGCAATTGGTAAGGGTATATATACAAGATAGGCAGTGAGTTATTGTCTAAACTGGAGATTGTGTACACAAGGATGTTATCTATTTCCTCTACTTTGGTACGTTTGAGATCTTACATAATAAAAAGATGATTAACTTTTTTATGGAGAGTAATTATATTAACTTGGTAGAGGCATATAGGTATTTTTATCTTTCTTTTGTGTAGGTATTTTTTAAAATAATGACTTTCTATAAGGGAAAAGAATCTGAAAAAGAATATATATATATTCATATAAATTCATATTTTTTTCATGTATATATATATACATATAAAACTGAATCAAGAGGGAGGGGATATACATATACATATAGTTGATTCACTTTGTTGTACAGCAGAAACTAACACAACATTGTAAAGCAACTGTACCCCAATGAAAAACAAAAACCGAATCACTGTGCTGTATATCTGAAGCTAACACAGCATTGTAAATCAACTATACTTCAATTAAAAAAAGAAAACAGTGGTTTTAACAAAATTTAAGAGGGTTATATTTGTGTTTCTTAAGGAGTCTATTGCATCTTTGAAATAAGAAAAGGTGTCTCATATCAGTAAGATAGTAGATGCTAGAAATCTTTAAATACTTGGTAGGCTTAGTTATGAGTTACAAGTATATATAGAAGAATGATTACATACATTTTAACTAGAACTTTTCTTTGGAGGGGGGAATACAAAAAGTGTTATAAGACAGGTAATATATGCTAATTAATAATATGCTAGTTAATAATAACCATATATCTCAATTGCTGGCTCTTTATTGCAGGAAGATGAAACAGTTGGCACAAGTGATGCTTCTATAGAGGATCCTGTTATTGAATGGCAAAGTGAAAGTTCCTCCAGGTAGTTTTAATGGTTTTGATTTGGTCAATATCATTTGACAGTTTTAATGTGAAATTATGTTCTTGTAGGAATTTGGTAAAGGCAGAGTTAAAATAGTATGTTATAGTAGAAAGAGTATTGGGTTGGAAGCCCAGAGACCTGTTGTTTTATCCTAGCTCTACCAATATCTTTTTGCGCATGTCATCATGGGCTTTAATTCCCTAAAATAGTTCCATCTGTAAAATAAGATTCTTTGTAAATCCAAGATTCTACACCTTGGCAGGCTATGTGTATTTATTTCAGGTTTAAAACAACTATATTTAACCATTTCCAGGGATAAGGAACATCTTTATTTAAAGAAGCTTTTGTCATTTGGACAGGAATTTTGAATTTTAAATCCTGTTATGGGAAACTAAGCATTATACTTTATCCAAGAAGCATTTCACTAAAATCACTTAGGTAATGATCAAAATTCTATATTTGATATTTTTTTTAATCTTTGGTTAGAACAAAATCAAACCATGTCATTTATAATGCTGTTTGATTACAAAATGATCATCTTTCAATCATGAGGCAAAACTATTCCTTTTCTGAACTTATGTATTATTTACAGTGATTCATCAAGTGAATATTCTGATTGGACAGCAGATGCTGGAATAAATTTGCAACCTCCAAAAAGGCAAACGAGACAGGCAACACGGAAAATATGCAGCAGCTCTGAGGAGGAGAATTTGAAGTCACTTGAAGAACGGCAAAAGAAACCTAAACAGACTAGAAAGAAGGTTTGTAAGTTTACAGGTTGTTTTTCATTTTTTTTTTTTGGTTTTGGCTTTTTCCTTTGATATTTGAATATTTAACAGTAACACTTCACTTTTATCTAAAAATAATATTCCATCTGAGAATCTAAGTAAAATTGTATAAAAGATGTAAAGATTTTTTAAATTTTTTCTGTTGTCAAAAGTAGAGGCTAGAATATTTTCATTATTATTTTAACATTAAATAAATACATTTTGACAGTTGTTTGTTAAAATGTAGTAGAGTTTTTTAAATAAGCCACTGTAGTATAAAAGGATTATTCTTGTCATGTCACCAGTCATAAATTTCTATATATTTTTGACTTGTAAAATGGAAGGATATGATAAATCATGTAGGGCTTCTTCTATTTCTTTATGTTTTCATTTCATCCCAATGATGTTTTTTTCCCACTATAATTTCATTTGAATGATGTAAAAACTTAATCCACAGAGTTCCTTGAATATTAATTTAAAAATGGATTCTGTATTCATTCTGTAACCTCTTGCTTTAGTAGACAGAATTATCTTTTTGATGGTCATCATTTAATTGGCAAAAAGTTATTGTGTTACTTGTATTTGAATTCCTTTGATATACTAAGGACATGAAGAGTAAAATTTGTGGTTTTTAGATAGTATATAGTGTCATATTATCTGTCAGCCAAAATTGAACAACATATTACTCACTTGTTTGTTTTATTGGTACAAATGTTATGCATAATTAATTGGTAAAAGAAAATGTTTAAAATTTGTATATTTTGTGTTTTATTATAACCTGATGTTTTTAACATTTTCTACCTGCTATTTTTTCTACAACTGTCCATATATTTACAGTTTATATGTTTGTGAACTATATTTTAGAAAGGAGGACTGGTTTCTATGGCAGGTGAGCCCAATGAAGAATGGTTTGCCCCTCAGTGGATCTTGGATACCATACCACGACGTTCCCCGTTTGTCCCACAGATGGGAGACGAGGTAATTGTTTTCTGTTAAATAACGTTTTTCTCTTGGAACCTCAAGAGTACTCACTTTAATATCAGTCTTAGGCCATCCATATTCTCAATTCTATTATAGTTATATGTTCACCATCTTAACTGTGCTGCTCAATTATATATTTATTGTGGACAGTGACTGAATCTTACTAATTTTTGTGTCCTTTGTAGGGCCTGACACAGAGTCTTTAGTATAGTAGATGCTCAATGAACATTGAGATAAATTGATTGGCTTGTGAAGCCATGAAAATAATTGTCTTTATTTTTATCTTAATTGCCACATAGTAGAATTGAGTGGTATTTTGAATCCTAATCAAGTCCTAATACTGTTGTTTTTGCTTTGTTTTTTTGTTTTTGTTTTTTTAAAAGAAGCCCATGCTCAACCTGATAGAAAATATTCTAGAGGATGATCATCACCCCTTTCAATGCTTACAGGAAAGTCATTTCACAAACAAGGCCTTCCTACTGAACCTATGATTGAGTAACAGCCATATTTATGATTGGTCAGTCAAACACTGATTTAAATTCTATACAGTGAAAAATTTTTATTTGATTTTCTTATGAAAATCATGGTAGCATTGTTATATTTTGAGCCCTAGTTGGCTTGTATAGTCTCTGACATATTGACTAATCATTCATTTTTGAATGATTAAATGCTTACCCACAGTTGTCAACTTAAGACCCATAGTAGGAATGTAATATTATCACCGTAATAAAGAAGGAACAAAACCTTGGAAATGGTTCTAAAAGTCTTGGAACCAATAAAAATTTTACCAAACATTTCTATAATTGTCTTCTATAGATATTTTGTACCAGAGGTAGCTACCAAGTAGCCTTACAATTAAACTATTGCTTATTATAATATCTTTTGATATTATTAAAATGGTTCCTTTCCTGTGTGTCTTCTTGTAACTGTCGGACTTTTGAGCAATGCTCGTTTGTGTGGTTATTTTAGTAAAACGTGCTCTGGATGAATGCTGTATGAAAAAAAACTTAGAAGAGCTTTCTTAGGGGTATATCCAAAAATCACTATTTCTTGTATTTATTGCCTTTTTTTATGGAGGCTTAAGAGAAATAATTTTGAATTAATCTTAGAACAGGGGGACTTCCTGGCGGTCCAGTGGTTAAGAATCTGCCTTCCAATGCAAGGAGTGAAGGTTCAATCCCCGGTCAGGGAACTAAGATCCTGCATGCTAAGGGGCAACTAAGCCTGCTTGCCACAGCTACTGAGACCGCATGCCACAACTAGAGAGCCTGTGTCCCGCAACTACAGAGCTCATGTGCTCTGGAGCCTGTGCACCACAACTAGAGAGCCCATGCACTGCAACTAGAGAGACGCCCACATGCCACAGCAAAAGATCCCATGTGCTGCAACTAAGACCCAACACAGCCAAAAACAAACAAACAAACAAATAAATAAATAAATAAATAAGCAAATAAATATTAAAAAAAATCTTAGAACAGAATAAGTATCTGTATACTCTATGATCTGAGACTCCTCTCTATTTTATAGGACCATATTTACCTTTCCCTTTATTTTGTTAAACTTAGTGCATGATTATATGCTTCAAGACTAATGTGTATTAGGTAAAGACAGTTGTTCAGGTAATGGAAAAGGTGTATAAGTGAATCAGACAGTGAAATACGTGAATTAAATAATGTTTTTAAAGAACCCATAAAGGCAGAAACATACTTTTATATAATCAATCTGTTAATGACAGCATTACTTTTTACTTTTAAGTGTTAAGCCTTCATTATTTTGCCTGGAATATCCCTACCCACAGGTCATTGCCTCTCAAAAATGCTCATTTTTCAAGGTTTAACTTAAATGCCAACTTCTTTTGGATGTTATCCCTACTTACCATTTGCTTGCCACTCCTTCTTCCTGTGCTTTCCCATCTAAATTATTTCTCTCTTATGATACATACTACATTCTGCCTTGTATCATACTCATATATCTACATGTCTGTCCATATCCTTGAGGGAAAGGATTTTATTTTGATGTCTTACCATAGCACCCAGGGCCTTGTACATACATATTTGATCAATATTTGTTGAGTACTAGAATAAATATATAATAAAGGATATCTGAATAACATGCTTATCATGTTATTGGTAAGCATGGTAATGACTTTTTTTTACCATTACAGTTGTGTTTATATACTAATATTTAAACCTTTAAAAACATTTTACTTGTATTTTTTTTTTTTTTTTTTTTTTTCTTTTTGCGGTATGCGGGCCTCTCACTGTTGTGGCCTCTCCCGTTGCGGAGCACAGGCTCCGGACGCGCAGGCCCAGCGGCCATGGCTCACGGGCCCAGCCGCTCCGCTGCATATGGGATCCTCCCAGACCGGGGCACGAACCCGTATCCCCTGCATCCGCAGGCGGACTCTCAACCACTGCGCCACCAGGGAGGCCCTTACTTGTATTTTTAACTATTAGAAATTCTGACTTAGTGTTGATTGGTAGAATATGTCAGTGTATTTTTAAAATCTCCATAGTATGGTATTTTTTACGTTACTTTCTTCTATTTATCTCTACCACCCCTTTAAAAGTATTATAGGAAACATAAGGTTTTTTTTTCTTTTTTTAAACATTTTTATTGGAGTATAGTTGATTTACAATGTTGTGTTAGTTTCAGGTGTACAGCAAAGTGAGTCAGTTATACATGTACATATATCCACTCTTTTTTTCTTTTTTGATTCTTTTCCGATATACACCATTACAGAGTACTGAGTAGAGTTCCCTGTGCTATACAGCAGGTTCTTATTAGTTATCTATTTTATATATAGTAGTGTGTATATGTCAATCCCTATCTCCTAATTTATTCCTTCCCCCCTTATTCCCTGATAACCATAAGTTTGTTTTCTACATCTGTGACTCTACTTCTATTTTGTAAATAAGTTCATTTGTACCCCCTTTTTTTTTTAGATTCCACATATAAGTGGTATCATAATGATATTTGTCTTTCTCTTTCTGACTTACTTCATTTAGTATGACAAATCTAGGTCCATCCATGTTGCTGCAAATGGCATTACTTTGTTCTTTTTTACTGCTGAGTAATATTCCATTATATATATGTACCACATCTTCTTTATCCATTCCTCTGTTGAACATTTAGGTTGCTTCCATGTTGCTTCTGGCTATTGTAAATAGTGCTGCAATGGACATTGGATTGCATGAAACCTAATAAGATTTTGACAAATTACTTCTCTGTGCCCTAGTTTACTCAACTGTACAGTGGGGATAAAGGTATCTACCTTATAGGGCTCTGGGAAGGATTAAAGTAAAGGATATTTGTAGGGCACTTAGGATATACCTGAGGCATGCTAGTCTCTCTGTCCTTTGTTATTGTTTTTAATCTTTCAAACACCCCTGCCAGCAGAGTGTCCTCTTCATTTGACAGGTGAGCATGTGGAAGGCCAGAGCCACATGGCCTGTAAGGGTGGAACCAACAGCAGTCAGGTCTCCTGACTTCTTCCCTGTCCCCATGGTTGCCTTTGTGTAATGATTGTGGGGTGTTTGGATTAATAATAAATAAAGGAAGCAGAGTGGGAAAAGCACCTACAAAGTAGGCCTGCTCTTTGGAAGAAGCTACGTATACAAGAAGGGTGGCATTACTTAAATATTCTACTTGCAATCTGATCTTAAACTTCTCAGGTACAGAGTGCACCCAGGGATATTTAGGGAACATTACTGCAAGGCCATTCGCCCTGGCATTGTTCTACCCTGGTGGGCACAGGCTTGGGACAATAAGCTGTATCCAATGTTGGCATTCACTTTGGAAATGTTTGCTGATTGTTTAATCAGATTCAGTATTCTGAGCCTTAAAGGAGGCGAAGATTTTTGTGGTTGGGAGGTGATTTGAACCTGTCAGTATGGTGTGAGGCTGAAAAAAAATTATTGTGGGAAAGAAACTTTTTTAATGAATCAGAATATGGTAGTGAATGCTGTCCTAAAGAGGTGAACAGTTTTATCAAGCATTTGGATTCATTTTCCTTCCATACCATGCTAGTTCTGATATTATTTCTTACAAAAGAAAAATTTTAATCTGTCTAGAAATTACTGTATTTAGTAGCCTGTGGTTAGAAATATATATATATATATATATATATATATAATGTGTAGGCTATTAAAATGTTGATGCTTTAGAATGTCAATTACAGATTGAAATATATTACTTTAAAATATGACCACTTTTGTGTACATTTGTCATTAGTCTATTTCTTCAGAAATTTATGCAGGTTCTAGGGAGAAGAAGGACTGTGTGTGTTTTTATTATGCAATATTTAGCACAGGGCTACATAGGCATGAGTACTGAATGAACATTATTTGATTATAAGTACCTTTATTGTATAATTTTTTTCAAAATTATAATTATTTATACTCTTTGTAAACAGAAGAGGACATTTGTAGGAATATCTTGGGACGTATAGAGGTGTTAAATGGGATGCTGCTGTTTAATACCTCATGTTTTTTGTTTTAGCTTATATATTTTAGGCAAGGACATGAAGCTTATGTACGGGCTGTAAGAAAATCAAAAATATACAGCGTTAACCTACAAAAACAGCCATGGAATAAAATGGATCTCAGGGTAAGTTCACCAAATTAATAAGCTATGCAATTGAAGTATCTTGGGAATTGTTATTAGCCTATAGGCTTATTCTCAGTTTCTGGATATCTCACTGTTGATTGTGCAGCCAGGATAAAGTGATGTACCATACTCTTGTACCGCTGAGTGTTATGGGTCACATCTTATGGTTCCCGAAATTTGTATGCCACCTGTTGTCTTGATTATTTGACCTAATTTCCTTCAAGCTTCAGGTCCTGTAGTGTATACCATTCTATTGATATAATTGGAGCAAAGCAGTAGTTCCATGGCCTGGATATTTTCCACAGCAGCTTTGTACGTTCTCGAAGCTCTATAAACTGTGACTGCATATGTGGACCACAAACACCCTTGAGATTATGGAAGATTTAAGATATAGTAAATATCATAAATTCTAAGAAACTCATGACTTTGTGGTGCTTTATTTATTTCTTTTGATATAGTACCTATGTAGCTACATGTCATTGAATAAAACAGATATGTTTATTTTTTAGAGAAGGATTTTCTCACTGTAAATACATATTCATTCACTCATTCATACTTATGTAAATACAGACAAAGAGACATAGAGATACATACACCATCATTTCTACTTAGGTTTACATTTGTTTTTGTCATTTTGTTTTTTCGACACTGAGAACAAGAGACTAAAGGGCAATTTTATGATAGTTTTCCAGGTAAATGAAGGGTTGTTGTGTAATGATGCTTAAAAGGATGCAAGAGAGAATGTATATATTTATTGAAATAAAGATTTGACACTTATAAAAATTGTATTAAAGTTATAAGGTGCTAAAATTTCTTATCAAGTGAGCTTTACATAATCATCTCCTGGGAAACAGGAATGCTACCATCTGTTCTGAATTAGGTGAAAATTGAGGTTTTTGTTCTTGTTTTGTTTTGTGTTTTTTTTAGAATCAAAGGAATAAATAAACCATATGATTTCCTACTTTAAATTCTAACCCTGTAGTTATAGGATATTTTAGGAGGCAGCATATATGTGGTATAAGAGCCTGGGCTTTGGAATAAGACCTGAATTTCAATCCCAGCTCTGCTATATACTAATGTGTAACTTGAAACAAGTCACTCTACCCATGAGGCTCAGTTTTGTCATCTGTTAAGTGTGACTAATAATGATGTATAAGGATGGTATTATAAAATAATATTGTAGGCACTTATAAATGTAAGTCCTTTTCCCAAACATATACATAACATGTCCATCTGCCTACTTACAAACTGTATTTCTGCTAGAGGAGTGATTCTTTTCTTTTTTCAAATAGAAATATCACTTTTATTGACAAGATAGGGCCACAATGGGCAGCTCCACAGAACACAAATAAGACAGTCCCAAGACAAGAGTGTAAAATTGCAGCAGACAGGTTAATAATCTTTACCCTCATCCTCTCCCTCAGCACTATCTGCTCCAGCCTCCTCATACTCCTTCTTAAGGGCAGCCATGTACTCACGGGCCTCAGAAAACTCTCTTTCCTCCATGCCCTCACCCACATACCAGTGAACAAAGGCAGTCTTGACATACATCAGGTCAAACTTGTGGTCCAGGTGAGCCTTCTTGCCATAGTCGACAGAGAGACATTCCATCAGCAGGGAGGTTAACCCAGAACCAGTTCCCCAACCAAACTGTGGAAAACCAGGAAACCCTGAAGGCCTGTACACTGGTCAGCCAGTGTCCGAGTTTGGTCCAAGACAAGGTCAATGATCTCCTTGCCCATGGTGTAGTGACCTTGGGAATAGTTATTGGCAGCATCTTCCTTGCCTGTGACGATCTGCTCAGGGTGGAAGAGCTGGTGGTAGATGCCAGTGCAAACTTCATCAGTGATTGTGGGTTCCAGGTCTACAAACGCTGCCCTGGGCACATGCTCTGTCTCACTGAAGAAGGTGCTGAAGGAGTCATCTCCTCCCCCAGTGGTCTTGTCACTTGGCATCTGGTCATCAGGCTGGATGCCATGTTCCAGGCAGTAGAGCTCCCAGCAGAAATTGCTGATCTGGACACCAGCCTGGCCAACATGGATGGAGATGCACTCATGCATGACTGAGACTTGTAGGGTTCCGTGGGGCTGGAGGAGGCAAGAAGACGGCCACAAAGATCTCCCACTGGCAGAATATCAAGGAGTTCTTGGGAGAAGTAGTGACAAGAGGAGTGATTCTTAACCAGCAGAGCAATTTTTAACTCCCCAGAGAAAAACCTAGGGAGTTTTTTCAAAATATATATGACTGAGCTTTATCCCAGACATAGGATATTCATAGGAATTCAATTCCATAGTAGTAGGGTTTAGGAACATGAATTTTAAAAAGGTTCCCAAGGGGATTCTGCTGTTTATCGTTGGTTTATAGCCCTGCCCTAAACTACAAATTGCTATTAAGGGGTCAAGAGCCATGTCTTATTACCTTTAACGCTTAGTGGAGTGCCTAGTATCTGGTGGGTATTAGGATAATTTTTATTTATTTATTTATTTTTATTTTTAAAGTTTTATTGGAGTACAGTTGATTTACGATGTTTCAGATAATTTTTAAATTGTTCAAATAATAATGAAATAATATGCAAATGTTAGGCAATTATTTATATAGAAAGTAATAATTTATTGTTATTCACATGAATAGGAACAAGAATTTGTTAAGATTGTAGGAATCAAATATGAGGTTGGACCACCTACACTGTGCTGCTTGAAGCTTGCATTTCTGGACCCCATTTCAGGCAAAATGACTGGAGAATCTTTTTCCATTAAGTGAGTACCTATCTTGGATTGCGTGTGTGTGTGTGTGTGTGTATTTTAATCCCTATCATGTATTCTGCAGAGTACAAGTCTTAATGGGAAGGAAAACATGACAGCACTACAGGCTTTAGAGTTTAAAGACCAAGGTTTAATGTTTAATTCTTGCTTTGTATAACTCTTGCTTTGTTTCTCCACTTAATAGCTCCCTATCTATCTTTCTATCTATCTATATCTCAAGTGAAAAACGTACAATGTGAGAGTTGTGTGTTTCACTTTTATCTGGGGACTTACTTAGGACTATAGTCTAGTAGACAGACTCTCAGATAGCTCTGACAATCTGCTCTCAAGAGGTAGGAGGGAATGAGCCAGTGTATATATGATTTTTGGGGGGCTGGGGAATACATATAGTCAAGCATACATTCTGCTAGTTATTGCAAGTCACAAGGATCAGATATCTCAGTTAATGATTTTATTGCTTTTCTATATATGGGAAGATGGAAGAATCCAGGGTCATTGAAATTCTTCATTACATATGCATCTTAAATATCTAGGGGCCCATATATCCAAAACACAGAATGTTTCATCTTGAATTCCTTTCAGGGTGTGCTGTAGGTCAGCAACTACAGTGGCTAATGACTTGACCCCTGTAGAACTGGAGTGGCAGGCAACATATTTCTGTTTACAGTACACCCCATTGGTCATAAATTCAACCAAGGTTTGGGAAGAATGTCATGACCCATTTGTCCCATGGCATTATGAAGGCTTATTCTTAGGTCAGGCAAGGACTTTGTTGATAGGCCACTCAATGTGCTATTTCTGGATTAGGCTTGGGATCATTAGTTTTACTAGACTCTTATAATCCAGGAAATATTCTCCTTGTTGCTTCTTCCCATATCTAGAGTTGTGCTATTACAATTAATTTTATATGAAACTATGTATGTGATCAATTGCCTCAAGACATTTAAGCATCATTAGTTTTGTTGAAGACCTGGTTACATAACTGGGTAATGTAAGAAACAACTATCTTATAAAATAGGATAAAAATAATATAGCTAGTGATATCGGGCTTCCTTGATGGCACAGTGGTTAAGAATCCACCTGCCAATGCAGGGGACATGGGTTCCAGCTCTGGCCCGGGAAGATCCCACATGCCGTGGAGCAACTAAGCCCGTGTGCCACAACTAATGAGCCCGCACTGTAGAGCCTGTGAGCCACAAGTACTGAGCCTGCCTGCCACAACTACTGAAGCCCACACACCTAGACCCCGTGCTCCACAACAACAGAAGCCACAACAGTGAGAAACCCGCACACCACATTGAAGAGTACCCCTGCTCACCACAAATAGAGAAAGCCCGCATGCTGCAACAAAGAACCAAGGAAGCCAAAAATAAATAAATAATAATAAATAAATAAGTAAGTAAGTAATATAGCTAGTGATATAAATAATGGCATAAGGGAGAGTTGAGGAAGATGGTGGAAGAGCAAGACACGGAGATCACCTTGCTCCCCACAGACACATCAGAAATACATCTACACGTGGAACTGCTCCTATAGAACACCCACTGAATACTGGCAGAAGACCTCAGACACCCCAAAAGGCAAGAAACTGCCCACGTACCTGGGTAGGGCAAAAGAAAAAAGACAAAACAGAGACAAAAGAATACGGATGGGACCTGCACCAGTGAGAGGGAGCTGTGAAGCAGGAAAGGTTTCCACACACTAGGAAGCCCCCTCGTGGGTGGAGACTGCGGGTGGCAGAGGGGGGAAGCTTTGGAGCCAGCCGCAGAGGAGAGCGCAGCAACAGGGGTGTGGAGGGCAAAGCGGAGAGATTCCTGCACAGAGGATCAGTGCCGACCAGCACTCACCAGCCCGAGAGGCTTGTCTGCTCACCCGCCGGGGTGGGCGAGGGCTAGGAGCTGAGGCTCAGGCTTCAGTCGGATCACAGGGAGAGGACTGGTGTTGGCGGTGTGAACACAGCCTGAAGGGATTAGTGCACCACAGCTAGCCAGGAGGGAGTCTGGGCAAAACTCTGGAACTGCCAAAGAGGCAGGAGACATTTTCCTCCCTCTTTGTTTCCTTTTGTGTGAGGAGAAGGGATTAAGAGCGCTGCTTAAAGGAGCTCCAGAGACAGGCGTGAGCCGCAGCTGTCAGTGCAGACCTCACAGACGGACATGAGGTGGTAAGGCTGCTGCTGCCGCCACCAAGAAGCCTGTGTGCAAGCACAGGTCACTATCCACACCTCCCCTCCCGGGAGGATGTGCAGCCTGCTACTGCCTGGGTCCCGAGATCCAGGGACAACTTCCTGGGGAGAACGCACGGCATGCCTCAGGCTGCTGCAACGTCATGCCGGCCTCTGCTGCTGCAGGCTTGCCCCACATCTGTACCCCTCCCTCCCCCTGGCCTGAGTGAGCCAGAGCCCCCAAATCACCTGCTCCTTTAACCCTGTCCTGTCTGAGAGAAGAACAGACGCCCTCAGGCGACCTACATGCAGAGGCGAGTCCACATCCAAAGCTGAAACCAGGAGCTGTGTGAACAAAGAACAGAAAGGAAAATCCCTCCCAGCAGCCGCAGGAGCATCAGATTAAATCTCCACAATCAACTTGATGTACCCAGCATCTGCAGAATACCTGAATAGACAACAAATCATCCAAAATTGATAAGGTGGACTTTGAGAGCAAGATTTATTATTTTTTCCACTTTTCCTCTTTTTGTGAGTGTGTATGTGTATCCTTTTGTGGGAGTTTTTGTCTGTATAGCTTTGCTTTCACCATTTGACCTAGGGTTCTGTCCATTCAGTTGTTTGTTTGTTTGTTTTTTCTTTCTTTCTTTCCTTAATTTTTTTAATAATTATTTTTTATTTTAATAACTTTATTTTATTTTATCTTACTGTATTTTATTTTATTTTATCCTCTTTCTTTCTATTTTTTATCCCTTTTATTCTGAGCCATGTGGATGAAGGCTCTTGGTGCTCCAGCCAGGATTCAGTGCTGTGCCTCTGAGGTGGGAGAGCCAACTTCAGGACACTGGTCCACAAGAGACCTCTGAACTCCACGTAATATCAAATGGTGAAAATCTCCCAGAGATCTCCATCTCAACAACAACACCCAGCTTCACTCAACGACCAGCAAGCTACAGTGCTGGATACCCTATGCCAAACAACTTGCAAGACAGAAACACAACTCCACCCATTAGCAGAGAGGCTGCCTAAAATCATAATAAGGCCACAGACACCCCAAAACAAACCACCGGATGTGGACCTTCCAACAAAAAAGACAAGATCCAGCCTCATCCACCAGAACATAGGCACTAGTCCCCTCCACCAGGAAGCCTGCATAACCCACTAAAACAACCTTAGCAACCGGGAACAGACACCAAAAACAAGGGGACTTACTAAACTGCAGCCTGCAAAAAGGAGACACCACACACAGTAAGATAAGCAAAATGAGAAGACAAAAAAACACACAGCAGATGAAAGAGCAAGGTAAAAACCCACCAGACCTAACAAATGAAGAGGAAATAGGCAGTCTACCTGAAAAAGAATTCAGAATAATGATAGTAAAGATGATCCAAAATCTTGGAAATAGAATAGAGAAAATGCAAGAAACATTTTTCAAGGACCCAGAAGAACTAAAGAGGAAACAAGCAATGATGAACGACACAATAAATGAAATTAAAAATACTCTAGAAGGGATCAATAGCAGAATAACTGAGGCAGAAGAATGGATAAGTGACCTGGAAGATAAAATAGTGGAAATAACTACTGCAGAGCAGAATAAAGAAAAAAGAATGAAAAGACCTGGGGGCAGTTTCAGAGGCCTCTGGGACAACATTAAACAAACCAACATTCGAATTATAGGGGTTCCAGAAGAAGAAGAGAAAAAGAAAGGGACTGAGAAAATATTTGAAGAGATTATAGTTGAAAACTTCCCTAATATGGGAAAGGAAATTGTTAATCAAGTCCAGGAAGCACAGAGAGTCCCATACAGGATAAATCCAAGGAGAAATACGCCAAGACACATATTAATCAAACTATCAAATTTAACTACAAAGAAAACATATTAAAAGCAGCAAGGGAAAAACAACAAGTAACACACAAGGGAATCCCCATAAGGTTAACAGCTGATCTTTCAGAAGAAACTCTGTAAGCCCGAAGGGAGTGGCAGGACATAGAATTAGAAATGAAAAAGGAGAAGTAACAACGGACACTGCAGAAATACAAAGGATCGTGAGAGAGTACTACAAACAACTCTATGCCAAAAAAATGGACAACCTGGAAGAAATGGACAAATTCTTAGAAATGCACAACTGAGATGGAACCAGGAAGAAATAAAAAATGTGAACAGACCAATCACAAGCACTGAAACTGAAACTGTGATTAAAAATCTTCCAACAAACACAAGCCCAGGACCAGATGGCTTTGCAGGCTAATTCTATCAAACATTTAGAAAAAAGCTAACACCTATCCTTCTCAAACTCTTCCAAAATATAGTAGAGGGAGAAACACTCCCAAACTCATTCTACGAGACCACCATCACCCTGATACCAAAACCAGAAAAAGATGTCACAAAGAAAGAAAACTACAGGCCAATATCACTGATGAACATAGATGCAAATATCATCAACAAAATACTAGCAAACAGAATCCAACAGCACATTAAAAGGATCATATACCATGATCAAGTTGTGTTTATTCCAGGAATGCAAAGATTCTTCAATATACGCAAATCAATCAACATGATACACTTTATTAACAATGGAGAAAAGCCATATGATCATCTCAATAGATGCAGAGAAAGCTTTCGACAAAACTCAACACCCATTTATGATACAAAGCCTGGAGAAAGTAGTCATATAGGGAACTTTCCTCAAAATAATGAAGGCCACATACGAAAAACCCACAGCCAACATCGTCCTCGTTAGTGAAAAACTGAAACCTCTTCCAGTAAGATTAGGAACAAGACAAAGTTGCGCACTCTCAACACTCTTATGCAACATAGTTTTGGAAGTTTTAGCCACAGCAATCAGAGAAGAAAAAGAAATAAGAGGAATCCAAATTGGAAAAGAAGAAGTAAAGCTGTCACTGTTTGCAGATGACATGATACTCTACATAGAGAATCCTAAACATGCTACCAGAAAACTACTAGAACTAATCAATGAATTTTGTAGAGTAGCAGCATACAAAATTAATGCACAGAAATCTCTGGCATTCCTATACACTAATGATGAAAAATGTGAAAGTGAAATTAAGAAAACACTCCCATTTACCATTGCAACAAAAAGAATAAAATATTTAGGAATAAACCTGCCTAAGGAGACAAAAGACCTGAATGCAGAAAATTATAAGACACTGATGAAAGAAATTAAAGATGATACAAATAGATGGAGAGATATACCATGTTCTTGGATTGGAAGAATCAACATTGTGAAAATAACTCTACTACCCAAGGCGATCTACAGGTTCAGTGCAATCCCTATCAAAATACCACTGGCATTTTTCTGAGAACAAGAACAAAATATTTCACCATTTGTATGGAAACACAAAAGACCCCAATAGCCAAAGCAATCTTGAGAGTGAAAACTGGAGCTGGAGGAATCAGGCTCCCTGACATCAGACTATACTGCAAAGCTACAGTAATTAAGACAGTATGGTACTGGCACAAAAACAGAAATATAGATCAATGGAACAGGATAGAAAGCCCACAGCTAAACCCACACACATATGGTCACATTATCTTTGATAAAGGAGGCAAGAATATACTAGTGGAGAAAAGACAGACTCTTCAATAAGTGGTGCTGGGAAAACTGCACAGTTACATGTAAAAGTATGAAATTAGAACACTCCCTAACACCATACACAAAAATAGACTCAAAATGGATTAAAGACCTAGATTTAAG
Organism: Mesoplodon bidens; assembly: GCF_964165515.1. Taxonomy (NCBI): domain Eukaryota; kingdom Metazoa; phylum Chordata; class Mammalia; order Artiodactyla; family Ziphiidae; genus Mesoplodon; species Mesoplodon bidens. Next base: position 74,126,039 of record NC_138163.1, read on the forward strand.
GCCAGACACTCTCTAACTCTTAGAGGAAAACATAGGCAGAATACTCTATTATATAAATCACAGTAAGATCCTTTTTGACCTACCTCCTAGAGAAATGGAAATAAAAACTAAAATAAACAAATGGGACCTAATGAAACTTCAAAGCTTTTGCACAGCAAAGGAAACCATAAACAAGAGCAAAAGACAACCCTCAGAATGGGAGAATATATTTGCAAATGAAGCAAGTGACAAAGGATTTTCTCCAAGATTTACAAGTAGCTCATGCAGCTCAATAACAGAAAAACAAATAACCCAATCCGAAAATGGGCAGAAGACCTAAACAGACATTTCTCCAAATAAGATATACAGATTGCCAACAAACACATGAAAGAATGCTCAACGTCATTAATCATTAGAGAAATACAAATCAAAACTACAATGAGCTTTTATCTCACACCAGTCAGAATGCACATCATCAAAAAATCTAGAAACAATAAATGCTGGAGAGGGTGTGGAGAGAAGGAACACTCTTGCACTGCTGGTGGGAATGTAAATTGATACAGCCATTATGGAGAACAGTATGGAGGTTCCTTAGAAAACTAAAAATAGTACTACCTTCCCACCCAGCAATCCCACTCCTGGGCATATACCCTGAGAAAACCATAATTCAAAAAGAGTCATGTACCAAAATATTCATTGCAGCTCTATTTACAATAGCCAGGGCATGGAAGCAAACTGTGTCCATCATTGGATGAATGTATAAAGAAGATGTGGCACATATATACAATGGAATATTACTCAGCCATAAAAAGAAACAAAATTGAGTTATTTGTAGTGAGGTGGATGGATCTAGAGTTTGTCATACAGAGTGAAGTAAGTCAGAAAGAGAAAAACAAATACGTTATGCTAACACATATATATGGAATCTAAGAAAAAAAAGAAAAAAAGAAAGATCATGAAGTACCTAGGGGTAAGACAGGAATAAAGACACAGACCTACTAGAGAATGGACTTGAGGACATGGGGAGGGGGAAGGGTAAGCTGTGACAGAGTGAGAGAGTGGCATGGACATATATACACTACCAAACGTAAAATAGATAGCTAGTGGGAAGCAGCCGCATAGCACAGGGAGATCAGCTTGCTGTTTTGTGACTACCTAGAGGGGTGGGATAGGGAGGATGGGAGGGAGGGAGACGCAAGAGGGAAGACATATGGGAATATATATATATATAACTGATTCACTTTGTTATAAAGCAGAAACTAACACACCATTGTAAGGCCAATTTACTCCAATAAAGATGTCTAAATACGGAGAAAAAAAAACAAGCAAAAAACAACCCCAATAAACATACACTGTAATAAAGAAAATAAAATACTTTATGCAAATATTAAAAAAATAATGTCATAAGTAAATATTTAAGCCAAACAGATCAAACAGATGGGGTTTAATTTAAGTAAAGGCATTCACTGGGACCTTGAGATTTGCAACATTTTGCTCAATACCTCCACATTAAGCATATATCCCTGGATGTTTAGAAAGTAACTTATACTGTTATATCTGTATACTGAATAATATGTACTTTACTTTCTCCTCAGGTATCATGACATGCCAGATGTCATTGACTTCCTTGTGCTACATCAGTTTTATAATGAAGCCAAAGAAAGGAACTGGCAGATTGGTAAGTATAGAATTCTCACTGAATAATTATTGTTTGAAGTAGAGTAAGTAACTTTTAAACCAATTTAACAGAAAGAAACCAGTAGACTGAAAAAGCTGTTAGCCAAATTAGAAAAATTAAATTAAATTTTTCTTTTCAGTTACATTTCAGTGATTTTATGAACATTGTAAGTGGCATAAAACCTTTTCTGTGAATACCTACTCTATTAGAATACAAATCTGTATTAAAAAGAAAATCTTGAAATGTCAATGGCCATGAAATGGAGTACTTAACACTTGGGCTCTTAACAGACCTTTACTGATTGTGGTTTTCTCTCTCCTTTGTCTTCCTCTCTGCCCCCCCACCCCCTCTCCATCTCCTTCTTCCTCCTCTTCTACCTCTTTCTATCTACTCCTCTGCCCGCCTCCTCTCTCACTCTCTTCCTCTCCCTTTTTCTCCCTTTCCTCTCTTTCCCCTTCTTATTCTCTCCCCCTCTATTCCTCCCCCTTCACTAGCTGTTTAATGTTGGGCAAGATTTTGACCTCTCTCTGCCTCAATTCCATTATCTGTAAAATGGGAATCACATCAGAATCTACCTATAAGGTCAATATGAATAAAATGGTGCCTGACACAGAGCAAACACTATGTTATTATCTGCTATTAGTACTTTAAATTCTCCTTTCTTATGTGGGAGAAACATTTTTGTCCACGTGGTTGGTTTTGTATTCCTTAGCCATTTAGAGGTACAAAACTAGTATGAAGGGATTTTTAAAAACAAAATGGTGAAACAAAAAATAGAAGAAACCACTGTAGTATCATATGTGCAGTACAAAAAGCAGTATGTCTAATGATCCCAAGTAATTGGTAAAAGTTAAATTATATGCGGTAATATGTGATTTATTTCAGAATAATTATTAGCATTTGGAAATCAAAATCCTTGAAGAGGGTAAAATATAAAATTCACATATATGGAAAACTCAGATTGAAACTTCTAATATTGCTGGATACAATGCTGCTTCTGTATTCAACAAAAACTAGCAGTTTAGAGTGGGAACAGAGTGATTATTCTCAAGAGCACTCTTAAGAATTTCTAAAAACATTGTAGGTGATAGATTCCGCAGTATAATAGATGATGCCTGGTGGTTTGGGACCGTGGAGAGTCAGCAGCCTTTTCAACCAGAGTATCCTGATAGTTCTTTCCAGTGTTACAGTGTTCAGTAAGTATATTTATGGTCTTTTACACCTGATATAATACTTTAGTACTATATGGACTTTCTATAAACCCTACCTTACCTAGCCTTATAAGACTTGTACCTGTAAGGAAGTAATCATAGTACCTTTAAGGAAGGAATTTGGTGATAAACCTTTTGGTCCAATATGCATGCTAACACAAAGCAGGAACTGAAGACTTATTTCTGCCTCCCTTATTCCTGTATTTTCTCTTAAGTATTTCTATTTTAGACAAGAATTACAATTATTATTTCATGAAGAATACTGAAATCAATTCAGTGTTTAATTGTTACAGCTGGAATATAATACTGAATATTTACATAGTCTTTTATTTAATGGTATGAATTCTAGACAGGAGTGACTGCATTATGTTTGGATATACTGTTTGTCTACAATTTACTTTTGCTCTTCATGAAATACCAGAGTTGTAAGATTCCTAATAAATAAAGTTTTCTTCTCAAGAATGATAGAACAAATGTTTATTCTATGAAGATTGACTTTGGGTCTCCATATTGTAGATCAAAGGGAATAATAAACTTTTGGAGAAGCTATAATACTCAACCTGTTAGAATAAAGTAGGTTATCTCATAGAAAGAAGTGATCTATTAAATCGACTTTTTTAACCTGAAAGGAATTTTCCAAAGAGATCTTTTTATTCCGTACCCTGGCTTAACATTGAACGTATGCTTGGTTGGAATTAAAAAAAAAAAAAAAAGCCCAGCAGAACTAAGAGTAAGCTTATGACTCTCTTTCATATTGATGGGCCATGTTTTCTCTATTAGAAGCTTATTATTATCTTTGTGTAAGCAAAGTTGTACTTCAAGGAAACTGTATTGTCCCTTTACAGATTTCACCCCCAAGAAGTAATGCAAATTATGCTAGTATATAAAGTGTCACCTGAATTTGATTTGTATCTTGTTATTTTTTAATAGCTGGGACAATAACGAGAGAGAAAAGATGAGTCCCTGGGATATGGAGCCAATTCCAGAAGGAAGTAAATATGCTTTTAAAAAATGAATTATAATTTTTCTAAAAGAAAAATGGCAATAGAATGATTCTAGAAACTAATTATTTCTGATTTTTCACTTTATGCGTAGCTGCCTTTCCAGATGAAGTTGGTGCTGGTGTTCCTGTGTCCCAGGAGGAATTGACTGCTTTGCTATACAAACCTCAGGAAGGAGAGTGGGGGGCTCATTCCAGAGATGAGGAATGTGAACGAGTTATTCAGGGCATCAACCACCTTCTTTCCCTGGGTATGGTGAATGTGAAAGAATATTAGGAAGATGGGAAGAAATAAGGAAAACCAGCAGAATTATAAGTTCTGTAAAAGGAAATGCATTTTCTCACTGTATACTTTTAACTCAAGAGGCACGGTGATTCTAGTTTTAATAATAACATTTTTATTTGCTTGGCCAAATTAATGACTGGCAAAGTTTTTCAGTTCTGAGGCTATAATAGTGAAGGCAGCCATATAGGTGTCTTTTACTTTCTTGAGTCATTTTGGCTTTCTAGCTATTCCCTGAGCTAAGTTTGGATCGATTTTTTGGTAAAGACAGTGGGTGCAGTAATATATTTTACTCCATGACTACTTATATTTTCTGAAGTATATCACAAGACATTTGACATTTATCCAGAAAAGACATACTTTTTTTTTTTTTTTTTTTTTTTTTGCGGTACGCGGGCCTCTCACTGTTGTGGCCTCTCCCATTGCGGAGCACAGGCTCCGGACGCGCAGGCCCAGCGGCCATGGCCCACGTGCCCAGCCGCTCCGCAGCATGTGGGATCCTCCCGGACCCGGGCAAGAACCCGTGTCCCCTGCATCGGCAGGCGGACTCTCAACCACTGCGCCACCAGGGAAGCCCCAAAAGACATACATTTGAAGTTAAACACAGTTCCCCTTTAATTTTGTCTTGTTTTTACCTGATTTGAACCAGTGTATCATGAATGATTGATTCATAGATAGAATGTCCAAATAAAAAGAATAACATTATAATAGTATTGGTCTAGTTTTTGCATAATTGAATCATCAGCATTTTAGAAATGTAGTATTATATCACCCACCCTTCTTGTTTATATGTGTTTTTGTTTACATGAAATGTTAGTGTTCTTTATAACTGTCTTTTTTTATTTTGTAAATGTTGTAGATTTTGCCAGCCCTTTTGCTGTTCCAGTGGATCTCAGTGCCTATCCCTTGTATTGTACTGTAGTTGCTTATCCAACTGACCTCAACACCATCAGGCGGAGACTTGAAAATCGCTTTTACAGGTCTATTTAGTTTTTATCATTTCCTAAAAGCTTGTATAGTTTTATATCTTTTGCTTTCCTTTTTGCATAATGATACACTGAGATCTTTGTTTTCATAGTGTAAAATAACTGTTTAGAAGACCCGCTCCAAAATTTCTCCTGAAAATTTGGAACACTGATTTCCCTTTATTCAGTAGATTTTCACTCTTCCAGGGTAAGAAGGGGTATGGACAGGGAGGAAATTATGACTAGCACAAGTCACATATGAAACAAAAACTACAGTTAATTTTAGCTTATTAAAGGCAGATTAAGTAGTTTGTGGAATCATCCTGATTATGGTGCTCCAGGAACTTGGAGCATGTTTTAAATACCCTGTTGGGGAATTAGGCATTAGTTAATTAGATTTAATTACCAGCCCCAAAATGTGTATAGAAAAAGCCAAGTTATTTTTTCCTTGGGTTTGGTTGGGAGTGGGGTGATTATGGGAAGGCAGTGGAGGGCAGCTTTTGGTAACTCTCTCACCCTAGAGTCTACTGTATCCTAACCACAATTATTCCATGAAATGGTTATAAATATAACCAGTTGGGTGTATTTTATATCTTTACCTATAATTTCATTCAATAATATATATCATAAAAGCAATGAGATAAAAATCTGTCCTTTTTGTTCTTTGCTTTTCTCTGAAAACGAAACATTCTTCTGTTGATTTATCAAAGCAGTATTTGTTTGTTTTTATTACTTTGACCTTGGTCAAATCACTGTTTACCCACAATGTTGTGGGTTAGTTCTTTTCCATGTTTTCATATCCAAGTTTATAGTCCAGTGGTTCTGAACTCTTGCCTGTGCTTCAAATACTCTAACTGTATACCTTTATTAGTGCACATTAGTCACACACATATATTGAGTCACATACATATATTTGAACACCTTTGATATATCATGATTAAATGCCTAGTTGTTCTATGTTGTCTAATCCTAGAATAGACTTTAAATGTATGAACCAAGAGTAACAGGGTATTTTTTCTTTCATAGGAGAATATCAGCATTAATGTGGGAAGTACGCTACATTGAGCATAATGCTAGGACTTTCAATGAGCCAGACAGTCCTATAGTTAAAGCAGCCAAAATTGTAACTGATGTCTTACTTCGATTTATTGGGTAAGAAGAAGTTTTATCTCCCACAGAGGCTGACTTCTGACTTCTAAAATTTATTGAAATGTATTTTAATTTATCTGTCTTCTCAGGGATCAGAGCTGTACTGATATACTGGATACTTATAATAAAATTAAAGCAGAAGAGCTAAACAGTACTGATGCAGAGGAGGTAAGAATCACAGCATGATTAGTAGGCATGAATTCCTTTTCTGTCATTTAAAGTACAATAAGTATTATATGTAAATGTTAAAACTAACTATGAGCAGTGAAGCTGATTTCTGAAAGCTGACTGAACACTTGCATTTTTTGTATTAAACTCTTTAACCTATATGTAGGTAATATATACCAAAAATATAGTGGTGCTACAGTCAGAGAGAGGTGGTCAGTCATCCTTTTTGACATAGTGGGTTTCAGTGATGAGAAATCAATACTTTATTTTCCAGCCCTTGAAAACAGGACAAAGCACTAATCAGTGTTTTAAAAGAATGGTTAGTTGATGGAAGTTTTAGTAGGGATTAATTTTCTACACAGTATATATAAAATTTTAAAGTATTTTATAATTTTAAACTTGAAAGTCTACATTTTTAGTAGTTTCATGGAATTGCTATTTGACTTCCTTTATGAAAATTTGCAAACATAAACCAGTTTTTCTTAATGAAATGGAATTAGTATTGTCAGTAGACCCTCATGTATCTTATTTCCCCACCCAGTCATATCCCTAATTTACATTAAGCTAATTGTGACTAGAGGCCATGATAGAGAGAAGCAAAAATCAAGATAAGAGGCTTAAACAGTAATGAAAAGTGATAATTCAAAAGTATTTAATGGAAAACAATTCATCCCGGAGATGAGTGACTCAAATATGCTGGATTTTATTGCAGTGGCTATTATTGTACAGAGGTATTTTACATGTTTATATTTTCTGTACTGTTAATTCCCAGAATGGTAAATCTCCAGTGTTTTTATTTTTACTTTTTATTTATTTTTCCCCAGTGTTTTTAAATTTTACAAAAATGTATTTGACTATAAAATGCTGTAAGTATTATTGAAGTTAAATGTTATTTACATATTAAGGAAAACTCAGATATGCCAATTAGATATTATCCTCCTGAAACTAATGAAAAATTCATCATTCTTATTCCTGATATTTTCTCTGACCTTTCATATAAATGCATTTTGATTCAGAATTTGATGTAGCAAGAATACCTCTTTAAAGTAGCATTACTTGGATTAGAATAGGAAATTAAAGTAAAATGTAATTCTTCCTCCCTCCCTCCCTCTCTCCCTTCCTCCCTCCCTCCCTCCCTTCCTTCCTTTCTTTCAACATTTAAGTTCTACTCTTTAAGTAAATTGCAGTTATACAATACAGTGTTATCAATTATAGTCACCATGGCTTACATTAGATCCTTATATACTCACACCTTATTCATCTTCTAGCTGGAAGTTTGTATCCTTTTACCACCCTCTCCATATTCCCACCCCCCACCATCTGGTTCACCACCCAACCGATTTTCTGTACTCTGTTTCTATGAGTTTGACTTTTCCTTTTTTTTAAGATTCTACATATGAGTGATACCATACAGTATTTGTCTTTGTTTGTCTGACTTATTTCACTTAGCATAATGCCCTCAAGGTCCATCTGCATTGTCACAAATGGCAGACTTACCTTCTTTCTTAAGGCTGAATAATATTCCATTGTGTATATATATACACCATATCTTCTCTGTCCATTCATCTGTTGACAGACAGATTGTTTCCATATCTTAGCTATTGTGAATAATACTGCAATGAACGTGGGAGTACTTTATATCTTTGATATCTTGTTTTTATTTCCTTTAGATATATACCCAGAAGTGAGATTGCTGGATCATATGGTAGTTCTGTTTTTAATTTTTTGAGGAACCTCCATACTGTTTTCCATAGTGGCTGTACCAATTTACATTCCTACCAACAGTGCACAAGGACTCTCTTTTCTCCACATCCTCACCAGCACTTGTTATTTCTTTGTCTATTTGATAATAACCATTCTAACAGGTGTGAGGTGATATTTCACTGTGGTTTTCATTTGCTTTTCCCTGATGATTAGTGATGTTGAGTGCCTTTTCATGTACCTGTTGGCTGTTTGGATGTCTCCTTTGGAAAAATGTCTATTCAGTTTCTCTACCTATTTTTTAATTGGATTATTTGTTCTTTTGCTATCAAGTTGTTTATATCTTTTGGATATTAACCCCCTATGAAATATATGATTTGCAAATATTTTCTCCCATTTGGTACATTGCCTTTCATTTTGTTGATGGTTTTCTTTACTGTGCAGAAGTAGTCAAGTAGTCCCACTTGTTTATTTTTGCTTTTGTTGCCTTTTATTACCTTTGGATTTTGTCACATCCAAAAACATCATTGTCAAGACAAATGTCAAGCAGCTTACCCCTCTGTGTCTTCTCTTAGGAGTTTTTGTTGTTGTTGTTGTTGTTTTGTTTTGTTTACGGTACGCGGGCCTCTCACTGTTGTGGCCTCTCCCATTGTGGAGCACAGGCTCCGGACGTGCAGGCTCAGCAGCCATGTCTCACGGGCCCAGCCTCTCCGCGGCATGTGGGATCTTCCTGGACCAGGACATGAACTCGTGTCCCCTGCATCGGCAGGTGAACTCTCAACCACTGTGCCACCAGGGAAGCCCTCTCTTAGGAGTTTTATGGTTTCATGTCTTACATCCAAGTCCTTAATCCATTTTGAGTTGTGTTTAATGTATGGTGTAAGATAGGTGTCCAGTTCCATTCTTTTGCAGGTGGATATCCAGTTTTCCCAGCACAATTTATTGAAGAAACTATCCTTTCCCTATTTTATATTCTTGGCTCTTCTGTTGTAAATTAATTGACCAATATGCATGGGTTTATTTCTGTGCTCTATTCTGTTCCATTGATCTCTGTGTTTTATGTCAATATCATACTCTTGTGATTACTATATATTTGTAACATAGTTTGGTATCAGGAGGTGTGATGCCTCCAGCTTTGTTCTTCTTTCTCAAGATTGCTATTAGAATTCTTTTATATGGTTCCATATGAATTTTAAGATTATTTTCTATTTCTGCAAAAAATGCTGTTGGAAATTGTGCTGAATCTGTATATTGCTTTGAGTAGTACAAACATTTTAACGATATTAATTTTCCCAATCCATGCGCATGGACTATCTTTCCATTTATTTGTGTATTCTTCTGTTTCATCAATGTCTTATAGTTTTCAGTGTCCAGATCTTTCAACTCCTTGGTTAAATTTATTCCTAGGTATTTTATTCTTTTTGATGCAATTATAAATGGCATTATTTTCTTAATTTCTCTTTCTGATAGCCCATTATTAGTGTATAGAAACACAACTTATTTTTGTATATTGATTTTGTATCCTTCAACTTTACTGAGTTTGTTGATTAGTTCTAGCAGTTTTTTGGTGGAGTATTTAGAGTTTTCTATATGTAATATTATGTCATCTGCTAACAGAGACAGTATTACTTCTTCCTTTTTAATTTGGATGTCTTTTGTTTTTCTTGACTAATTGTTCTAGCTAGGACTTCCAATACTATGTTAAATAAAATAAAAGAGTGGGCATCCTTGTCTCGTTCCTGATCTTAGAGAAAAAGCTTTTGGGTTTTTTCCATTGACCATGAAGTTAGCTGTGAGTTTGTCATATATGGCCTTTATTATGTTGAAATAAAATCTATACCTATTTTGTTATACCTTTTGGATATTAACCCCACAGGGAGTTTTTATCATGGATGGATGTTGCTCACCTCAGAATGGCACTCTGGGTTAGAATAGAAAATTAAAGTAAAAGGTAATTCAGCAATTTTAGAAAGGGAAACCAATGGCTCATGAGCTACTTAGCTTTTTTTAAAAAAAAAATTATTTGGGTATAGTTGATTTGCAATGCTGTGTTAATTTCAGGTGTACAGCAAAGTGAATCTGTTATACATATACATATACATATATCCACTCTTTTTTAGATTATTTTCCCATATAGGCCATTACAGAGTATTGAGTACAGTTCCCTGTGCTAGACAGTAGGTCCTTATTAGTTATCTATTTTATATATAGTAGTGTGAATACGTCAATCCCAATCTTCCAGTTTATCCCTCCCCCACCGTTACCCGCCTGGTAACCATAAATTTATTTTCTACATCTGTAACTCTATTTCTGTTTTGTAGATAAGTTCATTTGTAGCCGTTTTCTAGATTATCCGAGGCATTACCAATGTGCTTCACCATCACCAAGTTAATAGTGGTGTGTGGGCCTTGCCTCTTTGTATTAAAAAACTAACCCTCAGAGGGATACTTAACTGAATCTTATGTTTTAATACACATTCATATTTTCCCTATAGAAAAGAGATGTATTTCTTGAAGTAGCAAAATATTAATCATGAGTAATTCATGATTATAGTATATTAAATTAGCATGTCATATAAAATAATTTTTTTAAAAAATACTAACATTTAGGTACAACTTTAGATACCAGTCATAGTACTTTCCCCCTCACTTCCTATTCTGATTTAAAGAGAAACCTCATTTACTCTTCTTCTCCCAGTATATTTTCCAACTTGTATATAGCATGTAGGTGAAGTTTGGAGTGAGTCTCCCTCCCACCTTTGTTCTGTTGCCTGGTCCAATGAGGGAGCTAATTGTGATTATATTTGTCATTTCTTTGTAAATTTTATCTAATTTGTAAGACTAATTTATAAACTTAATATCTTCTCCCACTCTTCCATTTTAATTTTAGGATACAGAAATGGTTGATTTAGATTCAGATGGTCCTGGTACTTCATCTGGAAGAATGGTAAGTGGATAAATGAACTGCTGATAAGAAAAAATTCAGGCTTCCTGTGTCAGGGATCCCTAAGACCAACTCCACATATTTGGAGAATTGCTAGAAAGACTTATGGAACTCAGTATATATACTTGTTAACTCATTGCTAAGGTTTATGACAGTGACACAGTAAGGATACACCGCTGGATCACAGGGAAAAAGATACAGACAGAGTCTGGAGGAATCCATGTGCAGTTTTCTTTATGTTCTCTCTCTCCTCTGAAGGGCCACACAGAGTACATTCTTTCCCCACAGTGAAAATATAGCAACATGTGTGTGATTAGAGACTGAGCTCCCAAAGAATTTATTGGGAGCTTGTTATGTAAACCCCATCTAGCTAGCACATGCCAAGATTCCAGACTCCCAGAAAGCAGGAAAGCATAGGAAATGTACAGGCAAGTGAATGTTCAACACAAGTGACATTCTTTGTACAAACAGTGTGGGCACAGTAAACCACCTTTATTACTTAGGAAAGAGTTCAAGTACCAAGTTCTTAGACGCCAGTCAAGGGCCAACCTTATAAGCAAGCCCTGCTATAGATAGCCTCAGGTCTGTTATGTTAACTCTGTTCTGCACACTTCTCCTCTATGATAATTAGACAAACATTTGTTGTATATAAGGAAAATGTTTCCTTTCAAATACTGAAACAGATTGTGTAAAAATGGCATCAAATAGTAAAGGCAAGAATATATTATGACCACAAAGGATTTACTTAAGAATATATATATTGTTCAAGTGTTATTTTAAGAAAATTACGGTGCCATTGTCAAATATTCTTAACTAGCGGCAAAGACTAAGGTATTAAAATTATTGACCTTGTAGATTTTCTTAAAGTGAGAATTCAGAATGCTAGAATTCTTGCTGTTTCTAAGAATATAATATCCAGTTTTTATTTGTTTATATTTTTGCCAGGGAGAATGATGTTTAATCTAAACTAAGAAACTTTTAAATAACAGCTGCTCTATCTTATATAGATATATATTAACATAGGAAGACAGGAGAAAATCAATGAAGACTTAAGGAAAGAGCTTTTAGATATAATTCTTTTAAAATCTACAGGTCAAATGCCGAGGCAGAAGACTGTCTTTAAAGTGTAATCCTGATGCTTGGAGAAAACAATGCACAGAACTGTTGGGCCTCATTTATGAACGTGAAGACTCAGAGCCATTTCGACAGCCATCTGATCCTCTTTCCTACCCAGTAAGTATAGTTATTTAAATAATTACCAATATGTAATTTCCCATAAATGTCCATGCTAAGTTCTAGGTAAGAGCCCTTTCCCCCCTTTCTTCCTTCCTTCCTTCTTCCTTCTTTGTTTGTGTATCTTTGAATTGTGAAAGTAGGTAGTGTGATTAGTCATGACTTTTTAAAATGCCTGACATGTACTTTGTAAATTACACAGTTGTAAACCAAATTTTAATCTAAACATCTTTGAATTTCCTTGCTGCTTTTATTTTGCATATTTGTATAATGTATTTTATTAACTTCTAATAAACTTCTACACACTGGAAACCCTTGATATCATATATCAGCCCTATTTAATTTACAATAAATAAGTTCTTCAATATGATCACTTAGAGTAATCAATATACCAAATTACTTTTCGTCAAAGATAAAAGCATGAGAACTTAAATTAGAGGATTCCTTTTCTAGGAGTATATCTATTTATATGTTGAATAACCTTTTAGTATAGATAGCAAATCTGTTTTAGCTTTTTCAGAAAAAAGGTACAGCAATATTTCAGAAATACATCAAACTATCCTCTGAAATTAGTAAACATCAGTATTCTCTGCATGCACAGGTTTCAGTTGGGAAAAAATATTATTCAAATAAGGAACAAAATTACATTCAACAAAACTTGATTTGTTATTGTAGGGGGTTTAGGTAGAATAAATTAGTTTTGTGTTTTTCATGGTAGAGGAGAATGGTGAATGTAGAATTCCTCCATCTTAAATTATAGTCAGTAAAAACATAATTCCTGTTTATGGATCTTTGAGCTTTAAATCATAATTGCATTGCAAGTCTTGATATTTTGTTGTGGTGGCCTGGAAATACAATATATCTTCTTTACCCTAATAGGGCCATCAAGAGCAAGAGGGTGAATCCTCTGAGTCAGTTATTCCAGAACGACAACAAGATCCATCTCTTTGTGAGGTAGGCCTAGTAGTCTCTTAAAAGGCATATATGTTCTGGTTGTTTTTGTGTTGTTTTACTTTTTTAAATCCCCATACTGTAAGTAAACCTTTTACAATTTGTAAAGCTATTTTTCAACTTTGCTCACTATCTTTTTACCTTTGTTTGAGTTTTTGGTTGTTTATTTTTTGTCTTTTAAACAACACATGCTCTGGAGTGTTCTTTGTAGCATCTGGGTAGATGTTTGTTTCTATAGGTCTAAAACTACTGTAGCAGAGTAGAAAGCATCAATTACACAACATAATTATGTCTGTAACTGCAGCTGATTGTTCCCAGTGGGACTTTATTCATCAGGCTGACTGGGTCTTTTGAGTTTTGGTCATTGTATTACATGAAGTTCCAATATTTTTTCTCTATGAAAATGTTTGTTTCATAAGCCATATTATGTTGAAATACACTTTGGTTTTTATGATTTAGCAAAAAAATTTAAGAAGATACATTAAGATCAACTGTGGTTTCTCATACTTTGAAAAATACTTTCTCTTTTTTTAATACCTTTCTTCTGCCCCTTCATCTGGCCCTTTGGATTCTCCTTTGAGAGAAATGTTGTGCTTTTATTTCTTAATGATTCTAAGTAGGATGAAGGATCTAATATTGACTATGGTTTTCACTCCAGAACATGTTTATTATTGGTGGTTGTGGTATACATAAGTATAAATTTCAGATGTAATTCCATATGATAACCCTAGGAATATCTTAACTAGACTTGAAAGATTTAGGTTAAAATAGAAAGAATCTTCTCCTACCACTAACTAATAAAGATCAAACTAATTATGAATCTGAGACTGAAGACTTTAGATGAAGCACAAGTGTCACATTTATTAAAAAACAAAAAGATAGGAGAAAGGCACAAACATGGCCAATTTGATTTTGACCTTCAACTAATGACAGTTTAGGTAGAATACCCTCATGCCAACTCCCTGGCACATTGCTCAATGAAAGTAGAAGATGGGATTATTCACACAGAATTAAATAATTCCATGTCACAAATTCGCTACCTATTTCCAAGATATTCCCATCTATGTAGAGATGAAGCCAGTGGCTGTGGATTTTCTGTTCTGTCCCTTGAGAGAGTCATATGGTTTTCCATTGAAAGGTGAGGGCTAAGACCCTCCCACAGACCCCTGCTGTTTCCCTGAGCCACCAAAGACCTCTATTAAATTGATGGTTTGGGACTACGAAGAGGTAACTGGCAGATTGAAGAGCAGTGTGTTTGTTTCATGATGATGCAAATCTCAGTCCCATTGTATTATGTAGTGTTGTTACTCAGCCTGTGTGTTTAATAACACATTCTTCTTTGTAGGATTGTCATGTTATAGACACTCCTATGGACTTCAGCACTGTGAAAGAAACTTTGGAAGCAGGAAACTATGGTAGTCCTCTGGAATTTTATAAGGATGTTCGCCAAATATTCAGCAACTCCAAAGCTTATACCTCTAATAAAAAGTCAAGGGTATGAAAAAAACAATATTAGGTGGATTAATTACCTAAGTGTTTAGTTATATATATCAGGCAATTTTCTTTCACCAGTTTTAAAATTGCTAAACAAGTATGTACTACCATTCTGACATAGTTTCTAAAGTTTGATTCTCAGTACTTTCCCTGAAACAGTTTATTAAGCATGCATTAAAGATACATTTAGCATAGTCATTCTGAAATTAAACCCTTCTTCCTTTCTCCTACCTGCCTCTTCTTTACTCTTAAGTAATACCTATATTTGCCAGAGAGAAGTCAAGGAAAGTAGTGGTAGAAATTTGAGTACTCTTTAATATATCCAATAAATAATTTGATAAATAAAAATGGTTGATTGGATTAATTTATATGAAATATTTAGATTAGCTCTGAATATTTATGTTCCTTTATTATAACAAATTAGTGAACTATATTGGGAAATTATAACTGTTTATTCATACTCACATTTAATACTTTCTCTGTGTTTTGTCAGTATTTAAGCATCTTGAGAATGAAAAAGTAATAATTTTTTGTATTTTCTAATCACTAGTATCTGATTAACTTTAAAATCAATTGCACAGTAGGTATATACATGCTCACTTCCACTTCATATGACATGAATTTTCACTGATTTCTGTACACATAATTTTTCACACTTGATTTATTTTCTACATTTACATGTGTACTGATAAATATTTGTATAATCTTTAAACAGTAGGTTTTATATTTTGAAGCCTTTTTTAAAAATATATATTATGAACATTTTTCCATCTTATTATTACTCTTTGAAAACAGAAGAGTAGGTGGTTTTGTGTAGGTGGTTTTGTGTTGTTTAACCTGTGTCCTGGTGCTAGAGATTTAGGTTGTTTTTAGTTTTTCAATTAAAATGGATAATGCTGTGTCTAACATCTTTAACATCCTTGAACGTAATTATTTTGTGTGTGTAATTCTCTGATATTTCCTTAGGATAGATTCCTAAAGATGAAATTATTAGCCAAAGGATGTATATATTTTAACGTTTTTGGCAAATATTGCAGATTGTCCTTAGAATGTTGTTCAGGTTAAAATACCCACTGGCAATGTATAAGAATGTTTTTTCCTCCCCTTCCCAACATTGGATATTATCTTTTAAAAATCTTTATTAATTTGTAGGTGAAAATGGTATTTTGTTTAATTCTTCAGGAAGAATTTTTCAAGTGTAAGGAGCACATATATTATGTCTGAAAGGATGATGTTGATATTGTTCAGGCATGTTTATAACCTGTTATTTTTATATAATTAAAGTAGTTGGTAAAACAAGACTAATTTCTACCTTTTCAGATCTATAGCATGACATTGCGATTATCTGCCTTATTTGAAAGTCATATTAAAAATATCGTCTCTGAATATAAGTCAGCAATCCAGAGTCAGAAGAGGAGAAGGCCACGGTACAGAAAACGTCTAAGAAGTAGCAGCAGTTCATTATCTAGTAGCAGAGCTCCTAGGTATATTACATTGACATAGCAGTTTAGTTTTCAAAGCATCTTGTATGTATTACCTCACTTCTTAAAGTTTATTGACTGCTTTGAAGGAATCCAATAGATTTTCTGTTGTTGTTGTTAGAACTCTTATACCTGTGTAAAGGTGGAGCTGGTAACCCAAAGCCTTGTTTATATGGATTTTACTATACCAAAACCTTTTTTTTTTAATTTTAATGATTGAAATTTAACTTTGTCCTATTACCAATTTGAAGTATTTCACTTAAATTATATTGCATTTCTTCTTTGCTTAGCTTAAGCATTTTGTATCATACTATCATAATATATTGCTAATAGAAAAAATTGTTCATTATTATATATTTTTACTTATAGTCCAAAAGGGAAACAGAAACAAATGAAGTTACAGCCTAAAAATGACCAGAATACCTCAGTGTCTTATGCCAGGACTAGCTCTCCTTTCTCATCTCCTGGTAAATATGTCTTTTGTTTTTCGTGTTCTGTATTTTAGTTTAACTAAAGAATATAGAAGAGGCAGCATGGTTTATAATGCAAGGAGCAGTGGATTTGGATGTATCAATAGAAAAGTTGCATTTTATCCCCAGTTCTCTGTGGCCCTGGGTAAGACATTAGGTCATAGGACTTAGTTTCTTCATTTTTAAAGTGAGGGTGTTAAGACTAGATGAATTTTAAAGTCACTTAGTTTTAAAATTATGTGACTTTATGATTTTTAACATCTGTAATATCTCAGACCACTCATCTGTAATATATTTGCCAACCTAAGAATTGAAGATTCATAGTGTGGGGAGGTGGTTTCCTTGGACAAGTTTTTCTGACAAACTGTGCTTGAAAGCTTAATGATGTAATAAAACATTTGTTCTCAAAATATTCATATTTTCTTTAAACAGTTTGTAATTTTGATGTTAGAGTGAAATAACTGAGATATAGTTTTTAAAAAAGCCTGTTTAAATTTCTGAAAACATAATTATGTTAACATCACAATTTTTTTAAATGTAAGTTTCAGATGCTGCTGAAGGGCTGTCACTGTATTTACTTGATGACGAACTGGATGGGCCATTTTCTTCATCGAGCTTCAGTGGATATAGCCGAAGTGGAAATAGCCATGACCCAGGGAAAGCCAAATCATTTCGAAATAAAGTTTTGCCGATTAAACAAGGTAAGAAATAAATATGGACAGGGCATTTATTCTTTGTTCCTTTATGATGGCAGACAAATCATTTAAAAGCTGATGTATTTAGGTAGTAAAAATTAGCATGTTCTTATAGTTAATGAGGATTTCAATATTGTCAGATTTGAGTCAGATAGGATTTCATATGCAGATTTCCAAACATATCTTAGTCTTTTAAAATAAAATTTTAAATGAGTAGGGAGAAAAAACTAAATGAAAAGATCTTTCCCCAAGCACAGTAAAAACTAGACTGTTTGACACATTTAGGGTTTTTCATATTATTAAACCATATGAATAAGAAAGGAAAAAGAATCCAAAATCACCTTTAAATAGGCCTCATATATATATATATATATATATATATATATATATATATATATATATATATATATATTTTTTTTTTTTTTTTTTAGGCCTCATATTTTTAAGGGCTACCCCAATTTTACAAAAGGGTTTGTGTTGAAAAGTGAGCCTTCTTTCAGTCAACATCCACTTCTAAAACCTTCCTTTGGTTTTCCAGTTATGTTACTCAGATATTCTCTTCCTTTGGGGGCCTGCTGTCTCAATAATTCAGGGGTTTTCAGACTGTTCTACCTGTTTCTGGATAATCCAAAAAGGTACTTCAGAAATACTCAGAAGAGCTTTCTCCTTTCAACCAGAACAACTCTGTTTTTTATTTCATGTGATGAGCTTTCATATAACTTTTATTTGAATTATAATTTTCACTGCTTAAAAAGAAATCACAGACCTAATAATTCATTATCAGGTACATCCATTTTGGACCATGTCTGAGGGCATCGGTTATAAATACTGGAAGGTTATTGTTGTTATGCAGACTTTCTTCTTATACTTAGTCCTATGTTATGGACCCTGAGCATGTTCACAGAAAGTTCTAATATGTTCATCTATTTGAAGTTTGTGAAGAATGATTAATATGCTTTTATAAATATGTTTATTGGAATATATATTTCTATTTTATATAAATTTTTAATGAAAGATTAAGTAGCTTATTCATTGTTATTGAAGTATCAAATAACTTAAAAATAGATGTTCTAAAGATATATTTTATATCAGTTATGTGAGAAATATTGAAACTTCAGATTACTTTAAAATAATTAGTGCCTTTATTTTTCCAATTTATATCTTTACCCTCTCCTCTGATCCTGCTGCCATTGCATACTCATGGCACTTCTCTTTTTGCTCTATCCTTCACTGTCAAGCTTTTAGAAAGAATAGCTTATACTTCCTACCTCTATTTTCTTTCTATTTAAACATTCCTTTATGCTTTGTAGTCTGGCTTCTTCCCATACCACTCTCCAAAATCTTTTTTCCCCAGAATCACCAGTAATCTTCAGTGACCAACCAGTGTCCTTTTCTTAGTCCCCATCTCCTCGATCTCTCTATATCGTTGCATGCTATTGACTACACCCTCTAGGAACTCCACTGCTTGGCTTCTATACTCTACTGATCCTATATCTCTGTTTCTCCTATATTTCTATATTTTGTCTTTTCTTTGGCCTTTCATGCCACCTATTTTCAGTTTCTCACTTTTTTGTCTTCTACAAATAAAGGAATTTAATAACTACATCTATCATCTTTATGCTCATGACTCCAAATTCATATATCTAGCCCTAACATCTCTTTATTCTACCAGTCTCATTTCCAGTACTTCTTTAAAAAAATTTCCCTTGAGTGCTTATCATCCATTTTTAAAAAATTTTTTATTAGTTTCTGCTTTATAACAAAGTGAATCAGTCATACATATACATCTGTTCCCACATCCCTTCCCTCATGCATCTCCCTCTCTCCCACCCTCCCCATCCCACCCCTCCAGGCTGTCACAAAGCACCGAGCTGATCTCCCTGTGCTATGCGGCTTCCCACTATCTATCTACCTTACGTTTGGTAGTGTATATATGTCCATGCCTCTCTTTCGCTTTGTCACAGCTTACCCTTCCCACTCCCCATATCCTCAATTCCATTCTCAAGTAGGTCTGTGTCTTTATTCCCGTTTTACCCCTAGGTTCTTCATGACATTTTTTTTTAAATTCCATATATATGTGTTAGCATACGGTATTTGTCTTTCTCTTTCTGACTTACTTCACTCTGTATGACAGACTCTAGGTCTATCCACCTCATCACAAATAGCTCAGTTTCGTTTCTTTTTATGGCTGCGTAATATTCCATTGTATATATGTGCCACATCTTCTTTATCCATTCATCTGATGATGGACACTTAGGTATCATCCATTTTTATGTTTCAAGATTGCTTCTTTTTTTGCACTCACTATTTCAGTTAATGGCACCATCATCTTCTGAGTCATCCAGCTTAAAATCTTACAGTGTTCTTTGACTCACCTTTTATCCCTCATAAGTGTCAGTTGCTAAGTTTTGTGAAGTCTACAACTTTTTAGTATCACTCAAATCTCTTGCTACAGTTTGTATTGCTATCCCCATAGTCTCTAGCCTAGTATAATAGTCAACATGGGCTGTCACAGCAAGATACCACAGATTGGCTTAAACAACAGATGTTCATTTTTTAGCAGCTATATTGAGATACCATTTGACATATAAAAATTGTATATATTTAAAGTGTACAATTTGATATTTTGATATACATATACACCATGAAATGGTCACCACAATCAAACTAATTAACATATCCATCACCTCTACATAGTTACTGAGTGTGTGTGTATGTGTGTGTGTGTGTTCAGGAGATTTAAGGTCTATCCTCTTAGCAAATTTCAGGTATACGATACAGTATTGTTAACTGTAGTCACCATGCTGCATATGTGATATCCAGAATAACTGAATCTTTGTACCCTTTAACCAACACCTCCCCATTTTTCCTCCCTCCAGCCCCTGGCAACCTCCATCCTACTCTCTCCCTCTATGAGTATGACTGTTTTAGATTATAGATATAAGTGATATCATGCAATATTTCTCTTTCTGTATCTTGCATATGTTGCTTAGCATAATGTCCTCCAGCTCCATGCATGTTGTCGTAAATGGCAATATTTCCTTCTTTTATCCATTCATCTGTAGAGAGACATACAGGTTGTTTCCATGTCTTGGCTGTTGTGAATAATGCTACACTGAACATGGGAATACAGATATCTCTTCAAGATGCTGATTTCAATTTCTTTGGGTATATATCCAGAAGTGGGTTTGCTGGATCAAATTGTAGTTCTATTTTTAGTTTTTTTTAGGGAACCTCCATACTGATTTCCATAATGGCTGTACTAATTTACTTTCTCACCAACAGTGTACAGGGGTTCCCTTTACTCCACATCCTCACCAACACTTGTTATCTTTTATCATTTTGATATTAGCCACCCTAACAGGTGTGAGGTGATATCTGATTGTGGTTTTGATTTACATTTCACTGATGGTTAGAGATGTTGAGCACCTTTTCATATACCTACAACAGACATTTATTTTCTCACAGTTCTGGAGGTCCAAAATCCAAGACCAAGGTGCCAGCAGGGTTGGTGTCTAGTAAGGGCTTTCTTCCTGGCTTGCTCATGGCTACCTTCTCCCTGTGTCCTCGTGTGAGGTTTTTCTTTGCATACACAGACAAGGAGAGCAAGTGAGCACTGGTGTGTCTTTCTCTTATAAGGACACAGGCAAGTCCTGGTGCATTAGGGCCCACCTACCCTTATGATTTCATTTAATTTTAATTACTTCCTTAAAGGCTCCACGTACAGTCATATTGGGGGTTAGGGCTTCAACATATGTATTTGAGGGGGTGGGGTGGGCACAGAAAATTCAATCCATAACACCTAGACTATTAGATTAATCTTGTAATTGTGGTTACCATACAACCCTACTCTTTGCTCTCTCCAATTTTGCCAGTCCACTTTCCTATTTTCCTCTTACCTCACTTATTTTTGCCAATTGTTCTTTATCTTTAAATGTTGGAATATACTAAGTCTCTGTCCTCAGCCACCTTCTCTCTCTTTACTTGCTCTCTCAGTGAGCTTTCTTATTTCTCTTTGCCCTAAATGTTATCTCTTTACTGAAAATTTCCAAAATTATATCTCCAACTCTATCCAAGTCTCCCCTGAGTTCTGAACTGGTATATCCACTTGCTTTTTTTCTTTTTCTTTTTTAAAATGTCTTGACTTGGATTTCTAGTAGTATTTCTATCTGGAATCTTGATTTTTTCTTTCCACCAGATTGCCCAAATCTATTCTCCTTCATTGTTCTCTAACCTAGCAAAATATCTCTACCATTCACCAAGTTACTCAGGCATAAAACCTAGGAGTTGATCTTCATTTTGTGCTTAACACTTGACATCCAATCCATCAGCAATTTCTGTCAGTTTGAACTATGAAGGTTGGTTCTGGTAGCTCCCCCAGAAGGAAATATTCTAAATCTAATCACTTATCATCACCTTTATTGATACATCTCTCATCATCTCTTACCTAGACCATTGCAATGTACTCCCAACTGATCTCTGCTTTCAATCTTGCCCCTCCTATATTCCATTATCTATACAGCAACCATAGCACTCTTAAAAATGTAAATCAGATCCTGTCATTCTCTAGCTTTAAAACTCTCCACTGGCAGTCATCTCCTACTACTTCTTATTTTTCTCTTCCACTCTAATTATACTGGGTTCCTGTTTCCTTCAGTGGAATGTTCTTTCCCCAGATCTCACTTCATTCAGTTCTTTTCTCAAATACTGCCTCAGCAGAAAAGTCTTCCCTATCTAATATACCCCCCATACATACATTCACACTCTTTTTTTTTACCCACTTTTCTTTTTCTTTGTAACCCATATTAGTACTTGAAGTTATATTATGTATTTGTTTACTTCATTGTCTATCAGGGTTTCCACACTAAAATATAAATTCAAAGATCAAGGACTTTGTCTCATCATTGCCATATTCCAAAGTCCATACAATGCCTGGCAGATAGTAGGTAATCAATAATATTTGTTGAATGAATGAATAAAATTATTCTGATGCATGTTCCCAGATTGTTCCTTCTAGAGTTCAAGCCCTTAAAATTTCTACCAAGCTACCTCACCACCCATCATCCCTCTACACTCCCCCCATCCCCTGCAAAAAGCAATTAGATAAAAATTAAAACCTTAGTATCTTTAATTTCAAACAGATCTAAATTCATACTCCAGCACTCTCCATGATTTTACCCCATCTATCTTTGGGCACCAAATATATTTTGATAGACTTTTTATTTTACTTTTGAACCTAAATAACCATCTTATCAATGTCAAAGCTTAACTTTAAAAATTATTCATCTTGATTTAGATCACTCCCTTGATGGACCCCTTATAAATGGTGATGGCAGAGAGCCCCGGGCAGGAATCAAGAGGAAACTACTTAGTGCATCAGAAGAAGATGAGAGCATGGGAAGAGAAGAGAAAGAGAAAAAAGAAACAAAAGAGAAATCACATTTATCTTCCTCAGAGAGTGGAGAGTTAGGATCCAGTTTAAGTTCTGAAAGTACCTGTGGTTCTGATTCTGACTCTGAATCAACTTCCAGAACAGATCAAGATTACGTAGATGGCGACCATGACTATAGCAAATTCATACAAACTAGGCCTAAAAGAAAACTCAGAAAGCAATATGCCAATGGAAAAAGAAACTGGAAGAC
The DNA here is from genome assembly GCF_964165515.1 of Mesoplodon bidens. Taxonomy (NCBI): domain Eukaryota; kingdom Metazoa; phylum Chordata; class Mammalia; order Artiodactyla; family Ziphiidae; genus Mesoplodon; species Mesoplodon bidens. The sequence continues at coordinate 74,149,082 of NC_138163.1, forward strand.
GAGAGGCACGGGAGGAAGAGGCAGATGGGGCAGATGGGGTAGATGGAGTAGAGGAGGCAGAGGAAGAGGAGGCAGGGGACGAGGCAGTCGAGGAAGAGGTGGAGGTGGCACGAGAGGGAGAGGGAGAGGGAGAGGAGGAAGAGGTGCTTCTAGAGGAGCCACCAGAGCCAAACGTGCACGTATTGCAGATGATGAATTTGATACTATGTTTTCAGGACGTTTCAGTAGACTGCCTCGAATTAAAACAAGAAACCAAGGCAGGAGGACTGTTTTATATAATGATGATTCTGATAATGACAATTTTGTGTCCACTGAAGATCCTCTAAATCTTGGTACATCCAGATCAGGCAGAGTCCGTAAAATGACAGAAAAAGCCAGGGTTAGCCATCTCATGGGATGGAATTATTAACAGTTAATAAATTTAGAATAATTTTAAAAATTTAATGGCCTTCTACTGCAGGGAATTTACCAGGAAATCTACAAAGCAAGTTGTGTGGGGACTTCTGCTTCCTTTCACATTGGTGCTTTTCCATTATGCCAGTATACATTTGTTTCAAGACTTTTGATCTCCACACTTCATTTGTTCAAACAAGCCTTATTCATTAGGCCTTAAATTTTAAAAAATTCTACACACACACACACACACACACACACACAGACATACACACACACCACAGACACACTACAGATTTACTACATGAAGGGAGCATTCAGCTTCTTAAGAGTAGCATGACATTTTTATCTCAATGGAATATCCCTCTTTTGCTTTTGTATCACAGAAGTATAGCACCTTCTTACAGAGTTTTATATAGTTTGTTTTTGCCATTTTGATTCCTGTACCAGTAATAATAACTTTTGCACAATACACCAATCCTAAAGGCAGCTATTAAATGTTTACAGTTTCTATATTGTAAGAACGATCTGGATTATTTTACTCTTCCCAGGCCAAACTTTCCTGAATTGTACTGAACTGAAGTATATATTTATACTACAGTTTTTTTGGGGGGTGGGGGGTTCTTAATATGCTTTTCATTGATTTGCTTAATTCATGTTAAAGGTGAGAAAGGGTTGGTGCCTTGTAAATATGTAGCAAATCTTTGTGGTGTGTCCTGATGTGTGCATTAACTTTATTAAAAAAAGAATACTTGAGGTATCAATCTAGACAAGGTGCCAAATGCAAAAGTTTCTTGCATCCATTTTCTTTTTCCTATTATATTTTATTGCATTAATAGAACTTGTGTAGCTTAAAAAATAACTTAAACATTTGAAAAATCCTCATCCACAAAGAATAACTTAATAGTAGCTCAGCTACCTCTATTAACTACAACTACTGGAAACATTAAGAAAAATAGATGCTGTCATTCATTACTAAGGAGAAATAGAACAAGCTTGATAGGAGTGAATACTCATAAGTTATAAGCTGAGAGGTTAGTAATTGTATTGGTTCTCAAATTAATAGTTGTAATTAACAAACTTTCTTTAGTATGCTCTACCTTATTAGTCTTTTCTTAGAACATATTTGTATAAGTAGACTTGATCTACTACTTATATATCTCTGCTACCACTTACTATTTAACAGCTGTGAGTGACTAGTTTTGAATTTTAAAATGTAACACAGCACCTAGTTTGAGTTGGAATGTTTTGGCTAGCTAATATTTTGAATCAACTTCAATAGGGTTCTGCTCATACCATTCCAAAGGGTTCTTCTGTGATAATCTTTCAGAATAGAACCTGGTTGCACTGCACACTGATATTTTGATTCATTATTTTATAGATTAAAAAACTTTAAACCGTATGGTCTTGTTTACAGCAGTAGAGTGCACATGGTTCCATAAGTGAGCTTGAGTTCCAAGATCAATTTTACTCTTCAAATTTGAGAGATTGCAAATTCGCTAATTCATTAGATTCTTAGATTTTTTGAGGTGAGAAGGATAATATTGATCTCTGTTTTTGTAGCAACCGATTTGTTGCGCATAGATCAGTCTTGTGGGATAAAAGAAACGTTTTAATGTATGCTTAGTAATCCCAGGATATTTCCTAAGCTAATGTATTTGTCTTATGCTTTCAATCATTTCATGCATCTGAAAATCCTTAAGTGCAGAGGAAGGAGTACACACATAACTTTGCTTTTTTGGTTGGGTTCGGTGGGGGTTATTCTCGGACTAACATCTTTAAGCAATTTTCACTTGCAGTAGAAATGATGTTCAGGCTTTAAGAAAGTATTGTGAATTAGTATTGTGAATTATTAATGGAACTAACTTCTGTTACTGGACAGTAGATCAAGCTGATTTTTTGTTGTTGTTGTTGTTGTCTACTTTTCACTAAACCAAAATTACTTCTGGTTGTAACTCAGCTGCCACTTTTAACCATAATATAGATTCAAAAATATTCATGTTTAAAACTCTACATTTGATTTTTGCTAAAATCTACTATTTTAGTTTTTCATATCTTAGACATTTAGACTAAATGTGTGCCTGTGTTTTCCTGGAATCGATAACACTTTGGCCTACCCTATTCAAAGTAACATAGTTACTTAAATTCATGGATATACTCAAATGTGTATCATTTTAGTGTGAAAAAAATTTTTTGACATTCTTCTATGAAGAGCCGACCTCTTGAAATGTAGAAGAATTGCCATCTGTGTGATTTAGCTATCTCAAGCTTTATTTATAATTTATTTTGAAAAATAAAAATGGCACATTTATTTCCCAAACGTCAAGATTTTCTAGGTTTAGATAATTAGAATAATAAGGCTGAAGACATTTTTAAGCATATTTTATATGTAGTGAGATACTGTGAAAATACTAGTGAACAGCATTTTGCTGTGATATTGATTTCAGTTATTAGGATTTAAAGTTAGTCACCAGGGTATGTTAGATGAGCATAGTTATCATTTATTACAAAACAAACAGATTGTTTTCTGTTTGCATGCAAATTATTTTAATAAGTGTGAAAATAAAAGTTTGGAAGACAGTATTTTTACTTTTATATCTGGACTCCCTCCCCCCCCCATTTATACTTTGCTTTTTTTTTGTAATACCACCTCCTGTGAATGTGTTGTAATTTATATCGCATTGATATTTTATCACTTTAATATTTTAGAGGTCCTTAAAACCTAAATAAGATCTGGGTTTAGCCATAGCAAAGAAAGTAGGAAATGAGCTAAGAATTTTGAAGAAAAGTCTAAATCTTAAATAAATTGCTAAGAAAAAAACAGTTACATTTAGGCCCATGAGACCATATACATGTACAAGCCTATTCCTATGCTAGATATTAACAGTCAATGAATTGTAATATTTCTCATGAATGCTAATAATGTTTTAATTCCCAGCTTTAAGATCCTAGCATGTGTATCTGTTTATGAAAACAGAATTGTGTGTTTCTTCTATGGCTTGCTGTGTGTATCTCTTCCAGCAATAGGATGCTTTCCAAAACATTCACTAGCCTATTAATGTAATGACTAAATATGTTTGTGTGTGTGCACGTGGGTGCTCGTGCCTGCACGCGCACACACACACATGCATAGGTCTATATGTAGATTTTTCCCCCCAACTTGACACGCTTTATCTCAGACATTAAAAAAAAAAGTTTGTATGGAAGACAGCCGTTTTCACTGTCTACCAATTTATTGCCTCTTTTGTAAAGTGCTTAGCCTGTATATATACTGCTTGATCATCCATATCATTATGCCTTCTAGATAAACAATCTAGGTTTTGTCGTGTACATGTGTCCTATTTTTTTTAAATCTAATTTGCCCTTCTTTCATATGTTTCTTTGTCTGTTTCCCTTCCCAGAGATCAGGCTTGTGCTGGAATTCTTCCATACAGCACTTTGTTTACCCAGAGGCTAAGAAACTGAGTAAAATTAATAAATCTTATTCTGCACAACTGTGTGCTCAGATACCTAACTCAGCCTTCCAGTACTTTGAACTAAATTTGAGTCATTTACCTTTGTTGTTGTTTTTGTTGTAATCCTAGGTTGTCATCAGACAATAACAGAATAATTAAAAGAGAAAGATGTGAATGCTACTTCTAGCTTTTTGATAAAAACATTTTTGAGCATTTTTCAAAATTTGTATGTTGTGGTAGTGATAAAATTAAACACCTTATTACTTGCTCATATATCTCGGGAATTATTTTATGCACATTTACCAACTGGTACTTATCTTTAAAGTTGGAATTTTCTTTTTTTTTAAGCTGGAATTTTCACATCCTCAAAAAGACTTACATCCTGTATAATTTTCAGTATAATTTTATATCCAGCCTTTTAAACAATTACCAACATTTCAAGTTCTGAAATAAATAGTTTACTTCTGGGGGAAGGAATGGAAATTTCAACATTTAAAGTTCATTGTTTTAAATGTTAACTCCATCCCCAACATCTTTGTGTTACATGAGGGTTTATGAAAGTTATATTGAAAATAGAATATTCTAACATGGTTTTAAGGCTTGTTTTAAAAAATAGTGTGAAAATATTTTCATGCTTTTTTGCTTTTCACCTCTCAGTAAAGTTTCTTTACCAAGTTTAATTTACCAAATTTAACAAGTTTTGTTTAAATTCTAATTATGAGGTTAAATTATTTTCATGGTGCTATATTTTGTATAATATGGATTGTCCTCAAATTTTTTGACATTTATTTCTTATATAGTCTTATCCTTGATTATTTCCTTTTCCATCATTTCTCTCCTGCTTGCTTTTATCCTCATTTCTCTTTCTGCAATGAAGAGTGCACCTAATTTAGCAAACTTCAACAAGACTGGCAATTTATGATTCATTGATGGAAGAAGTACAGTAGAAAGGCCCTGCAGTTTAGAGTTAAGGTGTGTTTGTTTATTTATATGTATGCCCATTTGTTATTCTTATGCCTATCTTAATTAAATTTAGAATATGAGACTTTGACATAAAAGCATTGTAAGTATTTTCTAAAAAATAAAACTATTGATACGTATTAAAATCGCCATTGGTAATTGACTTTTAAAATCACATACAAAAATATTTAGAAACACAGTTGGGAAATGTGTTTTTACATATACCACCAGATACATATTAGGCAGTACTACAAATGTTAATTCTTTAAACAATACTGTGGTGATGGCAATCAGTAAGTTATTTCTTTGTCCTGTAACTTATCATCCTTGTCTTTTGTAATCCCTTACAAAGTATTAACAAAACTGTACTTTATGTTTGTTCTTAGTATCCATAAATTTTAAGGTAGAAAATCATTCAGTTAATAGTTGATGTGATATTGTATATGGACAAAATGTCCATTAAACTAAAATTCAGTAAAGAAAGGTAAACTAAACTGGCTTGGTTTATAAAAGATGTTTTGTTTGGCAATTATTAGTCTTTATAAGCAATTATCTTCAAAGAAAAAAAAACTGAACTAATTTGTTGCCATTCTTTATGGGATGTTTACAATAAAATTCCAAGTTGTTTGGAATCGATTGCACTCTTCCTGCTTTGTGCCTCAACTCAGGTACTGGAGATAAATTAACAAAAAGAAAGAAATATGGAGTTACCTTTGCATTATCCAGCTTCAGAAATGGTAACATGTAACTCTTAGGCCTTTCATTTCTTGTCTTTTGTCATATAATATTCTATTATTGTTATTATTTTAATTAGAGAAACTAGGGCTCTTCTTCCTATCAAAGAAAATTAAGGTGTTTTTTTTCTTTTTTTCCTTAGTTGTTGCAGATATTCTTTGGGTCACTTTTAGGTAAAAATATGTTAGCATTTTAAATGTGGGCTGCTTGGTGCATTAAAAAACAGCCTGCAAAGCTTTATTCAACATTTTGTTTTGTAGAGAGAGCTCTTTGAAATGAATAGATTTCTAATGTGTTTATAGCTTATAAGTTTTAACAGCTGAGCTATGAATCTCTGGCATTCTTATTTATAGTAAAATTGCCCACAGAGGCTTAACTATATTATAAATGGTGCTTTAATTCAATGTAAATGAAGAAGGGAGAGACCCAAGGTGAGAGGTAACTTTTAAGCCAGGAACTGGAGGCCCTAACAAGAACATGCCACTTATGCAACTAAATGGCTGCTGAGAATTTTCTTACCAGTGGTCAGAACTCCATTCGTTTCAAGGTAAGTAAGCTGGCTAAAGACCCAACTGTATGTTTCATACATATACTGTCTGTTTTGTGTATTTAGAATTAAGAAATAAGGTATTTAGCAAAAATATCACCTTTGCCTTCTGGCATCATATCCTATGGCTATGAAAGTAGTCCACATTTTTGCAATATTTGGAGATTTAAGTGGAGATGCATTGTTTGGTATTTGTGTATAGTTGCTTGATTGGTTAAAGATAGCCCTCTTTAAAGATATAAAAGTGTACATTAAAAATTATTAATTAGCAGGCTCTGTTGTTTTCTGACTTCACCTGATACTTTTTTTGAGATAAAAAAAGTAAAGAATTTTTATAACAAAATATTACAGTAGTATTCAGAAGAAGATCCATTTTTCTTTCTAGTTAGGAAGGTCAAGGACAGAGTGCTCTCTACCCTCTTCCTCAGTTTTATTCCCCTGACAATTTAAAGCTACTTTCCAAAAATGCACAAAATAAATTGAAACCAAAACATTGAGCCTGTGAGTTGGTTTTCTTTGGATATTTAAGCCTGTACACCTAAGTTGCTTTCTTAGGTCTTTCATATAAATAAATAAAGGATTTTTTTAATGCTACAGATTGCCGGTAAACCAAATACAACATTAAATAAAATGAATATTTTATGGTGTCAGTGTTTTCTTGAAGTTTTGAAGAGACATTTTTTCTTCTTTCCTTTCTTGGTAACTTTAGTATGTTTTTCCTTTGCCAGCTGTGGCAATTGCCTTAATAATGTTACCTCTTATCTGTCGATTACAAACATCTAATAGATAATTCTAACTGTTATTAATTATTAACAAATTAAATCTTAATTTGACATTGGAGAACTTTTAAAAACAAATTTCTGAAGCTAGTATCCTTTCATTGATTTGTAAATTTTGTATAGTCAGATTACCTGCTCAGCATTTTTATGATTCTCTTAGAGAATAAGTTTTATAGTAAATATATGAAGAAATCAAAACATTTTAAATTGCTTCATTTAGGTTACTAATATTACTTGGTGAGATTTATTCATTTTTAGGAATTTTTTTGTGATTGATTTTTGTCATGCTACAGTTCTAAGTAGTTTTTGTATAGCAACATGTTAACTTATATTTGGAATTTTGTTTAGCCTGTCAAGTAATTTCAGGCAGTAAAACTGTCTGAAGGTGATTCTTTTTTTTTCTTATTAAAAAAGCTTAGAATATCATGTTAAAATGAAATTTTCAGCCCAAATTATAAATAGTTCATTTTTTAGGGGATTTTTTGTTACAATGGGCATTGTTCATCTGAAACATTAATAATGAAATAGTGGTGGTTTTGAATTGTTTCTATTTGTTAAACTTTAATTTACAAATTATAGCAAACCTTGTATATAAGAACATAAGTGTTAATTTTGCCTAGTGTGGTCCTATGGAGCAGAAAATATCATTTGCTTGATCATAGTCACATTGCCTTTCGGTTTCGAAGGTTGCTGTTCATTTTTGTTGTAATTGTGTTGAGTAGTTATCATGATACAGAAAAATAGTTACTAAGGCAAAATAATAGTTCAAGTTTATGGTAGATATATTTTTACTCTCCAGTTGCCTCATAAAGATGACCGGTGAATACAATAAGTTTTCAATACTGTCAAAATATTAATCTTTTATTGCTTTGCTTATAATTATTCAAGCAGAAATTTCCAGAGAAAAATCTGAGATAATGAGCTACGTTATTTTTCCAGATACATATGGGGATCTCCTTCATAGAAGAAGATATTTACCACCAGGAATTTGTAGCCTACATTCTTTTTTTTTCTTTTTTTTTTTTGGTACATGGGCCTCTCACTGTTGTGGCCGCTCCCGTTGCAGAGCACAGGCTCCGGACGTGCAGGCTCAGCGGCCATGGCTCATGGGCCCAGCCCCTCCTCAGCATGTGGGATCTTCCTGGACCAGGGCATGAACCCGTGTCCCCTGCATCGGCAGGCGGACTCTCAACCACTGCTCCACCAGGGAAGACCTAGCCTACATTCTTTATATCAATGATAAGAAGTGGCTAAAGGAAGACTAGTCTATTCCTTCTCAGATTTGTTTATTTGTTCATTTTATTATTTCAGTCAATATTTATTAATTAATTTCAACATTTACTGAGTAATTGTTATGTGCCAAGCACTGTGATTTTTTTAAAGAGCTTTTCAGTTTACAAATTTCATCTTCAAATATATTCTCAAGCACCAGAATGACACTATCAGTCAATTCCATTTTTCAGATCAGAAAAAATGAGTTTCAGTGAAATCTAGTAATTTGCCAAACATTATGTGGCTAGTAAACAGAAAAGCCTTGTTCATCCAGAATATCAGCTTCCAGGTTTCTAGTCTTAGCTTTTATATCTTATTAATGGAGTGATATTTGGTTCCATTTTCCTTTTTTCCATTGTCTATGAAAAGAAGACTCCAAAATCATGCAATAAGTACTTTGAAGATAACATTTCTTTTTGCTTATATCTAAGATCATTTAATAAAGAGGACATTATGATGTGGGTCTTTATGCCTCTTAGTACTTTTAGGAGGTGGTTAGTTAGGAACTAAAAGTTTTAAAGATATCAGATTTGTAAGTAGAAAAATGAATGGAACTCTTAAAGTACATATCTTATGCATAATTACACAAAGGTAAATATCCAAGAAAAATGTAGCGAATTTACTTATATCTTATTTTGAGGATTAATTCTGCTAATAATGCACATAAGTGTCCTTTACAGTGCATGATAAAAAATTTATCAGTTACTGCTACCTTACACACTCTGTGCTCTCTTGCCAGCTGAAAAACCTAGAGCTTTTTCCCCTTCTTAATTTAAATGGTTTTTAAGTACAATTCTCAGAGAGTATAGCAAGGTTCCTGGTTTAAGCCATGGTTTTAATTTAGTTTAGGGTTTTGTTTTGGGCTTTTTTTTTTTTTTTTACATTCCTTGAATTACTTCTGAGTTTTACTCATTTAATTTGCCACTCTTCCCTTGCACCCTCATTTTTTGTTTTTTGTTTTTTTGTTTTTTTGTGGTACGCGGGCCTCCCACTGTTGTGGCCTCCTGTTGCGGAGCACAGGCTCCGGATGCACAGGCTCAGCGGCCATGGCTCACAGGCCCAGCCGCTCCTTGGCATGTGGGATCTTCCCGGACCGGGGCACGAACCCGTGTCCCCTGCATCGGCAGGTGGACTTCCAACCACTACGCCACCAGGGGAACCCTGCACCCTCATTTTTAAAAATTTCCCTAAATCCAAAATATCTAGGGAGAATAGAGTGTTTCAAAAAGAAAGCATTTACTAACCTAACTTTCATATACCAATCCTTCTTTGGTATCATTTTAATGATTTGTATTTTTTTCCTAGGTAAGACTTTGGGAAAGGGAAGACATTTGGTGGGTTTCAAGTAGCCATATAAATATAGTAAAACTGAATTTGAACCCCTGCTAACTTGAATTTTATAACAGTATTTATTTATTTATGTATTTATTTATTTATTTACTTATTTACTTATTTTTTTTAATTTATTTTTTTTTGCGGTACGTGGGCCTATCATTGTTGTGCCCTCTCCCGTTGCGGAGCACAGGCACCAGACGTGCAGGCTCAGCAGCCATGGCTCATGGGCCTAGCTGCTCCACGGCATGTGGGATCTTCCCAGACTGGGGCATGAACCCGTGTCCCCTGCATTGGCAGGCGGACTCTCAACCACTGTGCCACCAGGGAGGCCCTTTATTTATTTTTATAACAATTCTGTTACAGTTTATGTGGTTATTAGGGGAAAAACTTAAAGTAATTTAACTCAGAACTAATGTCCTTTGTTACATGGTAGAGCTCCCTTCTTTATTCTTAAGTAATGGGATTTTGCAATGGGTTTTGAAAAGCCATTAGGACTGCCCCAATTGCATTTGGTTCGTGGCATTTACATTGGTCTCATTCATATTTCACAATGCCACATTTTCTCTTCTAACCACTTTCCACTCATTGTCTTCCAAGGAAGAGAAATGTTGGTTTTCAACAGATTGACTGTTGAGTTGTTCTGTCAACAAAGATTGCTGTAAAAATCAAACAGAAAGGGAGTTGAAAATAGAGAACATCAATTTTCTCTGGGCTTGTTGCCTAATTTCTAGTAAGTTAATTCTGCTTTATTTTTGGCTTCAAAATAGGAGAGTTTATTTTTCTAGCTAGGTAGAGAAAGTCAGGTTTGGCTAACTGATTATACCTACACTAATCTTTGCTTATATTAGGAGAATATAACCTAGAAATCTGGCTTGGGGCCTTGTGCTGTGGTTGCACACCATTCTGTGGCCTGGCCTGTATGCTTGACATGTGTTTTGATGGAAGGAGTCTGACTCTAGAGTCAGGTACTATGGTTATGGTGGAAGGTAAGGGGAGAAAGGAAAGCTAAGGGGAAACTTTGATACCTCTCTAAGATCCATTTTAACTAGAGGAGAGAGAGGAATGGGGTTTGGAGGGTGAATGAGGAATGAAATCCTCTTGTGTTCAGGATTTGGGTGTCGATGCCTTCAAACACAGCAGCCTCAGAAACAGGTTAGGGGAAGCCTCACGTGATTTTTTTTTTGAGGGGATGGGCTATAAAGGGATTGTTTGTGATGGTGGAATTTTAATGTCAGAATTGATGGTATTAGTAATAATAGTTAGATTTCTTGAGAGCTCAGTGCTATTAGGAAGGTATTATTAGTCCTATTTTGCAGATGAGGAAACTGGTGTGTAGAAATGCAAACAATTTGCCCAAGATCATGCTGCTAATAAATGGCAGGATTTACCCTCAGGTCATTTTCCAAAGTCTGTATACTTAACTATTATTACACATACCACTTCCCATTGGTCTAGTTTTAGCCTTAGATCTGTCAGAGACTTACTGAGTGGCTTTGGCCAATTCCCTTTTCTTCCTTGGTTTCTGTTGTCTTTAGCTATACAAGGCTGAAGTTGATCACTAAATGATTTCTAAAGTACTTATGATTTTATTCTCAATTTTTTGCATATCCTTTATGCATCTTCCTAATCTCCAAAACATACTTTCATTTGAGTCTTGATTTTCTTAGAATCTTGATAAGCCTTATACTCTACGGATTAAAGTTATTCATTTGAAGACAAATATCCTATCTGAACTGCTTTCATATGTTTCAATTTTCATAAAGGAAGGCTTGCAGAATGCAATTTAAGTGTAAAAAATGAATTAGAAAGATTAACTTCTAGCCTGATAATGGGAGGAGCTCTTCTGACTCACTTCTCAGTGGAACTGGTGAAAACCTCTGGAAATGTAAAGACAAACGGCACATAGAAAAAAAACAAAAAAAGTATGTTCAAGAAAATCTATGGAAATTCTGCAAGAAAGGTGAGAATCTATGGTATCTGAACCAAGACCAAGGCTGCTCTCTCCTTACCCCATCCCAGGTCAGCAAGGCAGTGACTACTCTAGCCTTCTACAGCCAAAAACAAAGCCTCCCTATCCCTCCAGATCCAAGGCTAAGGGATTTCTTCCAGGTAGGAGCAGGATATCAGCATTTCTTATCCTTCCCCCAGCTATGTGTTACTGAGGCTAAGTCTCAATGAGGTTGACAAGTGGGGGCTCCCTTTTTCTGCCCAACCACCTTTCATGGTATGGAGGTTCTGCTTTGGTAGTGTGGGCTGAGAAGACTGAGGCCCTGATCACTCTTTCCCCAGCTCATGATGTGGTTCTATGCCAGTAGAAGATCTCAGGCTGATGTCCCTTCCCCCAACTGAGTGCTCAACTCCTACAGTAGGGATCACTCAGAGGGAAGCTTGCCTTTTTCCCCACTACCAGCTCCAATGACCTGACTCAAGAGATTTTACCTTGCAGGGAGAAGCAGGCATAAAACAGTTTCCAGTAATAGCAGAATACACATTATCCTCAAGAGCACATAGGATATTCTTCAGAATATACTATATTCAAAGCCATAAGACAAGTTTTGATAAATTTAAAAGGATTAAATCGTGCAAAGTATGTCCTCCCACTATAGTGGAATGAAATTGGAAGCAAACAACAGGAGGGAATTGGAAAATTTATGTGGAAGTCAGACAACACTTAAATAACCAATAGATCAAGGAGGAAATCATAAGGGAAATTAGAAAATACATTGATATGAGTAAAACTGAAACACAACATATCAAAACTTATAAGACCAGCAAAAGGAGTACTCAAAAGAAAGCTTATAGTTGTAAATACCTATATAAAATGGAAGGAGGACTTCCCTGGTGGTCCAGTGGTTAAGACTCTGTGCTCCCAATGCAGGGGGCACAGGTTCAATCCCTGGTCGGGGAACTAAGATCCCACATGCCACATGGTGCGCCCCCCAAAAAAATAATAATAAAAGAAAGTACGAAAGCTCTCAAATCAATAACCTAACCTTTCACCTTAGGAAATTAGGAAAAGAAGAGCAACTAAACCCAAAGCAAAGAGGAGGAAGGACATGATAAATATTAGAGTTGAAATAGAGAATAGAAAAACAGTAGAGAATATTAAACAAAAAGTCGACTCTATGAAGGGATCAACAAAAGTGACAAACCTTTAGCTATGCTAAGAAAAAATAAGACTCAGATTACTAAAATCAAGAGTGGAAGAGAAGGCATCACCTCCTACCTTAAAGAAATCAAAAGGATTATTAAGGAATATTATGAACAATGGTATATTAGTCTGCTATGTCTGCCATAACAAAATACCACAGACCATGTGGTTTAAACAACAGAAATTTCACATCTGCAGAGACTAGAAGACCAAAGTGCTGGCAGAGATGGTTTATTCTGAGGCCTCCCTCTTTGGCTTACAAACGGAAGCCTTCTTGCTCTTTCCTCACACAGAGGAGCATGCATCCCTTGTGTCTCTTCCTCTTCTTAGGAGGACACCAATCATATTGGATTAGAGCCCCACCCTTATGATCTCATTTAACATTAATTGCCTCCTCAAAGACCCTATCCAAATACATTCATATTAGGGCTTAGAGCCTCAACATATGGGGCAGGGTACACAATTCAGTCCATGACAAACTGCATGCCAACAAATCAGATAACATACATGAAATGGACAAATTCCTAGAAAGACACAAACTACCAAAACTAAGAATAAATAGAAAATCCAGATAGACCTATAACAACTGTTATGGACTTAATGTTTCTGTCTCCCAGAAATTCAAGTGTTGAAACCACAACCCTCAGTGGGATGATATTAGGAGGTGGGGCATTTAGGAGGTAATTAGGTTTAGGTGAGGTGATGAGGGTGAGGCTCCCATGGTGAGATTAGTGTCCTTATAAGAAGAGAGACTAGAGCCTTGCTCTATATGCCATGTGAGGATAAAATGAGAAGTTGGCTGCTGCAAGCCAGGAAGAGGGCCCACACCAGATACTAAATTTCCCAGAACATTGACCTTAGAGTTTCCAGCCTCCAGAACTGTGAGAAATAAATTTTTGCTGTTTAAGCTATCCACTCTATAGTATTTTTGTTATAGCAGCCTGAACTAAGACAAGTAAATTGAATTCATAATTTAAAAACATCCCACAAAGAAAACCCCAGTCGTAGAGTGTTCACTGGTGAATTCTACCAAATATAATTAACACTAATCCTTCAAAAAGTATTACAGAAAATAAAAGTGAAAAGGACACTTTCCAACATATTCTATGAGCCCAGTGTTACACAGATACTAAGATCTGACAAAGACAACACAAGAAAACTACAGACCTATATTCCTTGTGAGTATCAATAGGTACAAAAATACTAGCAAACCAAGTCCAGTAATATATATAAAGGTATATACACCATTATCAAGTGGGTTTTATCCCAGGAAAGCAGTTTGGCTTAAAATTTGAAAAATCAATTAATGTAATGCACCATACTAATAGAATAAAATGAAAACTACATTATCGTGTCATTAGAATTAGAAAAATCATTTGATAAAATTCAACACCAGGGCTTCCCTGGTGATGCAGTGGTTGAGAGTCTGCCTGCCGATGCAGGGGACGTGGGTTTGTGCCCCGGTCCGGGAAGATCCCACATGCCGCAGAGTGGCTGGGCCCGTGAGCCATGGCTGCTGGGCCTGTGCGTCTGGAGCCTGTGCTCCACACGGGAGAGGCCACAACAGTGAGAGGCCCGTGTAAAGCAAAAAAAAAAAAAAAAAAAATCAACGCCAATTATTGATAAAAATTTGCAGCAAACAGAAGAGAACTTCCTCAACCTGATAAGGGGCATCTATGAAAAACCCACAGTTAATATCATACTTAAGAGAGAAATACTGAATACTCTTCACTTAAGATCAGGAACAAGACAAGATTTCTGCTTCCTCCACTTCTATTCAACGTTGTCTTCAAGGTCCTAACATGGGTGTTTAGGCAAGAAAAATAAATAAAGGGCATCCAGAGTGGAAAAGAAGAAGTAAAATTATCTCCATTTGCAAATTTCATCATTCTGTATGTTGAAATTTTTAAAGAATGAATTTTAAAATATTAGAAAAAATGAATGAGTACAGCAAGTTTGCATGATACATGATCAATATGCAAAACAGTTATATTTCTATAGACTATCAGTGAAGAATCCAAAAATAAAATTGAGAAAGCAATTCCATTTACAACAACATCAAAAATAATAAAATACTTAGGAATAAGTTTAACAAAAGAAGTATAGGACCCGTACATTGAAAACTACAAAATACTTTTGAATGAAATTAAAGATCTAAATAAGTGGAAAGATATCCTGTATTCACGGTTTAGAAGACATAATATTAAAATGGCAATAAACCCAAGTTGATCTACAGATTCAACACAATCTCCAGCAAAATCCCAACTGACTTTTGTGCAGAAACTTTAGAAATTCATATGAAAATGCCAGGGACTCAGAAAAGCCAAAACAATCCTGAAAAGAACAAAGCTGGAGGACTCACGATCCCCAATTTCAAGCCTTACTAAAAACAATTGCAAGACTGTGATACTGATATAAATATAGACATATAAATCAGTGGAATAGAATTCAGTGTCCAGAAATAAATCATACATCTATGATCTATTGATTTTTGACAGTGGTGCCAAGACAATTTAATCAGAGTAAGAATAGTCCTTTCAACAAATAGTGCTGGAACAACTTGATATCCATGTGCAAAAGAGTGAAGCTAGGCCACTATATCACATCATATGCAAAAATTAACTCAAAACAGATTAAAGACCTAACTAAAATTATAAAACTCTTTGAAGAAAACCTGAGTGTAAATATCTGTCAACTTAGATTAGGTAATAATTTCATAGATATGACAAAGCACAAGCAACCAAAGGGAGGGCAATAAATTGGACTTCATTAAAATTAACGATTTTTGTGCTTCAAAGAACATTATCAAGAAAGTGAAAAGATAAACCACAGAAAGGGAGAAAATAGTTGCAAATCATATATCTGGTAAGGATCTAGGATCCAGAATATACATAAAGAACCCTTACACCTCAGCAACAAAAAGATAAGCAACCCCATTAAAAAATGGGCAAAGGATTTGAATAAATAATTCTCCAAAGAACATAAACAAATGACCAATAAGCACATGAAAAGTTGGTCAATATCATTAGTCATGGGGGAATGCAAATCAAAACCATGAGATACTACTTTCCATCTACTAAGAGGGCAATAATAATAATAATGATAGTAACAAATATTAGTGAGTATGTGGAGTGATTAGAACCCTCATACGTGTTCAAATCCAAAACAAAATTACTTGAGTGGGAAATTAGCCCAAGGCTATCATCATTTAGTTGCAAGGTGGAGGCCTAGTCTCATGTCTAGGAGGCTACCCTGAGCTGTGTGAGCCATTTCCATCTCTAGATTCCTGGGGAATACGGCAGTGTCATTACCTGAAGCAACAGCAAAGCTTTCTTAGATGGGTCACTACGGTATCCCACCCTTCTGAAATATTGGAGGAGAGGTCCTCATTCATCATGTAATATGGTGATGTGCGATGCTAATAAGCCTCATCACCCAGATGAAGTAGCATTTCTTTAAGGCCTACACACTTCCATCATTCCTCTGGTTACTAGGAATTCTGGCCCTTTTCTAAGGTCACATTTTGACTTACCAACACTTATCGTCCCATCTTTTCTCCTGAAGCAGTATAGAAAGCAGACTTGGGTGGAAAGGTAGGGAAGTGGCCATAAAAATATCAAGACCCCCAGTGACTGTCGAGATTTCCTCTTGCTAACTCCAAACCTCATTTTTTCCAAAGAATAAGGATTAGCTGGAAATGGCTAAATTCAAAAATGGTTTACTACCTGTCCCCTGGCCCAAAGTTTCTCAGGCTTGAACCCTAAAACCATAAAACCAAGTGTTTTTTAAATTCTTTGAAATCAAATTCCCTGTTTTCTCCTATTGCAACACACTTAACTTGAAAGCATCACAAAAATGTAGTAATACCACTAACCTATTTTCCCTCCTGTTCATCAGCAGTGTCCAGCCATAAATTTGTAGTAAAAAAGGTACAGAGATAAGATCACTTATTGGACTTATAATAGGATCTACTTCCAATGACTTGTCCTCCAACACAGGAATGAGAGAACTGTCAATTCTCCTATAAAATTCTGAATCAAAATTTAGAATCTTTCATAGTAGATTATACATGGTGATTTAACTGTATTGATATAAGTTGAACTGAGGTTAAAATCTAAACTCCTTATCATGATTTTCAAGACCCTACATGATCTGGTATATATGTACATTTCCTCTCCTACCTCAAGGCCTTTGCACTTGGTATTCTCTCTGCCTGGATCATATTTTGCATGGCTGTCTCCTACTTGCCATTGAGGTGTCAGCTCAAATATCTCTTCAGAAAAGTTTTACCTGGCCATCTTAACTAAAGAATAACACTTTCCATCTAGTACTTGTCACTATTTGAAATTATTTTTGCTTATTAGTGCTTTGTCTGTCTCGTGACACTAGAGTGGAACCTCCATGAAAACAGGGATATTCTCTCTTGTTAACTCAGAAGCTTAGTAGGTCTGTAGGTAAACATTTAGTTAATTAAATGCTTGAACCTGTCAATATGTTGGTAGAATTGTCTTTTAGAAACAACTGTATCTAAGAATACTTCCTTCAAGCAAATTTATTTTTGTCACACTCACTGATATTAGCAATAACGATAGAATAATCCTGGTCAAATTGATTTCATATTATGCATCTGCTGGAAGATTTTCACATTCTGTGCTGGGGGTAAAAATAAAAAGGACATTTTATTCGTACCACAGAGTTACTTCAGGTAAAAGAGACATTGTGACATGATACTGTAAGTTGATCATTCAGTTCATTAATTAACTGATCAATTGAAACATTTTTAATTTTGAAAATTATGCTTTAGGAAACCTGAGGACTTAACACTGAGAAGAAGACATTTAATTGATCTGGAGCAACTTCAAAGAATGGCATGATAAATTAGTCTTATTCTTCCATCTTTTGGAGGCAAATGTGCTTATATAAATGTCAGAATTTCTATTAGATTAGGGCCTTGCCAAAATAAGTTAGGGAAGGTAGACAAAAAGGAAGGGATTCTAAAGAAATGTGTCTTCATAAACAACACAGGACTTCTAAATCTCAGCATTAACTATCAGCAAAACTTCAACTCATTGTAACTATACAGAGAGCAAGAGAATCTTTAGTATAAGCAGTGATAAAAATCATATAAGGTGTTCTTGATTATAGACAACAATGTTCTATAAAAAAACGATTTAACATAAAAGGAAAATCTTTATTGGAGTGGTAAATATATTATTTGGAAAACGTATTGTCTGAATTTATAATCCATTGCTTTTAAAAATACTTCAGTGTGTATATGTTAATCCCAATCTCCTAATTTATCACTTCTCCCCACGTTTCCCTTTAGTAACCATAAGTTTGATTTTGAGATTGGTTATACTCTGTTTCTGTTTTGTAAATAAGTTCATTTATACCATTTTTATTAGATTCCACATATAAGTGATATCATATAAAATAGATAACTAATAAGGACAGGGAACTCTACTCAATATTTTGTAATAACCTATATGGCAAAATAATCTGAAAAGCAATGGATATATATATACATATATATATATATATATATATATATATATATATATATATATATATATATATATATCTCCAATTCACTTTGCTATATACGTGAAACTAGCACAACATTGTAAATCAACTATACTCATAAAAATTAAAAGAAAAAGAATAAAAGAAAAAAAATCTTCAAAGTGGAAAGCAATTTGGTGGTTTTGCAGAAAGGTAAATAAAGAAATACCATATGATTTAGCAATTTTTATTCTCAGGTATATACCAAAGTAAATTAAATCAGGGACTCACATATATTTGTACACAAATAATTATAGCAGCACTATTGACAACAGTCAACAGTAGAGAACAACCCAATGTCCATTGATGGATGAATGAATAAACAAAATGTGATATATACATACAATGTAATATTAGCCTCAAAAAGTAGAGAAAGAACTTGAGGACATGGGGAGGGGGAAGGGTAAGCTGGCACGAAGTGTGAGAATGGCATTGACACATATACAGTATTAAATGTAAAATAGATCGTAGTGGAAAGCAGCCACATAGCACAGGGAGATCAGCTCGGTGCTTTGTGACCATATAGAAGGGTGGGATAGGGAGGGTGGAGGGAGACACAAGAGGAAGGGGATATGGGGATATATGTGTACATATAGCTGATTCACTTTGTTATACAGCAGAAACTAACACACCATTGTAAAGCAATTATACTCCAATAAAGATGTGAAAAAAAAAGTAAGGGAATTCTGACACATGCTACAACATGGGTGAACCTTGAAGACATTATGCTAAGTGAAATCAGCCAGTCACAGGAGGACAAATATTGTATGATTCCATTTATATGAGGTTCCTAGAGCAGTCAAATTCATAGACACAGAGGATAAATTTTGGTTTCCAGGGACTGGATAGAGGGGAGAATGGGGAGTTATTGTTTAATGGATACAGAGTTTCTGTTTGAGATGGCAAAAAGTTATGGAAATACATAGTGGTGGATACAATGTGGATACACATTGTAAATGTTCTTAATGCCACTGAATTATAAACTTAAAAATGGTTAAAAGGGTACATTTTATGTTATGTATATTTTACCACAGTTTTAAAAAAAACATCTTTTTTTTTTTTTGTCTGATCTTTCATTTCTTTTAACTATCTGGATTAGTATAAGCAACTCCATAGTCTGGGAAGCCAATGTGGGCCTTAGAATCAGGCAGATCTTTCTCTGTTATTTATTAGCTGCATGATCTTTCACTTATGACTGAAACTCTCTGAGCTTCAGTTTTCTCATCTGTATGGATTTTCAACTTTTACTTTTTAGTAGTAGAATCCTGGCTGTGGGCAAAATCTCATACAGAAAAATAAAATCATATTAGTGCCTAAATAGATAAAACATATAAAATCAATGGAACAGTGCTATATATAAAGGAGTTGTGTTTTGTGGTGATAGGGGTAAGAGGAAGAAGTCCCATTACTCCTACCCCTACCCCCAAGTCACTTCCATGGAAGCTTAGGACAGAGAATACCATGGTTTGAAAACCATTGGGCTAGCTATACTCTAATATCATTTTCAGTTCTGACATTCTATGATTATTTGCCTTAAAGAATTTGTAGTCTCTGATCATTGAAGTGCTGCTATTAGGAGCAATTTAAGGTGACAAGTGTGTGAAAGTACTTCGTAAACTGCAGAGACCATCACAAGTGAGAGCTACAGTTGTTATGATTATGTTCTACTTTATCCCAAATGTGGTAAAGTGAAAAGAACATTGGACAGGGAAGTCAGAATACCCAGATCCTTTCTTGCAGTGGCATTTAGAGATACAGAGGGATATCGGTTAATACTAAAATGTAAATGCAAACAGTATAAACAGAACACTAGATGGCAGCATGAGAAAGGTTGAAAAGCAGAAAAAAAGAGAGCTACATTCCCCTGCCCACTCTTCCCCTCCCTCATGGTATTTGCTTTCATAACAAAACAATATTCATTAGGCTAATTTTTAGGTTTTAAAAATTGCATATTTAAACAACTCTAATATAATAACCTCTCTTCATTTTACAATCAGAAGAAAAAAGTAGAAACTAAAAGACAGCACCATAACCCCTTAAGTAAACAGTTGCCAAGATTCTGCTACTTTTTATTTTGGATGAAAGCTGGGTAAGGTCTATAGTACCATACCTTTAGTATACTTTGCAGTCCAGGATGATGTTAATTGAACTCTGTAGCTGATTGGAGAGCAGTAATGGACTGATATTAATATATGCGACCTAATACCACATTTTCACTCTTTCTGCTTGGGGCCAACTAGTTGAAGCCACAGGACGTTATCTTGACAGTTTGGGGTGATGAATCAAGGCATTAGTTTAAGCTAACAATCATGGAAGAGATTATGTTGGGCTTGTTTTTCCTTTGTTTCTGCATCCCCTCACTTTCTTAGTTAGTAACTGAATCTGTTCTTTGGAAGTCAAGGAAAGTCTAGGAGATGAAAGCCTTTTTATAAACAAGAGGCAGGCAAAAGACATGGGGGAAGGAGTCTGTCCCAGGATGGTCCCATAGGGTCCTGCTCGGCTACAAAATTCTAACCTTTAAAACCATTCAGGCTAGTGTCCATGAGAGACAAAATGCTATAGGGATCTGAGAAATGGCACTTAAAGGTCTTGAACACACAGACTCGCCTGTCCCAGGGCCCAACAAAGAAGTGGCAAATCAAGCATGCCCGGATGTGGTATGGGAGAGCCTCATTTGCTGATCTTTGAACGTAGGCCTGGGGGCAGACATATGATTTGACACACTTTTGGAGGACTGCTGAGGTGCTATCTGGGATAGAGACTGATGGATGCCACCTTTGTACTTTCCTTCTGTCTTGCTCCAGCTGCAGGCACCATCTCTATTTTCCCTTAAAAAAAAAAGCCTCTAGGTCCGTTTCTTTCTCTTTCTTTCTTTCTTTCTTTCTTTCTTTCTTTCTTTCTTTCTTTCTTTCTTTCTTTCATTCTTCCTTCCCTCCCTCCTTCCCTCCCTCCCTCCCTCCCTTCCTTCCTTCCTTTCTTCCTTCCTTCCTTCTTTCCTGCTTTTTTCTTTCCTTCTGCCTTGCTCCAGCCAGTGACTGCAATATTATTATTATTATTTTTTAACTCTAGGGGGTTATTTCCTTTCTTTTTCTTTCTTTTTTCCTGGCAGGTGCAATCTTGACAATTTTCCTTTTCTTGTTCCAGCAAGTGGGTGCCATCTTTGCACTCTCCCTCTACTATGCTCCAGAGTGTCAGTAACTCACAGAGGGGAATTTTACATGCACCTGGTGCCTAGGTTTTATATCTGTAATCCCAATTTTTGTGGTTTCTGTCAGGGGACACTTCAGTATCACCTGGCTTCAGTAGCCAGTGGGGCTTTCACTCATGGGTCCCACAACACTGTAATCAACAGGAAAAGAGTTTTTAAATTGCTACCACCTCCAGTGCACAGCAAAAAAGCAATAGACCCCAGATCCCAGTCTTTCTATGATGAAGCCTGTTAACTTATCATGATAGTTGCAGCCTGAGGGGCAGGATTCTAACTAAACATGCATCTAAGGGCTGAATGTAATCTTTTCCAGAGGCCTTGTATTGTGGGCCCTATCTTTGCACTCTCCCTCTGCCTTAATCCAGAACATCCGTTTCTCTTGAGGGGAGATTTTACATGAATCTGGTGCTCCAGTTTTTACTTCTAGTTCTCTGATCTTTGAGGCTGCAGCCTAGGGGAATGCCCCTTGATTGTCTGGCTCTGGTAGCCAAAGGGACTTGCATTCTTGGGTCCCATGGGGCTATAACAATCAGAGAGATAGTTCCTGGCATGGTACCACTCACAGGGCTCTGCATAGACAGCATACTGAAACACACTCAAAGTCTCTTTGTGAAAGAGGTCTATTTGCTTGTCCTAGAACATTGACCTGAGGGTAGGCGTCAGGTTTGGCACATATCTAGAAATCTATGGACGTGTTCTCAGAGAAACATAAGCCAGTGCACACTAGCTTTGTGCTCTCCATCTGCCTCACTACAACTTGCTTGTATCTCCCAGACAGAAGCTTATACATTTGTTTGGAGACCTGATTTTTGCAGCTTCTGCCCAGGGGACTCTTTTAGATCACTTGGCACTGGTGGTCAGTGGGGCTGACACTTTCAGTCCATAGGACTGTATACATTTGCATACTCTAGAAGCTGCTACTGGAGAGTCTGGCTTCCAATCAGCCTAAATATAGGTGCTGACTGAGGTCCTCCCCTTTGGGACACTGAGGTCTTGTCATACCGTCAACTACTGGAAACCATTAAAAATAAAATAGGCTGCTTGAACAATCACAAAAGTTTGAGAGACAGCCAAGAATTAGGGCAGGGTTGAACAATAAGGTTCATTTCCTACATGAAGTCACTCACTGAAGACTGGGAGAGGTGGTTGTTTTATCTGATGAGTAGATACCAACACAGGGAATCAAGCAAAATTAAGAAACAGAGGAATATGTTCCAAACAAAAGAACAAGGTAATACTTAAGAAAAAAAACCTTAATGAAATGGAGATAAGTGATTTACCTGACAAAGAGTTAAAAGTAATGTTCATGGAGGTCACTGAATTTAGGAAAAGAATGGATGAACACAGTGAGAACTTCAACAAAGAGGTAGAAAATATGAGAAAGAACCAAATAGAAATCACAGAGCTGTAGGATACAATAATTGAATTGAAAAATACAATAGAGGGTTTCAACAACAGACTAGATGGAGCAGGGGAAAGGATCAGTGAACTCGAAGTCAGGGCAGTAAAGCTCACCCAGTCAGAAGAGCATAAAAAATGCAAAAAATGAAGATAAATTAAGGGACTTATGGGACAACATTAAGCAGACAAACATTTGCATGATAGGGGCTCCAAAGGGAGAAGAGAGCAAGAAAATGGCAGAAAATTTATTTGAAGATATAATGGCTGAGAACTTCCCTAACCTGGGGAAGGAAACAGACATCCAGATCCAGGAAGCAAAGAGATTTCCAAACAAGAAGAACCCAAAAGCACCCATATCAAAACATTATAATCAACATGGCAAAATTAAAGACAAGGAAAAAAGTCTTAAAACGACAAGAGAAAAATAACTTGTTACACACAAGGAACCCTCATAAGACTGTCAACAGATTTTTCAGCAGAAAATTTTCAGGCCAGAAAGGGGCAGTACAATATAGTCAAAGTGCTGAATGAAAAAAACTACCAACAAAGAATACTATACACAGAAAAGTTATCATTCAGAACTGAGAGTTAAAAAGTTTTCCAAACAAGCAAAAGCTAAAGGATTCATCACTCCTAAACTGACTATACAAGAAATGTTAAAAGAACTTCTTTAAGCTAAAAAAAAGGGTGCTAATTAGTAACAAGAAAACATATGAATGTGTAAATCTTACTGGTAGTTATATAGTAAAGATAGTGGATTCATCACATAAAGCTAGTATAAACATTAAAACACAGAAGTAGTTAAAATAATTATAACTACAATATATAGTAAAGGGATACAAAGATAAAAGATATAAAATGTAACATCAAAAACATAACATGAAGGGCAAATAGAAATATAGAACTTCAGAATGTGTTCAAACTTAATTTAATATCAACTTATAATAGAGTATTATAATTAAAGAAAGTCATCAAGCCACAAAGGAAGAGAGCAAGAGAAGAAGAAAGAAACAGAAACTACAAAAGAGCCAGAATAATTAACAAAATGGAAAAAAAATGTACTTATCAATAATTACTTTAAATGTAAATGGATGAAATTCTCCAATCAAAAGGCAGAGTGTGGTTGAATGGATAAAAATACAAGACCCATGTGTATGTTGCCAACAAGAGACTCACTTCAGATGTAAGGACACACACAAGATGAAAGTGGAGGGATAGAAAACAATATTACATCCACATGGAAACCAAAAGAAAGCTGGAGTAGCTATACTTATATCAGACAAAATAGTCTTTAAAACAAAGACTATAATATGAGATACAGAAGGTCATTACAAAATGATAAAGGGGACAACCAAACAAAAGGATATGCCATTTGTAAATGTTTATGCACCCAATATAAAGCACTTAAATATATAATGCAAATATTAACATACCTACAGGGAGAAATAGACAGCAGTACAATGATACTAGGGGATTCTAATACCCCACTTACATCAATGGATAAGTAATCCAGAAAGATGATAAGGAAGCATCAGCCTTACATATTACACCAAATGGACTTAACAGAAATATAAAGATCATTGTATCCACAAGCAATAGAATACACATTCTTTTCAAGTGCAAATAGAACATTCTCTGAGATAGATCACATGAGTGGCCACAAAACAAGTCTTAATAGATTTGAGAGGGTTGAGGTTATATCAAGCATCTTTTCTGACCACAATGGTATAAAACTAGAAATCAGTTACAAGAAGAAAACTGGAAAATTAAAATATATATATGTGTTGATTGAACACCATGCTACTAGACAAACAATGGGTCAATGAATAGATGAAAAAAGAAATTAAAAAACTACCTTGAGACAAAGGAAAATGGAAATGGAACATACCAAAACTTATGGGATGAAGCAAAAGCAGTTCTGAGAGGGAAATTTGTAGCAATAAATGCCTATAGCAAGAAAAAAGAAAATCTCAAATAAACAAGCTAATTTTATACATCAAACATGAGAGAAAAATAAGAATAAATGAAACCCAACGTTGGAAGGAAGGAAATAATGAAGATCAAAGTGGAAATAAATAATAGAGATCTAAAAAGACAATAGAAGAGATCAATGAAACCAAGAGTTGGTTCTTTGAAAAAATAGACAAAATTGACAAACCGTTAGGTAGACTCACCAAGAAAAAAAACAGAGAGCAGACCCAAATAAAACCAGAAATTTAAAAGATGTTTTAACTGATACTGCAGAAACACAGAGGATCATAAGAGACTAATATGAACAATCCTATGCTGACAAATTTGCTAACAAAGAAGAATTGTATAAATTTCTAGAAACATATGACTTACCAAGAGTAAATAATGAAGAAATAAGAAAATCTGAACATACTGATTACCAGTAGGGAGTTGACTCAGTAATTGAAAACCTCTGAACAAACAGAAGTCTAACACCAGAGAGCTTCACTGATGAGTTCTACCAAACATTCAAAGAAGGCTTACATCCATTACTTCTCAAACTTTTCCAAAAAAAGAAGAGGAGGGAACATTTCCAAACTCATTTTTTGAGTCCAGAATTACCCTGATACCAAAACCAGAAAAGGACTCTACAAAAAAAAAAAATTACATGCCACTATCACTGATGTACATAGATGCAAAAATTCTTAACAAAATATTAGCAAACCAAATTCAACAATATATTAAAAAGATTATACACCATGATCAAGTGGGATTTATTCCAGGGATGCAACGATGGTTCAGTATCCATAAATCAACCAATGTGACACACCACATTAACAAAGTAAAGGATAAAATCATATGAGCATCTTAATAGATGGATTAAAAATATTTGACATAATACAGCATCCATTTATGATAAAAACTCAACAACATAGATATAGAGGGAATGTACAACAACATGATAAATGCCATGTATGACAAGTCCAGAGTTAACATACTCAGTGGTGAGAAACTGAAACATTTCCTCTAAAATTAGGAACAAGAAAAGGATTCCATTTCTGGACACTTTTATTCAGCATAGTATTGGATGTCTTAATGAGAGCAATTAGTCAAGAAAAAGAAATAAAAGATATCCCAATTGGAAAGAAAGAAGTAAAACTGTGTTATTTGCAGATGACAAAGAATTATATGTTGAAAACCATAAAGACTCCACCAAAGAACAGTTAGAACTAATAAACAAATTTAGTAAAGTTTAAAATTATTATATAAGAATCAGTTAGTTTTTTATACCCTAATATGAAACTCTCAGAAAGTGAAATTAAGAAAATATCCCATTTACAATTGTATCAAAAAGAATTAAATATCTGGAAATAAATTTAGCCAAGGAGGTTAATGACCTATTACTCATAGAAAATTATAAGACATTGAAAAAGAAATTGAATGTGACAGAAATAAATGGAAAGGTATTTTGTGTTCATGGATTGGAAGAATTAATATTGTTAAAATGTCCATACTACTCAAAGTAATCTACAGATTCAATGTAATCCCTATCAAATTCCAGTGGCATTTTTCACAGAACTAAAAAAAAACAATCCTAAAATTTGTGTGGAACAACAAAAGACCCTGAATACCTAAAACAATTCTAAGAAAGAAGAACAAACTGGTGGCATCACTCCCTCCCTGATTTCAAACTACATTACAAAGCTATAGTAATCAAAACAGCATGGTATTGGCATTAAGACAAACACATAGATCAATGGAACAGGAGAGAGAGCCCAGAAATGAACCCAAACATGTATAGTCAATTTATGACAAAGGAGACAAGAATGTACAATTGGGAAAAAGAGTGTCCTCAATAAATGATGTTGGGAAAACTGGACAGCCACATGCAAAAGAATGAAACTGGAACACTGTCTTGATCTACCACAAAATCAACTCAAAATGGGTTAAAGACTTGAATGTAATGCCTGAAACCATAAAACTCCTAGAAGAAAACATAGGCCATATACTCCTTGACATCAGTCTTGGCAATAAATTTTTGGATTTGACACCAAAAACAAAGGCAACAATAGTAAAAATAAACAAGTGGGACTACATCAAACTAAAAAAATGTCTGCACAGTGGAGGACACCATCAACGGAATGAAAAGCAACCTACTGAATGGGAGAAAATATGTGAAAATTATATATCTCATAAGGGACTAATATCTAAAATATATAAAGAACTCATAGAACTTAATATCAAAATATCAAGCAACTCAAAAAATTGGCAGAGGATAGCAATAGATTTTTTTTCCAAAGAAGACATATAGATGGCCAACAGGTACAAGAAAAGATGCTCAACATCACTAATTATCAGGGAAATGCAAATCAAAACCACAATGAGATTACCTCACACTTGTTAGGATGGCTATTATCAAAAAGATAAGAGATAACAAGCATTGGTGAGGATGTGGAGAAAAGGGAAACCTTGTGAACTGTAGGTGGGAATGTAAATTGGTGCAGACACTATGGAAAATATAATAGGGTTGTTTTTTTTTTCCCCTCCCTCATGCATCTCCCAGAATAGGGGTTTTAAAAATATTTTTAAATAGAACTGCCATATGATCCAGCAATCCCACTTTTTAGTATAAATCTGAAGGAAATGAAATCAGTATCTCAAAGAGATATTTGAACTCCCATGTTCATTGCAACATGAATTAAATGGCTTAGATATGGAAACAACCTAAATGTACTAAATGTTGTTTGACAAATGAATGGATAAAGAAAATGTTATAATTCATTTTCACATTCAACCATAAAAAGAAGGAAATGCTGCTATTTGTAAGAACATGGATGAACGTGGAGGGCATTATGCTAAGTGAAATAAAAGAGAAAGACAAATACTGTATGGTATCACATATATATGAAATCTAAAAAATAAAGCTGATTTCATAGAAACAGATAATAGAATGGTGGTTGCCAGGGACTGTGGGAAGGAGGAAATGGGAAGATGTAGGTTAAAGTGTACATACTTTCAGTTATAAGATAAGTAACTTCTGAGGAACTAATATACAGCATCGTGACTATGCTTACTAATATGGCATTGTGAACTTGAATGTTGGTGAGGGTACGTCTTAAGAATTCTCACCACACACAAAAGGGTTACCTATTTGAGATGATTGATGTGTTAATTGTCTTGATCTTGGTATTCATTCTACATTGTATAGGTGTATCAAATTATCATGCTGTACATTATAAATATACACTATTACATTTGTCACTTATTTCTCAATAAAGTTGAAAAATAAAGATATTTCATTGTGAGGCTTGTTGCCATTTTGAAAGTTAATTACTTTCTCTCTTTTTTTTCTTACTGCTTTAAAAGTGTTTCTCTTTGTCTTTCATTTCACTTTGATCAGTTTTACTATGATGTGTCCAGTGTGACTTTTGAATTTATCCTGCTTGGTATTCTTAGAGTTTCATGATTCTAGAGCTTCCTGACTTTCATCAGTTCTATAAAAATTTAACCAGGTCTCTCTAAATAATTTTTGTGCCCTATTCTCTCTTTTCTCTTAACAGGATGTCAATTACACATATTCTAGATATTTTTTACTGTACCATACATCCCATGTTCTTTTCTATATTTTCCATCCTATTTTCCCTTCATCTCTCCATTCAAATGACCTATTTTTCAACCTACTAATCTTCCCTTTTGTTTTGTTTAATATGCTGTTAAGTCCACATATTAAGATATTGATTTTAAATATTTCATTATCTGGTTCCATAATCTTCATTATATTTTTAATATAAATTCCAGTTTTCTAGTAAGATTTTCCATGTTTTCCTCTATTTCCTTGATCATATTAATCATAGTTATTTTATTTGCTTTACTTCTTTATTGAGGTTTAGCATTCATATATTAAATACATAAAGTGCACTAAACTTAATTGGTGATGGACATACAGTTCATTTCTATTTTGTGTTATGATGAATGACTGCTATGAACATTATTGTGCATGTCTTTTGTTAGATGTATACACTTAAATCTCTGTGTATATCCATAGAAGTTGGATTAGGTTCATGGGGTATGCATAATTAAAGTTATTTTAAAGTGTCTGTCTGTAACTCCAATATTAAGATCACTTGTTTATGTGTTTCTATTTTGCTTTTTTAAACATTTATTGGAGTATAACTGCTTTACAATGTTGTGTTCATTTCTGCTGTATAACAATGTGAATCAGCTATATGTATATATATCACCCCATATCCCCTCCCTCTTGCATCTCCCTCCCTATCCCACCCCTCCAGGTGGTCACAGAGCACCGAGCTGATCTCCCCTTGTGATGTAGCTGCTTCTCACTTGCTATCTATTTTATATCTGGTAGTGTATATATGTCAATGCTACTTTCTCACTTCGTCCCAGCTTACCCTTCCCCCTCCCAGTGTCATCAAGTCCATTCTCTACGTCTGCATCTTTATTCCTGTCCTGCCCCTAGATTTATCAGAACCAATTTTATTTTTTAGATTCCATATATGTGTGTTAGCATATATGGTATTTATTTTTCTCTTTCTGACTTACTTCACTCTGTATGACAGACTCTAGGTCCATCCACCTCACTACAAATAACTCAATTTCGTTTCTTTTTGTGGCAGAGTAATATTCCACTGTATATATGTGACACATCTTCTTTATCCATTCATCAACTGAGGTTGCTTCCATGTCCTGGCTATTGTAAATAGAGCTGCAATGAACGCTGCGGTACATGACTCTTTTTGAATTATGGTGTTCTCAAGGTATATGCCCAGTAGTGGTATTGCTGGGTCATATGGTAGTTCTATTTTTAGTTTTTTTAAGGAACCTCCATACTATTCTCCATAGTGGCTGTATCTACTTCCATTCCCACAAAGAGTGTAAGGGGGTTCCCTTTTCTCCACATCCTCTCCAACATTTATTGTTTGTAGATTTTTTCATGATGGCCATTCTGACTGGTGTGAGGTGATACCTCATTGTAGTTTTGATTTGCATTTCTCTAATGATTAGTGATGTTGAGCATCCTTTCATGTGTTTGTTAGCAATCTGTATATCTTATTTGGAGAAATGTCTATTTAGATATTTTGCCCATTTTGGGATTGGGTTGAGTCCTATTGTTTGCTTTTACCTCTTGGTTTTCTCTCATTTGGTCCTAAGTTCTTGAAATATGAATAATTTTAAGTTACATGTTGGGCATTGTGTATAAAAACTTGCTAGGGATCTGGATGTTATCTCATTCTATGTTGAATTTAGTTTTCTTGTCACCTGCAGTTAGGGTGAGGACCGAACACTTTGGTTAGATAAGAGATTCAGATGGTTCTAGGCTTGTTATCAGACATTTTAAAAGCTGGTCTATTTCTGATTTGTTCTTACTCATGGTGCAGCACTTCAAGGATTTCAACTGCAATCCTCGGGATTTTCCAAGGTCTCTCCCCTATTGGCAAGCCCTGAATTTTAATTTCGGCCTCTCCTGCTTTGTGAAAATGCTGAAAGTTCTGTATAATTTCTTAGCGTATGCTTTTTGCTTGATTTCTCAGACTCCTGCCAATTCCCATTCCTATTTCACTGGCAACACAGCTAACTTCTCTGTAGTTTTCTGAAGTTTTTAACTCTGGGTTTTGACTCCCTAGCCTCTGGAGACTACAGAAAACTTTACGCTTACTAATTTCTGTTCAATTTTCATGCCCCATATCAGGTATAAGAAAATGTCCACAAAGAAAATAGTATCAGATATGGTTTGCGTCAATTCATTTGTTTCCCTCTCTCTGGGATTTTGGCCTGTCAAGTCCTGAATGCTTTGATTGCTCTAAGATGCTTTCAAACAAGCGAGTTTAAAAAATATTAATCCAAAATTTATAATTGTTCCTAGCAGAAGGGTTGATCTTATGCAAATTGTGTCATCATAGTCAGAAGTGGCAGTCCTTGGCTTATATTTAATTTTTCCTTTTGTTATTTTATTTTGACTCTCCCTCTAAGTTACATTTAATTATCCAGGTGATAAAAAGTCCAAGATGTGACCATGGTAATGAATAAAATTGAGAGGTTTACATCTGGGCATATAACATTAACAAAGAGCCATTGCACCTTCCCATTTTGCACTCCAGAGTTCTAGCACCATGCAAGGGTATGAGTAATATCACTTAACCATTATTTGGACCAAATATTAGCTGAGTCAGTTTTTAAAACTTATTACCCAAGGGATTCCATTGTTTTCCTTTCCCAAGTTTTACTAGCATGGCTAAAGAAGTAGGGATTAAAATAAACTCTTGATAGGATGAGTAGGACTCTGGTTTCTCACATCATATTGCAGTAATTAAGAACACAGGCTCTTGCTTCAGATTGCTAAGGTTAGAATCTAAGCTTTTAAAAAATCCAGGCTTTTCAACTTACTGATTGTACGACCTTGGCAAAGGTACCTAACAGCACAGTGTCTCATTTCCTTACTCCGCACCTATAAAATGGGGATAATAATCGTACCAACCTCTTTGAAGATCACTTGAGTTAGTGTATTTAAATTACTTAGACTGTACCCAGAACATTGAAAAAGGTCAATAAATGTTAGCTATTAATATTATGTGTCCTGTAGCCCCCCTGGAATGGAATAATTTATAGACTACTAATCCCTTTCCATTTTTACTCTTCAACTTATTCCTCCTTCTCAGTTTTTTATGTCTTCTTATGTTTATTTCCATTCTTTTACTCAAATATAATTTTCTTTTCTTCCACAACAATTTTTGGCAATTTTCATTTTCATATATTCTTTTACCATCTTAGTCATACACACAGATGTTCAAGCTGTGATTAATTTGTGCTTATAGCTCCTGCTACAAAAAAAAAAAAACCCTGCCACTAGATTAAAAAAATTATAGACACAGATATTTCAAAAAATTCTTCAGATTGATAAATCACAAGCTCTTGTTCTTTTTAAAATGTGTGTTTTGATCAAATCATGTACATTTATTCTTTTATATGAATGAAGAAAATTTATCCAAACTCCACCCTCCCACTATGCTCGCAATGTAATTAAATAAAAATAAAGTACAAATAAAACTGATTCTGACCTGCCAATCCCAAGGGACAAGATAAGCTTCCATACAAACAAGTTGTTAAAATGTTTTCCCTCCAGCCTAAGAACAATATAGTTCCTTGTTCATTTATTTATTCTCAGAAATCAGGAGGGAATTAAAATGCCTGTCCTCCTCCCCAAACATGTATATGGACTCAGCAGCAGAGAATAGGAACAATGGATGGAACATCTTTGTGTTGTGGGGACCATCAGTAACTATTATCTTTTACTTTCTTTTCATCATTCCCCTCTAACATTCCATTCTGTAGAATAAACACATATCTCTACTCTCAAGTGAAAAAAGTCAAATTCTTAGCTCAAATTATATACAGGTAAAAAAGATAATACCTCCAGGTAGGTGAGGGGCTCTCAGATAAATTTTGTACCCAAATAGCTCCCTTGTGACCCCTAATAAGATGCCTGGAATTGCTCCTTTCTGGATTCATTCTTTTGAGTTTATATTCTCTGTTATTGAAATTCCCCTGTTAAACTACAACTCCCTCTTCTCTCTCTAGGAAGCTAGCTAAGCTATTTTCAGCCAATAACACTCTGTTGTGACTCAGTACTGAAGTTTAGTAAATTTTTTGTTGGAATTGAGGGAGTGGGATAACAGATGGGAGAGTGCCAATTTCAGACAGAAGAGGCTATGAAAGCAAGGGCAGCCTGGTTGCATAATGGAGCCTTGGGCCCTTAGGAAGGAGGTGGAAAAGGATACAGGCAATTTTACAGTATTTTCAAAGGCTAGGGCTGGGGATTGCAACCCCTTCCTGCTCCACCACCAAATTCTGATTTAATTAGTCTGAAGAATGGCCCAGCCACCTACAGTGTTTAATCACTCTACATGTGATTCAAAATGTAGTCATGCTTGAGAATTATTGCTCTAAATAGGACTTCAGAGGAGCTTTAGTGCATTAATGTGAAGTTTGTCTGCAGAATTCTGTGATATTTTTCAACATGCGCTTAAAACTCTGTGCAGGACACAGTGGTCCAAAGCATTCTATTCTTATTCATCCAGCTCTAAGAGGTTGTAGAAAACCAGCATCAGGACATTGATGGTTATCCAGATGTTTGAAAGCAGTCATCACCTCGTAGAACTGTAGTTAGTTAAGTATATTTTATGTCTATTAAAGATTCATAAAAAGACAATGGTACTTTACCACTTATAGACTAGAAAGTCTTTCAGTCCAAAAAGCTACACTGACCTGGAACAGTCCACCAAAGTTCAGCTTTCAAACATTCTGGATTCTGATAACTTAATCTTTCTATCACATGTTTTAAAATTTATACATTCTATTTTTATTATATATCCTTGAAATTTTACTATGTGTACATAAATTAAAATATCTAAAAGTAGTATGTTAATTCACTTTGCAAAAAATCTTAAACACTTTTACTTAAAACATTTTTACTCCAATTTCACACTTTCCAAATTATTGATTTGCTGTCATTTTAAAATCCCACAAATTAAACATTATTTTTAATTTTACAAACTGCTTATTTACATTTATCTACATATTTGCCAGATTCCTTGATCCTCATTCCTTCTTGCACTACTAATCCAATTCTGGGATTACTTTTTTTCCTATCTGGGCTATATTCTTCAGAAGTTATTTTAGTAAAGGCATATTAGGGTAAATTATTTAGAGGTCTATATTTCACACTTGTGATAAAAAGATAATTTCGTTAGCTACACAATACTATGTGGAAAGTCATCTTTTCTCAGCACTTTGAATATATAATTTGTTTTCAGTTTTCACTTGTTGCCTTAAGAGGTTGTCTGTTAGTTTAATTGCTTTCCATTGTACATAATCTATCCTTTCTCTCTGATTCTTTCTTTTTTTCTAAAAAGAGGTTTTCTTTATTTTTTGGAGTATGGTCAGGCCCACTTGATCCATAAACCAACCCCTGACTATTTAAAAAATATTTTATTGGAGTATAGTTGATGTACAATGCTGTGTTCATTTCTGCTACACAGGAAAATGAATCAGTTGTACACATACATATATCCACTTTTTTTTTAGATTATTTTCCCATATAGGCCATTACAGAGTACTGAGTAGAGTTTCCTGTGCTATACAAAGGTCCTTATTAGTCATCAATTTTATATATAGTCATGTATATGTCAATCTCAATTTCCCAATTTATCCCTCCGTTGCTTTCCCCCGTGGTAACCATAAATTTGTTTCCTACATCTGTGACTCTATTTCTGTATTGTAAATAAGTTGATTTGTAGCCATTTTTTAGATCCACATAAAACTGATATCGTATGATATTTGATATCTGTCTGACTTTCTCTGTCTGACTTACTTCACTCATTATGACAATTGATAGGTCCATCCATGTTGCTGCAAAGGGCATTATTTTGTTCTTTTTTTATAGCTGAGTAATATTTCACTGTACATATCTTCACTGTACATAACATATCTTCTTTATCCAGTCTTCTGTTGATGGGCATTGAGGTTGTTTTCATATCTTGGCTATTGTAAATAGTGCTGCAATGAATATTGGGGTGCATGTACCTTTTTGAATTATGATTTTCTCTGGATATATGCCCAGGAGTGTTACTGCTGGAACATATGGTAGTTCTATATTAATTAATTTATTTTAAAATCTTTATTGGAGTATAATTGCTTTACAGTGGTGTGTTAGTTTCTGCTTTATAAAAAAGTGAATCAGCTATACATATGCATATATCCCCATATCTCTTCAATCTAGTGTCTCACTTCCACATTATCTATCCCACCCCTCTAGGTGGTCACAAACATTGAGCTGATCTCCCTGTGCTACTTGGCTGCTTCCCACTAGCTATCTAGTTTACATTTGGTAGTGTATATAAGTCCATGCCACTCTGTCACTTCATCCCAGCTTACCCTTCCCACTCCCCGTGTCCTCAAGTCCATTCTCTATATCTGCATCTTTTATTCCTGTCCTGACACTAGGTGCTACAGAACACTTTCAGGTTCTTTTTGTTTTTTGCGTTTTTTTAGATTCCATATATATGTGTTAGCATATGGTATTTGTTTTTCTCTTTCTGACTTACTTCACTCTGTATGATAGACTCTAGGTCCATCCACCTCACTACAAATAATTCAATATCGTTTCTTTTTATGGCTGAGTAATATTCCATTGTATATATGTGCCACATCTTCTTTATCCATTCATCTGTCAGTGGACACTTAGGTTGCTTCCATGTCCTGGCTATTATAAACAGAGCTGCAATGAATATTGTGGTACATGACTCTTTTTTTTTTACCATCTTGGAGTATAATTGCTTTACAATGGTGTGTTAGTTTCTGCTTTATAACAAAGTGAGTCAGCTATACATATACATATATCCCCATATCTCTTTTCTCTTGCGTATCCCTCCCTCCCACCCTCCCTATCCCACCCCTTTAGGTGGTCACAAAGCACCAAGCTGATCTCCCTGTGCTATGCGGCTGCTTCCCACTAGCTAACGGTTTTACATTTGGTAGTGTATATATGTCCACGCCACTCTCTCATGTCATCCCAGCTTACACTTCCTCCTCCCTGTGACATCAAGTCCATTCTCTACATCTGCATCTTTATTCTTGTCTTGCCCCTAGGTTCTTCAGAAAATTTTTTTCTTTAGATTCCATATATATGTGTTAGCATATGGTATTTGTTTTTCTCTTTCTGAGTTACTTCACTCTGTATGACAGACTCTAGGTCCATCCTCCTCACTACAAATAACTCAGTTTCGTTTCTTTTTATGGCTGAGTAATATTCCATTGTATATATGCACCACGTCTTCTTCATCCATTTATCTGTTAGTGGACATTTAGGTTGCTTCCATGTCCTGGCTACTCTAAATAGAGCTGCAATGAACATATTGGTACATGACTCTTTTTGAATTATGGTTTTCTCAGGGTATATGCCCAGTAGTGGGGTTGCTGTGTTGTATGGTAGTTCTATTTTTAGTCTTTTAAGGAACCTCCATACTGTTCTCCATAGTGGCTGTATCAGTTTACATTCTCATGAACAGTGCAAGAAGGTTCCCTCTTCTCCACACCCTCTCCAGCCTTTATTGTTTGTAGATTTTTTGATGATGACCATTCTGACTAGTGTGAGGTGATACCTCATTGTAGTTTTGATTTCCATTTCTCTAATGATTAGTGATGTTGAACATCCTTTCATATGTTTCTTGCCAATCTGTATATCTTCTGTGGAGAAATGTCTCCTTAGTTCTTCCATCTGTTTTTGGATTGTATTTTTTTTATATTAAGCTGCATGAGCTGCTTGTATATTTTGGAGATTAGTCTTATGTCAGTTGCATCATTGGTAAATATTTTCTCCCATTCTGAGGATTTTCTTTTCATCTTCTTTATGGTTTCCTGTGCTGTGCAAAAGCTTTTAAGTTTCATTAGGTCCCATTTTTTATTTTTGTTTTACTTTCCAGTTCTCTAGCAGGTGGGTCACAAAGAATCTTGCTGTGATTTATGTGAAAGAGTGTTTTTCCTATGTTTCCCTCTAAGAGTTTTATAGTGTGTTGCCTTACATTTAGGTCTTTAATCCATTTTGAGTTTATTTTTGTGTATGGTTTTAGGAAGTGTTCTAATTTCATTCTTTTACATGTAGCTTTCCAGTTTTCCCAGTACTACTTATTGAAGAGGCTGTCTTTTCTCCGTTGTATATTCTTGCCTCCTTTATCAAAGATAACGTGACTGCATGTGCATGGTTATCTCTGGGCTTTCTATCCTGTTCCATTGATCTATATTTCTGCTTTTGTGCCAGTACCATACTGTCTTGATTACTGTAGCTTTGTAGTATAGTCTGAAGTCAGAGAGCCTGATTCCTCCAGCTACATTTTTCTTTCTCAAGATTGCTATTGCTATTTGGGGTCTTTTGTGTTTCCATTCAAATTGTGAAATTTTTGTTCTAGTTCTGTGATAAATGCCTTTGGTTGTTTGATAGGGATGGTTGCATTGAATCTGTAGATTTCTTTGGGTAGTGTAGTCATTTTCACAATATTGATTCTTCCAATCCAAGAACATGGCATATCTCTCCATCTGTTTGTGTTGTCTTTGATTTCTTTCATCAGTGTCTTATAGTTTTATGCATACAGGTCTTTTTTTCTCCTTAGGTAGGTGTATTCCTAGTTATTTTATTCTTTTTGATGCCGTGGTAAATTGGATAGTTTCCTTAATTTCTGTTTCTGGTTTTTCATTGCTAGGGTGTAGGAATGCAAGATATTTCTCTGTATTAATTTTGTATCTGGTAACTTTACCAAATTCATTGATTAGCTCTGGTAGTTTTCTGGTAGCATCTTCGGGATTTTTAATGTATAGAATCATGTCATCTGCAAACAGTGATTGTTTTACTTGTTTTTTGCCAATTTAGATGCCTTTTATTTCTTTTTTTTCTCTGATTGCTGTGGCTAAAACTTCCAAAATTATGTTGAATAAAAGTGGCTAGAGTGGACATTCTTGTCTTGTTCCTGATCTTAGAGAAAATGTTCTCAGTTTTTCACTGTTGAGAATGATGTTAGCTGTGGGTTTGTCATGTATGGTCTTTATTATGTTGAGGTGGGTTCCCTCTATGCCTAGTTTCTGGAGAGTTTTTTTTTTTTAAATCATAAATGGGTGTTGAATTTTGTGAAAAGTTTTCTGTGCATCTATTCAGATGATTATATGGTTTTTATCCTTCACTTCTTTTAATAGAGATGAAGAAGATGGTAAAAAAGATCAATGCAACCAAAAGCTGGTTCTTTCAAAAGATTAAAAAACAGGTAAACCTTTAGCTAGACTCATCAAGAAAAAATGAGACAGGGCTCAAATCAATAAAATTAGAAATGAAAAATGAGAAGTTACAATGGACACCACAGAAATACAAAGGATCATAAGAACATGCTACAAATAACAATGATCCAATAAAATGGACAATCTACAAGAAATGGTAAATTCTTAGAAAGGTACACCCTTCCTATACTGAACCAGGAAGAAACAGAAAATATGAACAGAGCAGTCACAAGCACTGAAATTGAAACTGTGATCAAAAAATTTCCACATTGATGGATTTGTGTATATTGAAGAATCCTTGCATCCCTGGGATAAGTGCCACTTCATTATGGTGTATGATCCTATTAATGTGTTGTTGGATTTGGTTTGCTAGTATTTTGTAGGGGATTTCTGCATCTATGTTCATCAGTGATATTGGGTTGTAAATTTTTCTGTGGTGTTTTTGTCTGGTTTTTGTATTAGAATACTGCAGGCCTCATAGAATGAGCTTGAGAGTGTTCATTCCTTTGAAATTTTTTGGAATATTTTGAGAATGATAGGTGTTAACTTTTCTCTAAGTGTTTGATAGAATTAGCCTGTGAAGCCATCTGGTCCTGGACTTCTGCTTGTTGGAAATTTTTTTTATTACATTTTCAATTTCAGTACTTGTGTTGGTCTGGTCATATTTTCAATTCCTTCCTGGTTCAGTCTTTGTAGGTTGTAACTTTCTAAGAATTTATCCATTTCTTCTAGATTGTCCATTTTATTGGCATATTGTTACATGTAGTAGTCTCTTATGATCCTTTGTATTTCTGTGGTGTCCATTTTAACTTCTCCTTTTTCATTTCTAATTTTATTGATTTGAATCCTCTCCTGTTTTTCTTCATGTGTCTGGCTATAGGTTTATCAATTTTGTTTATCTTCTCAAAGAACCAGCGTTTAGTTTCATTGATCTTTGCTATTGTTTTCTTCATCTCTATTTCAGTTATTTTTGCTCTGATCATTATGATTTCTTTCCTTGTACTAACTTTGGGTTTTGTTCTTCTTTCTCTAGTTGCTTTAGATATAAGGTTAGGTTGTTTATTTGAGATTTTTCTTGTTTTCTGACGTAAGATTATATTGCTGTAAACTTCCCTCTTATGACTGCTTTTACTGTGTCCAATAGGTTTTGGATCATCATGTTTTCATTTTCATTTTTCTCTAGTTATTTTTTTATTTCATCTTTGATTTCTTCTGTGATCCATTGGTTGTTTAATAGTATATTGTTTAGTCTCCATGTGTTTTGTGTTTTTTCGGGGTTTTTTTCTGTAATTTATTTCTAATAACATAGTGTTGAAGTTAGAAAAGATGCCTATATAATTTCAGTTTTCTTAAATTTAATGTGACTTGATTTGTGACCCAAGATGTGATCTATCCTGGAGAATGTTCCGTTTGCACTTAAGAAGAAAATGTATTCTGTTGCTTTTGGATGGAATGCCCTATAAATATCAATTAAGTTCTTCAGATCTAATGTGTCATTTATGGCTTGTGTTTCTTATTGATTTTCTGTCTGGTTGATCTGTCTGCTGGTGTAAGTGAGGTGATAAAGTTCCCCGCTATTATTGTGTTACTGTCAATTTCCCTTTTTATGGCTGTTTGCATTTGCCTTATATATTGAGGTGCTCTTATATTGGGTGTATACATAGTTACAATTGTTATATCTTCTTCTTGGATTGATCCCTTGTTCATTATGTAGTGTCATTCCTTGTCCTTTGTAATAGTCTTTATTTTAAAGTCTATTTGTCTCATATGATTATTATTACTCCAGCTTTCTTTTGACTTCCATTTTCATGGAAACTTTTTCCTCCCCCTCATTTTCAGTCTGCATGTGTCCCTAGGCCTGAATAGGGTGTCTTGTAGACCGCATATATGCAGGACTTGTTTATGTATCCATTCATTCAGTCTATGTCTTTTGGTTGGAGCATTTAATCCCTTTACACTTAAAATAGTTATCAGTATGTATGTTCTTATTGTCATTTTGTTAATTGTTTCAGATTTGTTTTTGTTGGTCTTTGTTCCCTACTTTTGTTCTCTTCTCTTGTGGTTTGATGACTATCTTTAGTTTTGTGTTTGGGTTGCTTTTTCTTTTTTGTGTATCTATTGTAAATTATTTGATTTTCAGTTCCCATAAGATTTTGATATAGAAGTCTA
Organism: Mesoplodon bidens; assembly: GCF_964165515.1. Classification (NCBI taxonomy): domain Eukaryota; kingdom Metazoa; phylum Chordata; class Mammalia; order Artiodactyla; family Ziphiidae; genus Mesoplodon; species Mesoplodon bidens. Next base: position 74,188,833 of record NC_138163.1, read on the forward strand.
TATATGTATGTTGTTGTTTTAATTGCTGGTCTCAATTTCAAAGGCATTTCTCATTTCCTGCATTTGTACTCTCCTCTTCTCATGGTTGCTGGTCTTGATATCATATTTGTGTGTGGGTGATTTCCTACTTTTATCATATGTTTACCTTTACCAGTGAGCTTTCACATTTATAATTTTCTTGTTTCTAGTTGTGGCTTCTTCCTCCCACTCCCCGCTCATGAGACATTTCTTTAGCCTTTGTTGTAAGCCTAGTTTGGTGGTGCTGAATTCTCTTAGCTTTTGTTTGTCTGCAAAGCATTTTTTTTTGGCTGAGCTATGCAGCTTGTGGGATCTTAGTTCCCTTACCAGGGATTCAACATGGGCCCTCGGCAGTGAGTGTGTGGAGTCCTAACCACTGGAACCCCAGGGAATACCCATGGTTGTCTGTAGAACTTTTTATTTCATGACTGATTCTGAATGAGAGCATAGCTGGGTAGAGTATACTATGTTGTAGGTTTTTCCCTTTCATCAATTAAATATATCCTGCCATTTCCTTTTGGCCTGCAGAGTTTCTGCTGAAAAGTCAGCTGATAACCTTATGGGAATTCCCTTGTATGTAATTTGTTGATTTTCCCTTGTTGCTTTTAATATTTTTTCCTTTGTATTTAATTTTTGTTAGTTTGATTGCTATATGTCTTGGTGTGTTCCTCCTTGAGATTATCCTGTATGGGGGGACTCTCTGTGCTTCCTGGAATTGGGTGACTGTTTCCTTTCCCATGTTAGGGAAGTTTGTGGCTGCAATCTCTTCAAATATTTCCTCAAGCCCGTTCACTTTCTCTTCTTCTTCTGGGACCCCTATAATGCGAATGTTGGCATGTGTATTTATTTATTTATTTATTTAGGCCACATTGCGAAGCTTGCAGGATCTCAGTTCCCCAACCAGGAACTGAACCCAGGCCACAGCAGTTGAAGCACTGACTCCTAACCACTATCCCACAAGGGAACTCCCAGGTTGGTGCATTTCATATTTAAGTCTCAGAAGTGTCTGAGACTGTCCTCATTTATTTTCATTCTTTTTTTCTTTATTCTGATCTATGGCAGTGATTTCCACCACCCTGTCTTCCAGCTCACTTATTTGTTCTTCTGCCATAGTTATTCTGCTATTGATTCCTTCTAGGTTATTTGTCAATTCAGTTATTGTGTTGTTCATCTCTGTTTGTTTGTTTTTTAGCTCTTCTATGTCCTTTTAAAACATTCCTTGTATCTCCTTGATCTATGCCTCTACTCTTTTTCTGAGATCTTGGATCATCTTTACTAACATTGCTCTGAATTTTTTTTCAGGTAGATTGCCTATCTCCACTTCACTTAGTTGTTTTATCTGGGGTTTTACCTTGTTCCTTCATCTGGAACATATTCCCCTGCTCTCTCATTTTGTCTAACGTTCTTTGATTGCAATTTCCTTTCCGCAGGCTGCAGACTTGTAGTTCTTGCTTCTGCTGTCTGCCCCCTGGTGGATGATGCTGTCTAAGATGCTAGTGTAGGCTTCCTGGTGGGAGAGACTGGTCCAGCCCACTGGTGGTTGGAGCTTGGTCTGGTCCCTCTGGTGGGCAGGGCCATGTCAGCGGGCATGTTTAGCAGATAAATGTGCTCTCAGTATGACTTTATGCAGCTTGTCTGCTGCTGTGTGGGGCTTTGTTCCTGCCCTGTTTGTTGTTTGACTGAGGCATCCCAGCACTGGAGCCTGAAGGCTGTTGGGTGGGGCTGGTCCTGATGCTGAAATGGGGTCCTCTAGGAGAGCTCACACTGCTCAACATTCCCTGGGGCTTCTGCTACCAGTGTCCTTGCTCCCACAGTGAGCTACAATTGACCCTCGCCTCCCCATGAGACCCTCCAAGACCCCTAGGTAGGTATAGCCTAGGTTCTATGGAAGTACTGCTTTGTGCTGGGTCCCAGTGCATGTGAGATCTTGTGTGCACCTTCCAAGTCTGGAGTCTCTGTTTCCCCAGTCTGTGGATTTCCTGCACTAAAACCCTGCTGGCCTTCAACGCTAAATGTTTTGAGGTTTCTTCCTTCTGATGCTAGACCCTCACACTGTCTAGGAGGGTTATTTTTATGTGGGAACATTCTTGTGTAGCCTGCATAGGTTTAATCATTTTTGGTGAGAGGGCTGTTTTTAGTATGGATGTCTGCCATCTCTTTCATCAGTGTATGCTGGCCGTTATCCCCTTGATAGGAGGTGTGACTTATGTTGTGGCAACTAGACCCTGCACTGGATGTTGAGCAGAGCCTCCCCTCTGCTCTGTGGTTGTCACTGCCTTGTCAGGGGCAAGGCCTTCTCCCTAGATGTTGGAGTAGAGGCTTTGAGATCTGTCTCTTCATTGTGTTTCTGATCTGTGATATGAGGTAGGCAGGATTGGAGCACTCCCACTGGAGAGAAGGTACTGAGTATTCCATCTCTGGAGCTGTTCATCTGTTGGTGTGCTCTGTTGTGTCACCTTTCACACATTGTGTAAGCTCTCAGATTACACTGTTGTTGGCACTACTCTCAGCCCCACCTTAATCGTGGTTATGCCAGCAATTGGTCCTGGTGTCTCTCAGGCATTGTTTTCACCAGACCACAGCATAGATCCACTGAAGTCAGGTCCCATGATTGCAGTAATCATGGATCTGGACCTGCTGTGGGTGTTATGGAGACAGCTCAGACTCTGGCTGGGTCCAACTCCCACATGTACGTGACCACAAATTCCACAGCTCCTAAAGCTAGACCTATCTTGGTTTCAGGAGCACTTGTTGTCCATTCAGATGTTCTGCAGGTGCTGAGTTTACAAATCCAGTTGCAGGGGTATAAATCCATGGTTCTCCTAGCAATGAGGAGAGATTTTAGCCCTTCTCCTCAGTTGCTTGGCCCCTGGGCTTCAGCTGTGGTTTCAGCCCCACCTCTGCTTGTGGGACACCCACAGACATCTGCTCCCAAGTCTGCTTCAACACACATGAGCCTGCCCAGGTGGGAGGCTGTGGGGGAGGCAGCAGCAGCCAGGGGCAGAGGACCTTGTCCCAGTGGGGAGGGGATGGAGGAGTTGGTGGCAGCTGGGGGCACATGAGCCTGCTCCAGTTGGAGCCCTTCTTATTCCTCAAGGAGACAGGGGCCTGCACATGGAGAGAAAGGTTTTAATGGTGGTCCCACCCTTTGTGTGTCATTCAATAATTGTGCTTCACTTCTATGGCGGTTGGGGTTTCCTCCATGAGCATTCCTGGTTGTGGAGCTCCTCACTCCTATCCCCTAAGGCTGTTTCCTCATAGCCAACATCAGTCCTCTCCCCATGTCTGCTCTCCAAATCCCACGTTCCAGCCCCCAGCCCCCATCTGCACTGGTGGATACACATTTCAGGCTGGGGTGTGGAGGGTTGTGTCACAGACCACCTGTGTAGGTCTCACTTTGTCTTGCCTGCCACAGACCAGGTGCTGCACTCTCCTCCTGGCCCCCAAAGCTCCCCTTCTGTCCCACCTTATCTCCCCACCAGTGAGATACTATTACTATTCTTCAATACTATTTATTGAAGATACTATTTTTCCCCATTGTGTGGTCTTTTCATCCTTTTCAAAAACTGTTGACTGTATATGCTTGCATTTATATCTGGGCTCTCTATTTTGTTTCACTTTTCTATGTGCCTATTTTTATGCCAGTACTGTTTTGATCACTATAACTTTGTTATACAGTTTGAAGTAAGGAAGGGTAATGCCTCCTACCTTGTTGTTCTTTAACAGGATTGCCTTGACTATTCAGATTTTTTCATGGTTCCATACAAATTTTAGTATAGTTTTTCTTTTTTCTGTTGCTTTGAAAAATGCCTTTGGAATTTTAATAGGGGTTGCATTGATACTGCAGATCACTTTGGTTTGTATGGACATTTTAACACATTAATTTTTCCAATCCATGAGCATAGAATATTTTTCCATTTATTTGAGTTTTCTTGAATTTCTTTCACTAATGTCCTATGTATTTTAGTGTACAGGTGTTTTATCACCTTAGTTAAATTAGGAATGACAGTTTTAAAGTGCTTTAAAAACACAGTCAATTTGGAAATCTATACTCCTCAAAACATTATTTAAAAAACGAATGTAAGTGAGACTTCTGCTTCTATGCATGAAGGAGTAAGGCAGTCTGGAATAACCCTTTTGCAGTTAAAAACTAAAAAAAAGTGAACGAAATATAGGAAAAAAAACTATTTTTCAGACAAAAGGGAGAACAAGACAGTAATCACGTAGAAAACACAAACAAATGTAATGAACCCTAAAATCACCAAAGATTTCTGTTTTGAGATAAGCCCTAGACTATCTCATATGTAGAGACAAACCTAAGAGAATTTGGGAATCACACTGAGTTGAGGAGAAATAGAAAAGACCAGGGAAGTGAGAAATTACAGGATACAGTGTCTGAGAGAAGGAAGCTACATAGAGTACAGGCTCTACAATTAGCATGGGGAATCCCTTAGGTCTTTGGCTGAATTCCAATCTTTGTATGCAGAGGATAAAGCCCCACAGATCAGGCAAGAACAACCTATGAGGAAAATTAATTACCAAGGATCTGTCAAACAAAAAAAAATTCCTTAGCTCATAGAGGGCTGAAAATAACTTATCTTACTTCCAGCTAAAGGGGAAAGATCTTGTTGAATACATACAACATCAGTAGAGACCCCAGAAAGGCTATTCCTAAGAAGCAAAGACAAATTAGAACTAGAATAAAGCTAATTCTATATTTACAAATATTTACAAATATTAAAATTATCAAATTAAGTCCCAAGTTATTTAACTGCCTACCAGAAAAAATTCAATAGTATTAGAAAGATGATAAAAAAATTCAGCACTCAGCAACATAAAATTCACAATGACTGGCATTGAATCAGTATTTCCTAGCTATTTAAAGAAACCAAAAAATATATCAATAAGAAGGAGTTAAATCAGTCAACTGAATCAGAAATGGCAAGGAAGATAAAATTACAAGACAAGAACACTAAAACAGCTATTATAACTATACTTTATATTCTCATACTTGGAAAAGAAAACATGAACATAATGAGAAAAGAAAGAATAGATATTAAAAAAACACAAAATTCATCTTCTAGAGAATACAATATCAGAAATGAAAAAAATGGATTAACAGCATGTCTAGAGTTTAGCTAAACTTCTCCATGATATTGCTGTCTTGGCATCCATTCTGTTTGCCCAAGCAGCCTATAGTGATGTTAATCTGATGCTAGCCCCCTCACAAAAGTGCATGCTCTAAATGGCAGCACACAGAGTCACAAGCAAATGCAAGTTCCTGATGTGATTTCTCCAAAAGCTCTTGTAATCAAACAGTCTCTCCTGTCTCCTAATGTCTTTTATTTTGTGTCCCTTAGAAAGAACCCTGTAGAACTTACTAAACACTGCTCTTTTGGTTTGAATTGACCAATCTAGCCTTAGGCCAAGAACCCCAAAACATTCTACCCACATACCCTAATAAAGGCATGTGTCCCGGGTCCTGTTTCTCTGAGCACTTTGCCTTGACTTCTCTATGTAACCTCTTGATGCATGACAGACACTTCCTCCAGGACCTGTGAATAATGAAATTCTCTATTTCAATTTCTCTTGTCTATTTTTGAACCATGTCTCACCATCCAGACCCTGTGCTCCAATTCAGAACTGATAATTTGACAAATTCATAAGAGAAGATTAGACATTTCAAAATAAAAGATTAGTGAACTTGAAGATATAGCAAAAGAAATAATCCAAAATGAGGCACAGAAGTAAAAAAGAAAAAAAAAAAAGAACAGAAATTTAGTGAGCTGTGGGACAATATCAAGCTGTCTAAATATGTGTAATTAGAGTCCCCAAAGGAAAATATGATGTATAGACAATTAATTTGAAAAAATAATGGCTAACTTTTTCCAAATTTGATACAAATTATAATCTAAGAGAATCAAGAATTTATACAAACCAGAGACAGAAGAAATATTGGAAATGTTGCATTGCTACACAGCACACACGATAAATGGAAAATAACAGTAAAAAATGAAGCCAGAGGGAATTCCCTGACAGTCCAGGGGTTAAGACTCAGTGCTTTCAATGCCATGGGCCCAGGTTTGATCCACGGTTGGGGAGCTAAGATCCCACAAACCATGCAGTGTGGACAAAAATGAAAAAAAAAAAGGCAGCCAGAGAAAAAAGTCATATTAAGGGAACAAAATGAGAATGACAACTGTCTTTATTTCAACACTGTGAAAGCCAGAAGACAATGGAGTAACATCTTTAAACGTACTGAAAGAAAAAAAATATCAAACTGGAGCATGATACACAGTAAAATTATTTTTAAAAATAAAAGTAAAATAGTGGCATTTTCATACAATGGCTGAAAGAATTAATTACCAGATGATTTGAACTACAAGAAATGTTAAAACAAGTCCTTCAGGGAGAAGGAAAATGATTCTAGATGGAAATTTGGGTCTCCACAGAGAAATGAAGAGGTTCAGAAATGGTAAAAATGTAAGTAAATAATAAATAATAAAAAATTAAGTAAAAATGTTTGAATATCTGAATTGTTTATTTACTGAGTAAACTGTTAAAGTTTAATTTTCAGAAAGTTTAACTCACTATTTTTATACAAATATAAAAGGAACAGGTGTCAAAGATTTATTTAATTCATCAATTAATGAGGGAACCAGAAAGATTGTAAGACCAGTTCATTTGAGAAGCTAATTATGTATAGACAATCAAAAAAACTTTTTTGGATAAAATTGCTATTTTATTTATTTATTTATTTTAACTTTTTATTTTATATTGGAGTATAGCCGATTAACAATGTTGTGATAGTTTCAGGTGCAGAGCAAAGTGACTCAGCCATACATATTCATGCATCCATTCTCCCCCAGACTCCCATCCCATCCAGGCTGCCACATAACATTGAGCAGTGTTCCCTGTGCTATATAGCAGTTCCTTGTTGGTTATCCTATTTAAATAAAGCAGTGTGTACTTGTCAATCCCAAACTCCCTAACTGTGCCTTCCCTCCATCCTGCCCACCCTGGTGACAATAAATTCATTCTCTAAGTCTGTGAGTCCATTTCTGTTTTGTAAATATGTTCATTTGTATCATTTCATTTTAGATTCTGCATACAAGCAATCCCATATCATATTTCTCTTTCTCTGTCTGACTTACTTCACTGAGTATGACAATCTCTAGGTCCATCCATGTTGCTGCAAATGGCATTATTTCATTCCTTTTATGGCTGAGTAATATTCCACTGTATGTATACACCACTTCTTTATTCATTCCTCTGTCAATAGACATTTAGGTTGCTTTCATGTCTTGGCTTTATAAACAGTGCTGCAATGAACATTAGGGTGCATGTATCCTTTCGGACCATGTTTTTCTACAGATATATGCCCAGGAGTGGAATTGCAAGGTCATATGATAGCTCTATTTTTAGTTTTTTAAGGAACATCCATACTGTTCTCCACAGTGGCTGTACCAATTTACATTCTCACCAACAGTGTAGGAGGGTTCCCTTCTCTACACACCCTCTCCAGCATTTATTGTTTGTGGATGTTTTGATGATAGCCACTTTGACTGGTATGAGGTAATATCTCATTGTAGTTTTAATTTGTATTTCTGTAATCATTGGCAATGTTGAACATCTTTTCATGAGCCTCTTGGCCATTTGTATGTCTTTCTTGGAAAAATGTCTATTTAGGTCTTCTATCCAGTTTTTGATTGGGTTGTTTGTTTTGATGATATTATGCCTCATGAGCTGTCTGTAAATTTTTGAGACTAATCCCTTGTCAGTCACATCATTTGCAAATATTTTCTCCCAATCTGTAGGTTGTCTTTTCATTTTGTTTATGGTTTCCTTTGCTGTGCAACAGCTTTTGAGTTTAATTAGGACCGATTTGTTTTTGTTTTTATTTCCATTTCTCTGGAAGACAGATCAGAAAAGATATTGCTGTGCTTTATGTCACAGAGTGTTCTGCCTATGTTTCCCTCGAGGAGTTTTATAGTGTCTGTTTTCAAATTTGTCTTTAACATATTTGGAGATTATTTTTGTGTATGGTGTTAAAGAATGATCTAATTTCACTTTTTTTACATGTAGCTGTCCCGTTTTCCCAGCACCATTTGTTGAAGAGACTGTCTTTCCACCATTGTTTAGTCTTGCCTCCTTTGTCATAGATTAATTGACCATAAGTGCTTAAGTTAATTTCTGGGCTTTCTATCCTGTTCCCTTGATCTATAGTTCTATTTTTGTGCCAGTACCATACTGTTTTGGTGACTCTAGCTTTGTAGTATAGTCTGAAGTCAGGGAGCCTGATTCCTCCAGCTCCATTTTTCTTGCTCAAGATTGCTTTGGCTATTTGGGGCCTTTTGTGTCTCCATGCAAATTTTAAGATTATTTTGTTCCAGTTCTCTGAAAAATGCCATTGGTAATTTGATTGGGAGTGCATTGAATCTGTAGATTACCTTGAGTAGTATAGTCATTTTGACAATATTTATTCTTCCAATCCAAGAACATGGTATATCTTTCCATCTGTTTGTGTCTTCTTCGATTTCTTTCATCAGCATCTTATAGTTTTCAGAATACAGGTCTTTTTTCTCCTTAGATAGGTTTATTCCTAGGTGTTTTATTCTTTTTGATGCAATGGTAAATGGGATTGGTTCTTGAATTTCTCTTTCTGATCTTTCATTGTTAGTGTATAGAAATGCAACAGATTTTTGTGTATTAATTTTGTATCCTGCAACTTTGCAAAAATTCATTGATGAGCTCAAGTAGTTTTCTGGTAGCATCTTTAGGATTTTCTATGTATAGTATCATGTCTTCTGAAACAGTGACAGTTTAACTTCTTGTTTTCCAATTTGGATTCCTTTTATTTCTTTTTCTTCTCTGATTTCCATAACTAGGACTTCCAAAACTATGTTGAATAAAAGTGATAAGAGTGGACATCCTTTTCTTCTTCCTGATCTTAGAGGAAATGCTTTCATGTTTTCACCATTGAATATGATGTTAGCTGTAGGTTTGTCATATATGGCCTTTATTATGTTGAGGTATGTTCCCTCTATGCCCACTTTCTGGAGAGTTTTTATTATAAATCAGTGCTTAATTTTGTCAAGAGCTTTTTCTGCATCTCTTGAGATGATCATAAGGTTTTTATTCTTCAATTTGTTGACGTGGTGTATCACACTGATTGCTTTGCAGATATTGAAAAAAATCCTTGCATCCCTGGGATAAATCCCACTTGGTCATGGTGTATGACCCTTTTAATGTATTGTTGGATTCAAATTGCTAGTATTTTTTGAGGATTTTTGTGTCTGTTTTCATCAGTGATATTGGCCTGTAATTTTCTTTTTTAGTGGTATCTTTGACTGGTTTCGGTATCAGGGTGATGGTGGCCTCATAGAATGAGTTTGGGAGTTTTCCTTCCTCTGCACAAAATTTTTGTTTTAGGTACGAAACATGTTAATTATTACAAGGCCATACAATATAACCTTTGGAATTATCTACTTGAACAGACAGAAATTATTTGCTCCTCCACTACACCAAATCTGTATGTTACAATGTAACTTTACTAATTTTTGGACTTTTAATCAATATCAGTGAGTCAAACTAGGTTCATTTTTCTACATAATCTTTGAGTGGAATTTGCCCTGTATAACATTAAAAGACATAATGCCCATAGGTTTATTTTACTTTCAAGTTTTGGATAATATATCATAGTAGAATGAATGGATAAATAAAATTTTCTTCTAGGATAAAAGTAAACTTTTTAATATCTATCGGAATGAGACTTGGATTGATGAGCTAATAAAAAAGGCCAATATCGAAAACCAGAGGAATCATGGGATATCTCACCAAACAAAGGAAAATATAGAATTACTATAAGATTTGAGAGAATGGTAGATTTTAAGTGAAATTCAAATGAAGCAGTGTTTCATGGGCAAAGCAGGACTGCATGTAAAGGGACGAACTTCTGATCTGGATTTCAAAGTGGACTCAAGATCCTGTGTCCTCGGGAAGAAATAGTATAGATGTGGGATGTTATACCCAGAAATCTTTTATCAGAGTACATTAGATGGAAATCAAGGTCTCTTACCTGGGTCAAAGTGATTTAGATCCTCCAGGTAAAATTAAGGTATTTTTTTTCTTCCTGATAGTGGCTCAAACAGTGATGTTTCTGATAGTCTATGATTTTAGAGAGAGCAGTAGTCACTCAAAGAAAGGGATTGTTATGATACTTTACAGCTGCAATGGGACTTGGGAAAGCATATTGTATCATGTTAACTTTCAACTGGCTTTATCTTTGTCTCTTATTTCAGTCAGATAAATAGCAACAGCAGACTTCTACAGTCCAAATTGATTTTAAATTCCTCCAGTCAATTTGGTCAGTCTCATTTCAGAATCTAGGTATTAGTATTAAAATAGTGCTTGACTTTCTACAGCTCCTTTAGTCAACTGAATTTCCCCAAAATGACCTAAGTTGCTACCTCTTTTCCCTCTGCCAAGAATGAGTAACTCTTGTGATTTTATGTCTGGATTGGTATCTAGAACATGGTGCTTTCAGACATCTCTATGTAGATATATGCTTCCCTCCTGAGAGGATACCAGTATGCTGATGAAGAGTGAGTGAGAGTCAGAGACTTGCTTATAAATAGGGTGGGGCCCCAGGTAGCAATAGTTGATAAGTGGTAAACAAGTACAGAGGGTACACTTGCCTACCTGCCCTGAGGTTTGAAATAGATAAGGTTGTTTGCTAGGAAGCTGTTTTAGGGGGCCAGGTTTGCATATCTTTTGAGACACAGTACAAATTTATACCAGAAAACAAATGTTTGCAATAGTGATTGAGGGAGGACTTGTGCATCAGTATCACCTGGAGAACTTTTTCTCACCTGCCTGCCACTGACCATTACTCATTTATCTTGTCCTTAGGTAAGCCCCTAGTTGAGAAAAATTGATTGAGAGAAAATGATGAATAATTTCAGAATTGCAAATATGACTAAAATATAAATAAGCTTTTAATTTGTATTTGATTGCAAATATTAGAATGTAGCAATATTGAACTTATGAGCCCATTGAACTGTCATGGAAGAAAAATTATTCTTCTTCCCTCTTATGTATGTAGATGGAACATGCAAGTTAAATTGACAAAAGACAGATTAACAGGAGAAAAGATATATTAATGTTTTTAATTTTCATGTAGGGGAGGGGGCTTCACACACACAAAAATAGTAAAAACCAAAGAGGCAGTTATACCAGGGGGATTATATATCATTTTAACAAAGGATGACAAACTGAGAATAAGGGACTAGACAAAGGAAAAGTAGGTTTGGGATCCTAAGGGTGGTAAATAGTGAGATGTTAACTAAGAAAATATAGTAGATAGAGTTGTTTAGTAAGATTTGTTATGCAGATTCAAGCCATTCTCTTTTTTTGTGTGTGGTATGCGGGCCTCTCACTGCTGTGGCCTCTCCCACTGAGGAGCACAGGCTCTGGACGTGCAGGCTCAGTGGCCATGGCTCATAGACCTAGCCACTCCACGGCATGTGGGATCTTCCTGGACCGGGGCATGAACCCGTGTCCCCTGCATCAGCAGGTGGATTCTCAACCACTGTACCACCAGGGAAGCCCAAGCCATTATCTTTTGATAAGAGTTGTTCTCTTTCTGGAAAGGGAGAGGGGAACACTTTTACAAATGGAAATGTATGCCCTGCTTTTAGGTAGATAAGAGCAGGGCAGAGAACTCCTCCTGTGTTTGCTCTTTCTTAATTGCCTTTAACTCAAAATAATCCTCATGCCAAAGTGGTATATTTTGAGGTGACATATTCTGACCTACTTCAGTAGCTTTCAAATAGTTCACTTTCAAGTAGCTCTTTAAATATTTTTGGAATGCATTCTCTTATAGAAAAATGTCTTAAATGATGGGGAGGTTTCTGGTAGCTCACGAAGTTGAGTTATCACATTAAGTGCTTGAAATAATATGTATTTGTAGCAGAAAATAATATAAACCCAAACTCCAAGATATACAGGTGAAATGAAACAGAAAAAAAAACTCCTCTCTCGCTCATCAGAAAATAATGGTAAATCCTTTATTTTGAACTCTTGTGCTTGTGCTTGAGGAAAAGAAGATTTAGAGGAGTATGAGGCCTGAGATACTATACTACTGTTGAGCTTCTATAATATAAATTATTAAATTTATATTATAAATTTTGGTTACTTTTAAGTGCTTTATAGTAGAACATGATGTTGTCAATGAAAAATTAATCAGTCAATCTAAGAGAAATGGAAAATTTTATTTGAGCCAAATTAAGGATTATAACCCGGGAACAACATCTCAGAAAACTCTGAGAACTGTGCTGCCTATTAGAAATCAAGGCACAGTTATATAAGTTTTTTGAGACAAAGGTCTGGACATTAAATGATGTATTATTGACTGTGTACACAAGCCAGACATAAGCGTCATTGTGGTCCCTTACAAGAGCAAGAAGGAAGTTATCTTTTAAGGAGTTGGCTTTTTGGTGCTAGGAGAATGTTGCTCTTTATGGTGGAGCAAGTATTTCTGCCAGTGGGGGTGGGGGTCTGCTTGATGCATAATGCAGATCCACAGTGCAGAGTAGGGGGGAAAGAGGAGGACAAAGGGCAGAGAAAAAAGTTCATATTTAATTTTTTCTAGCCTTGCCATAAGATATGAATTTTATTTCACAATTTCCCCCTTTTGATCATTAATCTTTCAATAGAAAGCATTAGGTGATCAAATATTTGGCCCCTTAATGCTTGGGTGGATGCTTGCCTGTCCAGGCCAATCATGTTCCTCAATGCTAGGTCCTAATAACACTGTTCTCTCTTTTCGGAGGTAATGCTAGCAGAATGTTCAGCAAGGTCCTACAGTCAATTCCCAGTAGAATAGAAAATACAAACAGACCAATCACAAGTACTGAAATTTAAACAGTGATAAAAATCTTCCAGCAAACAAAAGTCCAGGACCAGGTGGCTTTATAAGTGAATTCTATCAAACATTTAAAGAAGAATTAACACCTATACTTCTCAAAATATTCCAAAAAGTTGCAGAGGAATCAATGCTCCCAAGCGCATTCTACAAAGGCACCATCACCTGATACCAAAACCAGACAAAGACATCCCCAATAAAAGAAAATTACAAGTTAATATCACTGACGAACACAGACTCAGAAATTCTCAACAAACTAAAAGCAAACCAAAGCCAACAACACATTAAAAAGAACATACACCATGATCAAGTGAGATTTATGCCAGGGCTGCAAGTCTTCAATATACATAAATCAATCAATGAGATACACCAGATTAACCAACTGCAGGATAAAAACTATATGATCATCTCAATAGAGGCAGAAAAAATTTTCAAAAAAATTCAACACCGATTTATGATAAAAACTCGAGAAAGTCAGCATAGAGGGAATCTACCTCAGCATAATAAAGACCATATATGACAAAGTCACAGGTAACATCATTTTCAACAGTGAAAAGCTGAAAGCATTTCCTCAAAGATCAGAAAAAAAGACAAGCATGTCCTCTCACTACTTTTATTCAACATAGTTTTGGAAGTCCTAGCCCTGGCAATCACAGAAAAAAGAAATAAAAGGAATCCAAATTGGAAAATAAGTAAAACTGTTACTGTTTGCAGATGACATGATACTATACATAGAAAATCCTAAAGATGCTACCAGAAAACTACTAGAGCTCATCAATGAATTTGGTAAACTTGCAGGATAAAAATTAATGCACAAAAATCTTTTGCATTTCTATACACTAAAATGAAAGATCACAAAGGGAAATCAAGGAAAAAATTCCATTTACCATCACATCAAAAAGAATAAAATACCAAGGAATAAACCTACCTAAGGAGGTAAAAGACCTGTATGCAGAAGATTATAAGACACTGATGAAAGAAATCAAAGACGACACAAACAGATGGAAAGATATAACATGTTCATGGATTGGAAGAATCAATATTTTCAAAATGACTATACTACCCAAAGCAATCTACACATTCAATGCAATCCTTATGAAATTACCAATAGCATTTTTCACAGAAGTAGAACAAAAAACTTTACAGTTTGTATGGAAACACAAAAAAACCCCAAAGAGCCACAGCAATTTTGAGAAAGAAAAACGGAGCAGAAAGAATCAGGCTCCCTGACTTCAGACTATACTACAAAGCTACAGTAATCAAGACAGTATGGTACTGGCACAAAAACAGACATATAGATCAATGGAACTGAATAGAACGCCCAGAGATAAACCCACGTACATATGGTCACCTAATCTATGAAAAATGAGGCAAGAATATACAGTGGAGAAAAGAAAGCCTCTTCAATAACTGGTGATGTGAAAACTGGTTAGCTACAGGTAAAAGAGTAAAATTAGAACACTCCCTAACACCATACACAAAAATAAACTCAAAGTGGATTAAGGACCTAAACATAAGGCCAGATAATATAAAACTCTTAGAGGAAAAAATGGGCAGAACACTCTTTGACATAAATTACAGCAAGACCGTTTTTGACCCACCTCCTAGAGCAATGAAAATAAAAACAAAAATAAACAAGTGGGACCTAATTAAACTTAAAAGCTTTTGCACAACAAAGGAAACCATAAATAAGATGAAAAGACAAACCTCAGAATGGGAGAAAATATTTGCCAACTAAGCACCTTACAAGGGATTAATCTCCAAAATATACAAACAACTCATGCAGCTCACATCAAAAACAAACAAATAAACAACCCAATTAAAAAATGGGCAGAAGACTTAAATAGACATTTCTCCAAAGAAGACATACAGATGGCCAAGAAACACATGAAAGGATGCTCCACATCACTAGTTATTAGAGAAACACAAACCAAAACTACAAGGAGGTACCACCTTACACCAGTCAGAATGGCCATCATTAAAAAATATACAAACAATAAATGCTGGAGAGGGTGTGTAGAAAAGGGAATCCTCTTACACTCTTGGTGGGCTTGTAAATTGATATAGCCACTATGTAGAACAGTATGGAGTTTCCTTAAAAAGCTAAAAATAAAACTACCATGTGACCCAGAAGTCCCAGTCCTGGGTATGTACCCAGAGAAAACCATAATTCAAAGAGGTGCATGCACCCTATTTTTCATTGCAGCAATATTTACAATAGCCAGGACATGGAAGCAACCTAAATGCCCATCAACAGAAGAATAAAGTAGATGTACATATATACAATGGAATGTTACTCAGCCATAAAAAGGAACTAAACTGTGCAATTTGCAGAGCCATGAACGGACCTAGAGACTGTCGTACAGAGTGAAGTAAGTGAGAAGGAACAAAACAAATTTTGTATAATATCACTTATATGTGGAATCTAGAAAAATGATACAGGTAAATTTTTTTGCAAAGCAGAAATAGAGACACAGACATAGAGAACAGATGTGTGGATACCAGGGGGGGATGAGGGATGGGATGAATTGGGAGGTTGGGTTTGACATATATGCACTACTATGCATAAAATAGATAACCTGTAAGAACCTACTGTATAACACAGGGAACTCAACTCAGTTCTCTGTGGTGATGTAAATGGGAAGGAAATCCAAAAAAGAGGGGATATATGTATATGTATATCTGATTCACTTTGCTGTACAGCAGAAGCTAGCACATTATAAAGCAACTATACTCCAATAAATATTAATAAAAAAATAAACACATGGGACCTACTTAAACTTCAAAGCTTTTGCACAGCAACGGAAACCATATACAAAACAAAAAGACAACCATCAGAATGGGAGAAAATATTTGCTAATGAAGTGACCAACAGGGATTAATCTCCAAAATATACTAACAGTACTTGTGACTCAATATAAAAACAAAAAACAAAAAAACAACCCAATCAGAAAATGGGCCAAATATCTAAATAGACATTTCTCCAAAGATGGCCAAAAAGCCCATGAAAGGATGCTCAACATCACTAATTACTTGAGAAATGCAAATCAAAACTACAGTGAGTTATCACCTCACACTGCTTAGAATGGCACTCATCAAAAAAATCTACAAAAAGTAAATGCTGGAGAGGGTGTGGAGAAAAAGGAGCCCTCCTACACTGTTGGTGGATTGTAAATTTGTACAGCCACTATGGAGAACAGTATGAAGTTCCTTAAAAAACTAAAAATAAAACTATCATAGGATCCAGAAATCCCTCTCCTGTGCATATATCTGGAGTAAATCATAATTCAGAAGGATACATGCACCCCAATATTCACTGCAGCACTATTTACAATAGTCAGGACATGGAAGCAACCTAAATGTCCATCAATGGATACATAGATAAAGAAGATGAGGTACATATATACAATGGAATATTACTCAGCCATAAAAAGAATGAAAGAATGCCATTTGCAATGACACTGATTGGACCTAGAAATTGCCATACTGAGTGAATTCAGTTAGAAAGAGAAAGACAGTATCATATGCTATCACTTATATGTAAAAATCTAAAAAAGTTGTACAAATGAATTTATTTACAAAACAAATCGAGTCACAGATGTAGAACACAAACTTATGGTCATGCAAGGAGAAAGGCAGGGAGGGATAAATTGGGAGATTGGGATTGACATATACATATTACTATATATAAAATAGACAGTTTATAAGGACCTACTGTATAGCACAGGTAACTCTACTCAGTACTCTGTAATGGACTATATGGGAAAAGATTCTAAAAAAGAGTGGATGTATGTATATGTATAACTGGTTCACTTTCCTATACAGCAGAAACTAAGACAGCATTGTAAATCAACTATCCTCCAATAACAATTAATTTCAAAAAAACAAAAATATATATTGCCTTGTTATAAAATGTGAATTTTATTTCACTATTTCCCCCCTTTGATCATTAATATTTCCATAGGAAGCATTAGGTGATCAAATATTTGGTCCCTCAATGCCAGGGTGGTTGCTTCCCTGCCCTGAGTTCATCATGGTCTTCAGTGCCCAGTCCTAATCGCCCAGTTTTCACTTTTTGGTGGATTATACTAGTAGAATCTTCAGCAAGGTCCTACAGTCAATTCCAAGTGGTCCAATAAGATTTAAGCTAATTTTCCTAATAAGTAAATTGTGTATGTCCATTATGTTAGACACTCTAAATGTGATCAAAATTTCAAGTGTTTTAGAAATCATTATCTTAGTACCCATAGATGACACAAAGCACAAAAGGCAAGAAACTGTCACCTTATAAGCTCCACAAACTAATTAAAATTGCCAGTGGACCAACAATATCATTAGCAAAGATTTAAGCCAGTATTCTCCTGACCCGAACCATTTCCCTAGTATTTCCCCTAAAACTGGGAAGAGGAGTGTTCAGAGCTGAAATCTGACTCTTTATATGGGTCATAAGTTGGTTACGTTTGAAGACTCAATGGGTATAAAGTTGCAGCATTCAGTATGTATTATAGCACAAGTTCTCCCTTGAAAAACAGTTAAAATATTAAGGCCCAGGCGATTCTGTAAGACTACACTTCTTATCATGGAGACTTCTGAATTAAGCAAGTTAATGGCTTGATTACTATCATTCAAAACTTGCTGAGTAAATTTAGTTAAATTATGTATGTGACTAATGATACCATCTATTCCAAGTGAAGGAACAAATATTGAGATCAAATGATCATACCTTTGGAAAACTGATTGAGACCAGTGTGCCCACATTAAAGACAGATTGACAGGGGTTGTTTCCAAGACGACCTTGGTGACCTTGAGCCTAAGGGAAAACAATTATATATCTTCCTAACCAACCTGGGGGGAGAGCCAAGGGCCTAAACTTGTTCTATAAATCTATTGTGTCCTGTTAGGAGCTACCCAATACTCCACATCTAATGAAAAGGAGTATTTATGTTCATGTTCAGAACTGGCATTATCAGTTGGCCAGATAAGGGGGTCTCACTTAGTGATACTGGTGGTAACATTAGCTTGCATGCTGTTAGAGTTTCTTTCTTTTAAAATAAAATTTCTAAGGGCTATCCAATTAGAGCCTTGGAGAGGAGAATTCCAACAAGGCAACCTGGGAATACTGGACATAGGTACTTGGCCACAAACCCAGCAATTTGATGGATTTTTGAAATTTATATGCGATTGAGCCCAAGAAATACATTTGTTCATAAGCAAAAGTGTGAGCAATTGTCAAAGTAATCAGTATACAGGCCTGGTCCAGCATCTTGTGTCAGCTGTCTACTTCAGATGTCATCTTCTTCTGGTTTGGTAGTGTTGATCTTAGTTAAAGTCAGGTGTCAGAAACAGGAATTGCAGTTCATTCAGGAGAGGTCTGATGTGGTACTTTCCAATGTGGCTGTAAATAGTCCTTTATCTGATGTCTTTTCCAGTATGCATAATCACCTGGTTGTAGGTCACAGATAATCCAACCTTAATCAAAAGTTAGATTACTGTGATAACTTGAAAAAGAGGCTTAGACTGTCCTTCTAACAACTAAGCTTTAAAAGGAGCTATCTGGGAAGTGAGTTTTAGCCAGTAAATACAGACCTTAGTTAATAAAATTAAAATTCAACATCTACTGAAACATAATCCTTTTCTCTCTATAATTATCTTCATTTCTACAAAATATAGCTAAATTAAGACTAATTTGGTTGCAAAAAAGTTCTGGTTAATTGATCACATGGGCTCTTTTAAATTGGCTTTGCTGGAACTTTTCATAATAAATCTGATTGAACTTTAAAAAACTTTAATGCCAGGGAAGACACACAAAGAGTATGTCACAGATTCCAACTGTAATATCTATAGATTTAGGTGATAGATTTTGATGAATTCCTCTCTTCTCAAGGTCCCCCAAATAGAGATTCCTGTACCTGTTAGGAGGTGGCCTTCCTTATGTATCTGAGAAAGCTGATGGGAACTTAAGAGTTTCCAAATTCTAGAAACATCAGGTAGAGAGAAAAGATAAATATTTCACTTCTACTTACAGAGGTGTAATTTAAAGATTTCCTTATACCTGGAAAACACAGGTTACAAACCAGTAATATTTCAGACAAAACCCAAAAATTATAACCATACCTATAATTTTGCTCATTCTGATGTGACTAATCCTTGATCTTAATCTTCCATTAACAGTTTTATGAAGCCATCAGGTTTTCCATTAGAATATTTAATTTTACCCAGTTCAGTGGTATGATCTGAAAGTTATTAGAAACCTGTACTATGAATCTTCTTGAAGATGAAACATACTTTTGCAAAAGCATCAGAGTAAAAAAACTGTCTATGAATGATAAAACAGTTAAACAATGCAAGGATAAATAAACTCATTTACTTCTGTGACACACAATTTAAGATAATAAGTAGAATTGTGGCTGATATAATTTACCAGAACATACCAAAATTTTAGGAGCTCCATATAATTTCTAGAATATCTATATTAATAACTTTTACCCATATGATACAGACTAAGAAGTTCTATCACCAGTCATTTGACAATGCTTCCCATGCCTAATTAGTTTAATATTCCTCTCTCTGAGGATGGAGAGAAATCAAATATTTTGAGGTGCTCCAGGAACCCTTTAGAAAACTCGAAAGTTAGCTAGAGGTCAAATGAACTTCATTTAGAATTTGATGTTTGGGAAGTTTGTCAAAAATATCAAAAAGTTTCAAAACACCTGGTCAAATAGGATCATAGTTCACTGTGAAACAATATCTATTCATTTAACCAAAGGAACAATAAAAGATCTCAGAGGTTGTCATGAATCAATTAACTGCACAGAAACTCACACAATCTATTACCAAAAGCAGTTAAACATTTTAAGAAAACTTTGTCCTCCTAGAGAGAAAACTAAATTCAGGTTTTGGACAACTTTAACTTTAAAATTCATCTTCTTAATTAAATTCAATCTTATCTTAGTCAGTCTGAACATGCACAAAACTCTCTCAGTGTTCTTCCTCCACAAACCCTCCACAGTTTTCTGTATCCATACTAATCTGTTCCTTATTTTCTTTTCCATTTGAAAACAGCCATCTCTAGGAGAAAAGTACCCTTTTTCCCTTTAACAAAATGCATTTCCATTCCTCACACCTTCTTTTACTGAAAACACGCATCTTACATTCCTGGCATACTGAAATGTTTCCCTTTTTATTTTAGTAGCTTTAATTACATATATTACAATTTTAACACTTAAAAGCTAGCAAAAACCAAGAAGCACGTAATTGGGAACTGTTTGCCATATCACCATTTCCTGACTGGAAAACTTATGCTTTAGTCTTCCTCTCCTAAGAAGGCAAAGGTAGGTAAACTTAGATTCGCCAGCAATTGATGTTCCAATATTTTATCTTATTAGAGATGATCTACAATAGTCAAAAAATTCCGATCATTTAACTTAATGTAGCAAGTTATGAAAGTCATGAGAGACTATTCCTAAGTAGACATTCCTAAGACATAATTATTCCTGAAAGAGTTTACCTAAAAGCTCTTATCTCATTTACCTATATTTCATTTACACAAAAGTATTATCATATCAAGCTATTTTTTTCTGATACACATTGTCACAGGAATAAGATCTTATTTGATTTATAGTAAACCAAGGTACAATAAGAGTATTATAATTGATGTGGATAACTCTAAAGATGTCTGTATTAATTAAACCAAGAAGCTTAAGCTAACTTTAATACCAGATAGTAATTATTTTTTTCACATCTTTATTGGAGTATAATTGCTTTACAATGGTGTGTTAGTTTCTGCTTTATAACAAAGTGAATCAGCTATACATATACAAATATCCCCATATCTCCTCCCTCTTGCGTCTTGCTCTCACCCTCCCTATCCTACTCCTCTAGGAGGTCACAAAGCACCGAGCTGATCTTCCTGTGCTATGCGGCTGCTTCCCACTCGCTATCTATTTTACATTTGGTAGTGTATATATGTCCATGCCACTCTCTCACTTCGTCCCAGCTTACCCTTCCCCCTCCCTGTGTCCTCAGGTCCATTCTCTATGTCTGTGTCTTTATTCCTGTCCTGCCCCTAGGTTCTTCAAAACCAGTTTTTTTTTTTAAGATCCCATATAGATGTGTTAGCATATGGTATTTGATTTTCTCTTTCTGACTTACTTCACTCTGTGTGACAGACTCTAGGTCCATCCACCTTACTGCAAATAACTCAGTTTCATTCCTTTTAATGGCTGAGTAATATTCCATTGTGTATATGTGCCACATCTTCTTTATCCATTCATCTGTTGATGGACACTTAGGTTGCTTCCATGTCCTGACTATTGTAAATAGAGCTGCAATGAACATTGTGATACATGACTCTATTTGAATTATGGTTTTCTAAGGGTATATGCCCAGTAGTGGGATTGCTGTGTCGGATGGTAGTTCTATTTTTAGTTTTTTAAGGAACCTCCATACTGTTCTCCATAATGGCTGTATTAATTTACATTCCCACAAACAGTGCAAGAGTGTTCCCTTTTTTCCACACCCATTCCAGCATTTATTGTTTGTAGACTTTTTAGTGATGGCCATTATGACTGGTGTGAGGTGATACCTCATTGTAGTTTGTTGTTGTTGTTGTTGTTGTTGTTGTTGTTTTTCGGTACACAGGCCTCTCACTGCTGTGGCCTCTCCCGTTGCAGAGCACAGGCTCTGGACATGCAGGCTCAGCGGCCATGGCTCACAGGCCCAGCCACTCCACAGCATGTGGGATATTCCTGGACTGAGGCACAAACCCATGTCCCCTGCATCAGCAGGCAGACTCTCAACCACTGCGTCACCAGAAAAGCCCCCTCATTGTAGTTTTGATTTACATTTCTCTAATGATTAGTGATGTTGAGCATCCTTTCATGTGTTTGTTGGCAACCAGATATTAATTCTTTTTAAAAATATTTATTCATTTGGTTGTGCCAGGTCTTAGATTCGGCACATGTGGTCTTAGTTGTGGCATGCAGGATCTTCATTGCAGCATGTGGGATATTTTTCTTTTCAGTTGCATCATGTGGGATCTTTAGTTGTGGTATGTGGGATCTTTAGATGCAGCATGTTGGATCTTTAGTTGCAACATGTGAACTCCTAGTTGTGGCATGTGGGATCTAGTTCCCTGACCAGGGATCAAACCTGAGCCTCCTGCATTGGGAGTGCAGTCTTAGCCACTGGGTCACCAGGGAAGTCTTCAGATATTAATTCAATAAGGAGTATTTTCCAGATCATGTGAACCAAAAATCCATTCTGACCAGTTTCTTTTATATTTCTGAGTGTTTATTTAAGTACTTAATTTCCTTTAAGCCAATTAAATAAAGCTCTTTTACAAATTAACTTTGGCAATACCACACGTCTACAACACACACATATAGACTCACAAAAACACATAAAGACAGAGACCGTACGGTCCCGTTCCAAAATTTCAGCCATGAATCAGGTACAGTAAGTCCCCTATATATAAATGAGTTCCATTCTGAGAGTGTGTTTGTAAGTTCAATTTGTTCATAAGTCCAACAAAGTTAGCCTAGGTACCCAACACAGTTGGTTATATAGTACTATACTGTAATAGGTTTATAATACTTTTCACACAAACAATACATAAAAATACAAACACCACAAATAAAGAAAATATTTTTAATCTTAACAGTACAGTATCTTGAGCTAACTTACATGATTGGACATGTGAACGCATGTTTGCATCTTTGAAAGTTCACAGCTTTAAGGTTTGTATGTAGAGGACTTACTATAAAGTAACATGAAACCCATCAGTTACAAAAGAGGTTGAATTTAAAATGGGTTTCTGGCGGATGGACCAAATCAAGGTCACATTTCTAGGTGGCTAAACAATTTTTACTAATACTTATAGAGAAAACACTTAAGACTTCTCTTTGTCCTTGACAAGACAAGTTCCAAATTACCTATACTCTCTCCTGAAATTTGCATTTTAAAAAGATAGCAGAGATAAGGTTCCTGGAGAAGACCAGGTAGAACATTTGCATCTCAAAGACATAAGAGGAAAAAGGAAAGTTCATTCAAGGAGGCCTTTGTTCCCTTAAAGTCAAAATTTTTTCTCAAAATTACAAACCTCTTAAGATAGATAAGGGGGAAAGAAACAGACAAGATGGTGGAGTAGAAGCACATGAGCTCAACTCTTCTTACAAAAACAACAAAATTACAAATAACTGCTGAACAACCATCACCAAAGTACCCTGGAACTTACCAGAAAAGATACCCTACATCTGAAGACAAAGAGGAAGCCACAATAAGATGGTAAGAGGGGTGCAGCCACAATAAAATCAAATCCCATACCCACTGGGTAAGCAACCTAAAAACTGGAAAATAATTATATACCAGAGGTTCTCCCACAGGAGTGAAAGTTCTGAGCCCCAAGTAAGGCTCACCTCTGGGGGTCTGGCAATGGGAGGAGAAGACCCCAGAGAATTTGGCTTTGAAGACCAGCAGAGTTTGATCACAGGAATTCCACATCACTGGGAGACACAGAAACTCCACTCTTGGAGGGTGCACACAAGGTCTTGTGTGCACCAAGACCCAGAGAAAAAAGCAGTGACCTCATAAAAGCCTGTGCCAGATCTACCTGCTAGTATTGGAGGGTCTCCTGCAGAGGTGGGGGGTGGCTGTGGGTCACTGCAGGGACAAAGACACTGGTAGCAGTAGCTCTGGGTAATACTCATTGGTGTGAACCTTCCTAGAGGCTGCCTTTTCTCACCAAACCCTGCCCCACCAAGTAGCCAGTAGGCTCCAGTACTGAGAAGCCTCAAGACAAACAACCAACAGGGGGAACAAAGCCCCACCCATCAGTAGACAGGCTGCTTAAAGTCTTACTGAGAACATAGCTGCTGGCTAAACACACCTCTTGACAGAGTGCTGCCCAGCAGGGGGACAAGATCCAACTCCACCCACCAATGGGCAGGACCAGTCCCTCCCACCAGGAAGCCTGCATAGGCCTCTTAGCCTCATTCACCAGGGGTCAGACAGCAGGAGCAAGAACTACAAGCTTGCAGCCTGTAGAACAGAAACTGCAATAAAAAAAAGTTAGACAAAATGGGATGGCAGAGGAATACGTCCCAGAGGAAAGAACAAGATAAAACCTCAGAAAAAACAACTAAGTGAAGTGGGGATAGGAAATCTACCTGAAAAATAATTCAGAATAATGATAGTAAAGATGATCTAAGATCTCAGAAAAAGAATGGAGTCACAGATTGAGAAGAGAGAATAAAAGTTTAACAAAGAACTGGAAGAACTAAAGAACAAACAGAGATAAACAATAAGATAACTGAAATGAAAAAATACACTAGAAGGAATCAATAGCAGAATAACAGAGGCTGTAGAACTGATAAGTGAGCTGGAAAACAGAATGGTGGAAATCACTGCTGCAGAACAGAATAAAGAAAAAAGGATGAAAAGAAATAAAGGCAGTATAAGAGACCTCTGGGACAACATTAAATGCACCAACATTTGCATTATAAGGGTCCAAGAAGGAGAAGAGAGAAAGGACCTGAGAAAATATTTGAACAGATAATAGCTGAAAACTTCCCTAACATGGGAAAGGAAACAGTAACCCAAGTCCAGGAAGTGTAGAGAGTCCCAGGCAGGATAAACCCAAGGAGGAACATGCTGAGACACATAGTAATCAAATTGACAAAAATTAAAGGCAAAGAAAAAATATTAAAAGCAACAAGGGAAATGCAGCCAATAATGTACAAGGAAACTCTCATGAGGATATCAGCTAATTTCTCAGCTGAAACTCTGCAGGCCAGAAGTGAGTGGCACAATATCTTTAAAGTGATTAAAGGGAAGAAACTGTAACTAAGAATACTCTACCCAGCAAGGCTCTCATTCAGATTTGATGGAGAAACCAAAAGTTTTACAGACAAGCAAAAGCTAAGAGAATTCAGCACCATGAGACCAGCTTTGCAACAAATGCTAAAGGATATTCTCTAGGAGAAAAAGATAAGACCACAACTAGAAACAAGAAAATTACAAATGGGAAAGTTCACCAGTAAAGGCAAACATATAGTAAAGGTAGGAAATCATCCACACACAAATATGATATAAAACCCAGCAAATGTGAGAAGAGGAGAGCCCAAATGCAGGATATTGGAAAGGCATTTGAATTTAAAAGGCCAGCAACTTGAAACAATCCTGTTTATATATATACTGCTATATCAAAACCTCATGGTAACTGCAAACCGAAAATCTACAATAGATACACACACACAAAATAAAAAGGATTCCAAACACAACACTAAAATTAGTCATCAGATCACAAGAGAAGAGAAAAAAAGAGGAAGGGAAGAAAAAAAGACCTACAAAAACAAATCTAAAACAATTAACAAAATGGCAATTAGAAAGTACATATCGATAATTACCTTAAACTTAAATGGATTAAATGCTCCAAGCAAAAGACACAGACTGCCTGAATGGATATAAAAACAAGACCTGCATATATACTGCCTACAAGAGACTCACTTCAGATCTAGGGACACATACAGACAGAAAGTGAGGGGATAGAAAAAGATTTTCCATGCAAATAGAAATCAAAGGAAAGTTGGAATAGCAATATTTATATCAGACAAAATAAACTTTAAAACAAAGGCTATTACAAGAGACAAAGAAGGACAGTACCATAAGGATCAAGAGATCAATCCAAGAAGATATAACAATTGTACATATATATGCAGCTAACATACAAGCATCTCAATGTATAAGACAAACACTAACAAGCATAAAAGGGGAAATTGACAGTAACACAATAATGGGGGGGACTTTAACACCCCACTTTCATCAATGGACAGATCATCAAGAGAAAATCAATAAGGAAACACAGGCCTTAAATGACACATTAGACCAGATGGACTTAATTGAAATTTATAGAGCATTCCACCCAAAAGCAGCAGAATACACATTCTTCTCAAGTACACATGGAACATTCTCCAGAATTTATTACATGCTGGGCAAAAAGCAAGCCTCAGTAAATATAAAAAGAAAAACATTGAAATCACATCAAGCATCTTTTCCCACCACACGCTATGAGGTTAGAAATCAACTACAATAAAAAAGCTGTAAAAAAACACAAACATGTGGAGGCTAAACAATATGTTTCTAAACAATAAGTGGATCACTGAAGAAATCGCAGAGGAAGTCAAAAAATACCTAGAGAAAAATGAAAATGAAAGTACGACAATCCAAAACCTAAGGAATGCAGCAAAAGCAGTCCTAAGAGGAAAGTTTAGAGCAAAGCAATCTTACCTCAGGAAATAAGAAAAATCTCAAATAACCAGCCTAACCTTCCATCTAAAGCAACTAGAGAAAGTAGAACAAACAAAACCCAAAGTTAGTAGAAGGAAAGAAATCATAAATATCCAAGCAGAAATAAATGAAATAGAGATGAAGAAACTAAAAGCTGGTTCTTTGAAAAAATAAGCAAAAATGATACAATTTTAGAGTCATCAAGAAAAAGAGGGAGAATGCTCAAATAAATAAAATTAGAAATGAAAAAGGAGAAGTTAAAACAGATACCACAGAAATGTAAAGGATCATAAGGGGCTACTAAAAGCAACTATATCCCAATAAAATGGACAACTTAGAAGAAATGGACAAAATTTTAGAAAGGCACAATCTCCCAAGACTGAACCAGGAAGAAATTGAAAATATGAACAGACCAATCACAAGTAATGCAATTGAAACTGTGATTAAAAAATTTCCCAACAAACAAAAGTCCAGGACCAGATGGCTTCACAGGTGAATTCTATCAAACATTTAGAGAAGAGCTAACACCAATCCTTCTTAAACTATTCCAAAACTTTGCAGAGGAATGAACATTCCTGAGCTCATTCTATGAGGCCACCATCACCCTGATACCAAAACCAGCCAAAGATACCAAAAACCAAAAAATTACAGGCCAATATCACTGATAAACACAGACAAAAAATCCCTCAATAAAATAGTAGTAAACAGAATCCAACAGTATATTAAAAGGATCATATACCATGATCAAGTGGGATTTATTCCAGGGATGCAAGGATTTTTCAATATCTGCAAGTCAATCAGTTTGATATACCACATCAACAAATTGAAGAACAAAATTTGCATGATGATCTCATTAGATGCAGGAAAACTTGAAAAAATAGGCCATCATTTGTCCTAGTACATACCAATGCAAACATTTTGAAGTGTTTAAACCAAAAGCTAAAAGAAAATAAAGCTCTTTGGAGTTTTTTATTTTTATTTTTTTCCTTTATGAAAACTAACTTCTCCCATTCTTCTAGTATGAAGTGATACATATCCATAGCAGAAAACCAAAATGAGTAAGAAGAAAAACAAAAATCACAGATAAGTCTGTCATCCAGACATACTCACACTGAAGATGTTGATGCCTTTGTATGTACCTATCTCTAGCTGTATTTGCATATTGGAAAGTGTTTACTTGCAACAAATTTGCATCCTATTATACATATAATTTTAATCTACTTGCATGATATATAGGTATATTGGGGAACACATTTTCTTGCCTAAAATTCAAATATATTTACTACTGCTTGTACTTGGTGTTATTGAATAAGTGATTTAATTATTACTTCATTTTTGTGACATTTGGAAGTTTCCATTTTTGATGCAAAAACACTGCTGTGGTGATCATCCTGTTAGCTAGTATCTGTTTACATTTAGGGCTGTTTATTTTAGGTTTTTTTTCTTATATTTTAAAATAAATACATACGCATTGTTTAAAAAAAAGATAAATAGGGGAGGTTTTGGGAGTGGTAAAAGGATCGGTAGGCTGTGGATTATCTTTGGGCCACACATCTGGTCCTATAAAAACTAGATTTGTAAAACAAGGACAGTTGCTTTTAATTCCTTAAGAGCTAGCCCTACAACTATTTTTCCCTGCTAATTTAATTTTAGGAAAGAGAAAAGCACTTACCACTGTTGTTTCCAGTACCCTGCCGGCAGAGATCCAGAAGACTGCGGGCTGTAATTGTGCACTAAAAATTCAGCTTTGGAATGCTAAAAGAACCCCATTTTGTCCATTTCAGGGCCCAATTTCTTTTCATTCTCAATTAAGTACTTGCAAGTATATATAAACCCAGCTGGTATTCCCATAGGTGGCTATTTTTCCATGGACCAAGGGGTGGGGGGATGGTTTCAGGATGATTCAAGTGCATTACATCTATTTTGCACTTTATTTCTATTATTATTACATTGTACTATATAATGAAGTAATTATATAACTCACCATAATGCAGAATCAGTGGGACCCCTGAGCTTGTTTTCCTGCAACTAGATGGTCCCATCTGGAGGTGATGGGAGACAGTGACATGTGAAGTGTGTTGCTTATGTCCAGTCTACTCCGTAATCTCGTTTTGGTTGCTGTCACTGCAGAAAACGCCGCTTCAAAAAGGTAGGATGTTGGAAATGGAAGCAGGCTTTTCAGTGCTTTTGTGGCAATCTCTGGGTGGTCTGCCTTGACTTTAATCCAGAAAGTATGGAGATTTGAACTTGTCTCAAACATACTTTTAAGCCACCATCATGTGTGATCTCAAGCAATTGACCCTCTTCTAGCACGGACAAAGTTGATTCACCTGGCTTATTCACAAATGGGTCACAGATCCATTCCTTCCCAGTTTGGGGGTCTTTTGTGGTTGGAAAGTAATGCTCAAATTCTTTTGAAAGCTGAGATAGGTGATCAGGCACCAGCTGGGAGAAAGAAGGCCCTGGCTCAGTCTCTTTCAAAATCTCTGCTCATGTTTGAAACATGTCAAAAATCCTAATGTTCACTCGCCGGCTCCATAATTCCAGTTTGGCTTTGAATGCAGCCACTTTATCTGCCAACTTGAACACAGTTGTCATTCTCTCCTGAAGTGACAGGTTGAGTCTGTTGAGCAGGTTATGTCACACAAGGAAGCAAGTTTTGCAAACCATTCTGTGTCACTGAAATGTGCTGCCAGTGGTGACTGTTCTTCTAAAAGAAATCTCTGGAGTGGCTCTTGTAACCCAAAATCTCTGGCCAGTGATCTACCTTTAGAAAGCCATCTCATTTCCATGTATAGGAGAAGACGTGTGTGCTCTACGTCCATCTCCTTACAGAGCCGCACAAACAGACGTGAGTTAAGGACATGTACCTTAATGCGGTTGATAATTTAAATCACATCCTGCAAAATATTGTTAAGTTCTGGTGACATTTTTCAGCTAGCCAACAATTCTCTATGGATGACACAGTGTGGAAACTCACATTCAGAAGCAACCTCTTTGACCTGAGTAGTGAAAGCAGAAAGCCATCCAATCATGGCAGCAGCTCTGTCCATGCATATACCAACACAAAATGACCAATTCAGTTTTCCTGATATGTAATTATTCAAAGACTTGAATAGTTCTGCAACTGTGGTGTTCGTTGGTCACAAAGTACACGTAACTTATCCTCATGCACATCTTCCTGAAAAATATATCACAGAAAAACAAGCTTTGTTTTCTTGTTGTCAACATCAGTAGACTCGTGAACCTGGATTGTGTACCAAAGTGTCTCATGAATCCTCTCTAACAATTGTGCCTCAATATCCTCTGTTATGTCATCATTCATCTAGTGATGGTGCTAGCTGAAAGAGGAACACGTGCCACCTTTTGAACTGTAGCCTCTCCTAAAAGTTCATGACTAATGTCCTTAGCAGCAGGCAGGATCAACTCTTCACCAATAGTAAAACACTTCTTAGCTTTAGCAATGCAGTTAGCCACTAAGAATGATGCTCTCAGTGCAGATACATTTGATGAAGCGGTGGCCTTCAATAATTGCTTCTGTTCTTTGTGTTCACGTGTTTTCCTTTTGAAAAACTCCAAAGGCTTGTCTTTTAATGCCGTGTGCTTGGTCTCCATGTGGTGAAGCAGTTTTGAAGGTTTCAGGGCTTCTTTAGGTACCTATATATAATAATGTCTGAAGGAATTTTTAAATTTTGAGATTTTTATGAATACAACACAAGAATTCAGAGAATCCCTTAAAATTCCCTCTTTAGTGAAAATTAGATATAATTTATTCTAACTACACTAAATAGATATAATCACTATAAAGATATAGAGTGGAGTTTTGAGATAGGTTTCCAGTTCCTCCTCACTAAGGATCCGGTGGAAATCTAATCCTGTATAGTTAATAGAAGAAGGCCTGTTTGGTCCAGTCTGGATTCCTTTTCACCCTGTTTCTCCTGAACTTTTTTATGTCCCTGAATTTCACGTTACTCAAAATTTGTGCTAGAATTGCTCAGATAATTTGCAAATTATTCTCAGAATTTACTTAGGTTATTCCTCAAAATTCCCTTTAAGGACATCTTTACAAAAATAAGTAGGTTTTCACAAGGGATTTGTTTTTTTCCTTATCTTTTGCAAAATCTTTGTTACCTCCTTTATTTGTTAACCAGGGAAACAGCTCATGTCTTTGTTGGTTCTGCAACTCTCTAACCTGAGTAACTCTTCCTGCCTAAGTTACTCTCAAACAGTGTTCTTTTGTCTCTGCTGTTAAAATACTGCAGGAATGGGGTGGTCTAGAGTCAAGTGGGATTGCTATACATTTTGTTTATTCTAATCCTTTGCGTGGGAGGTATCACTACTTGGTTGGAATCCACACTAGATATGAATTACCTCCTCCTCCTATATTTTTCAGAGTGTAATAATGTCAAGGGCTTACCATGCACTTCTTTTCTAATCACTTGGCTTCTGTCAACAAATATACTTTATGAAAAAAAATAGGATTCCTCTGTTATGCCTAAGTTTTTTGAGTGCAAACTTAGCTCAGAGCACGTGGGTGACTAGTCATGGAGCTGGTAAGGGTAGGGAAACTTTTATCAGAACTGGGTTAGAATTTCTGGAACTGAGATTCTAGGCTCTGGTGTCCTTCTGAAGTCTGTGAAACTACCTTGTCTAGGAAAGGTCACTCTGGTAGAAGATAATGTCACCCCTGGGAAAAAGACAAGTCAGGTACATAACAGTATTTTTTATTGTTCTAGCAACTTTACAAGGTAGAAATTTTAATAAACTTAGAGTTTGATATGTCTCAAAGACAACATATGGCTTTTGTTTATAGGATGTTATTTTTTATGAAAGCACTCTGTTCCTTTCCTCTGTTTTGTCGTTTCCTGAAACCACAAAATCTTTCAAGACACACAACTATATGAGCTAATGTTTTCCATTCATTCAGGATCTGTTTTACTGATGTTTCAAATCTGAGATGAAAATAAATTAAAAAAAAAGCATTTTAAGCCAGGGTGATGATTATGTCTGTTTAGTTTCTTGTATGTTTACAATCTCCTGTCATATTCTCTGGGAATTCTTCCAGCCAGGGGAAAGTGTTTAAGTTTTTATACATTTTATTTCAACAAACTTAATTACCCTATGGATATTTGAACAATGTAAGGGTTCCAGTTTTCACAATACTTGACAGTAGGACACCATGAACATGTGCACAGAGCTGAGAAATGTGATTGATAATTCACCACTAAGTGAAAATGTCTTCACTTTTCTTTGGGGCTAATCACATTCTTCAAGGTTATATGAGGTACTGGCTGTTTGAGAGAACATAGTTTGTTAGGTTTAACTGAGGGAAATATAATAAAGCTCATATGCTTTCTTGGAGGATATAGAGTTACTAGTGGTTTCCCTAGAAAATGAAGAGGCAAGAGTGAGTAAATGATTGTCAACTTTCACTTTTTAAATTAAATTTACATTCACTCAAGATTATGAGGTAATTATGTAAGTTGCTGGGAAAAATATTAACAGCACATTAAAAAACTGAAATAGCTTTGTCTCTGTCTAGGGCATTGCTAGGTGTATAAATAATTTGTATTTGAATGTATCTTTTTTAATGTATTGTAAGATTGAGCTTCCCTTGCCTTCTCACCATAAAAAGGAGAAATATGTTGTGTCATGTGGCAATGACGAACTTTATCTAAGCCCTGTGCTTCCAGAAAGCAGGGACAGTTGAAAAATCCCCCCATCCCTTTGTGTTCCAAACAACTAACAACAAAGGACCCCCCTGTTCTGGTGTATTCTGAGAACTAACTGCCTCTACCATTCAGATAGCCTCACTGTTTTCCCTCTTCATGACCCCTTTTTCTACCAACTCTATAAAGGCTCATACTTCCTTCCTTTTCTTTGAGTGTTCCTCATTAATGACTGTTCTCTCTATTGCAATAACCTGAATAAATTCATGTCCTTAATTTTCCAGTGCATTGTGTCTTTGACAGTTTGGTGCTATGACTCAGATGGGATTCCAACTTGCTTTGGATCCCTGTTTATTCCACCCAAGTAACCAGGGATCTCAGAGCCTTTTTGCACTCTATTCTTGACTGGTGATCCACGTATCCAATGGTGAGTCTG
The DNA here is from genome assembly GCF_964165515.1 of Mesoplodon bidens. NCBI lineage: Eukaryota > Metazoa > Chordata > Mammalia > Artiodactyla > Ziphiidae > Mesoplodon > Mesoplodon bidens. The sequence continues at coordinate 74,221,165 of NC_138163.1, forward strand.
ATTCTTGGTCCTGTGTTCCAGACTCTTGTCCACTGATAGTTCAGTAAGGATTTGATTGTTTCTGAATAATCACTTGATTTTTCATGCCAGGTTATTTTGCTTTGTCTGACCATTTAGTGATTTCTGTAAGGGGATTAATGACTTATAGAGATCTTGTCTCTGTTGAGTGCAAGATGGCAAGGGAATCTGACTTGTTAGCCTTTTCTGTTTGTTTGTCTAACTGTTTTAAGCTCAAATCAGTTAAAGACTCCTACCCAATGACAAGAGAATGGTTCTTTGATAAGAATTGGTGTGTTTTGTAATTTTGTGTTTACTTTTGACTCAGGGTTGAAATAGAATTGAAGCTATATGATTTTTATCTCTCCATGTGTCTGTGAATGTGTCTGTAATTCAGAAAGGCTTTTTACCTCTCATTATGTAAGTGTATAATGCTTTCTGACCTCCAGATGGTATTACCAAATTAAGCTGTAAAAAATCTTAAAGATCTACTCTGATTGGTTTAGGGATAAATAAGTGCTTATATAAAAGGAATGTTCTTAAAATTCCTAGAAAATAAGGACATTGATCTTCCAGTATTTTCAGTGTGTTAAAAAGTAAATGTACAGAAACAAACTCAAAAATGTTTTAAGAATTCAGGTTCACATAATTTAGGTAAACCTTTGGCAAATGAGATTGGTGTAATATTTTTTGTTTAACAAAAACATCTATGTCTTCTCTGATAATCAATGTTAGGCACAACACTTTTAGATTTTTATTATACTTGAGTTATGTTCTTCCTAAACGATACAGGTTTACTGATTGAATCAGCTATCATTAATTCTACTAAATGTTTAAGATTATGAAAAATGTAAATATATGCTTAACCAAATTGAATCATTATTCTGACAAAATTTATTTCAATAATAATTATTTTTTTATTGTATGTCAGCTGAAAGATAATTTCCAAAATCTTTATGTAACTAAAAATCATTTACTAACTTAATTGTCATTGGATGTTTAGATCATTTGCAAGTAAGAAGAATACAGAAACATTATAAAGCATAATTTAAGTTTATATACTTTGGTTCTTATTTTTATATACTACAGAGAAGCGACATCTTTGTGTCTGTTAATGAATGTGTTCATTTTTGCCACTTTGAGAAGTTGTATAAAGGATATGTGTCACCATATAATACTATATTGTATGTATTCATGGGCTCTGCTATTCTGCTGAAAAATGCTCGTGTGTGACAGTTCACACACAAGTTATCTACCTTCTAGTTTTCTCTGAAGAATAGACATGAATTTAAAGTTATAATCAGTATACATAAATGAGACTCTACTAGGAGCAATGGGGTCACAGAAGTTCGACTTTGTATGCAAAGCATGCAGGATATGTTTTTGTTAAGGGAAAAAGAGAGTAGTTTTGGGCTTCCCTGGTGGCGCAGTGGTTGGGAGCCCACCTGCCGTTGCAAGGGATGCGGGTTCGTGCCCCAGTCCGGAAGGATCCCACATGCCACAGAGCGGCTGGGCCCGTGAGCCATGGCCGCTGGGCCTGCGTATCCGGAGCCTGTGCTCTGCAGTGGGAGAGGCCATGGCAGTGAGAGGCCCGTATACTGCAAATAAATAAATAAATAAATAAAATAAAATAAATAAAAATAAATAAGAGAGTAGTTTTCCTAAAGTAAATTTTTTTTACAGAATGAAAAAGAGCAAAGTATACTGCAAAATCTGAGTGGAAATAGAAAGTCATAGAAGTTTCATGAAAGAGGAATTTTATTTACCATGAACAAAGCTGGCTAAGATTTGATTGGTCTCTTCATAAAATTTTCAAAAAGAGCTGTGTTTCCTTTAGTATCAAGTATTATATACATGCAAAACTAGAGTTTGCTTTTTTCTCTCTGTTAAATTGACAAAATTTTCTTGGACTATCAGGTTGCTCTTAATAAAAATTCTATAAGGTTATTTTTTTTATTCTGTGTAATCTGTGTCGATAGCAAATATTCTATGGCTTATGTTGACTTTATTATGCCCTTGATGATTGAAGAGAACAAACACTTCTCACTTAGGGAAGATGTAAGTTGTTTTACAATCATGTTACCTACTATGTTTACTTTAAAAATATTTTATTGTCATTGTGGTTAAATAGGTATCCAAGTACTGCTTCTCAGCAACCTAAAATCCTACCTTAATTAAGTGTTCAAATCTGACAACTTCTGACATTGAATTGAATCTTACTATCTCTTGTACCTAAAACTGTCTGAGATTTCCTGGAGGGCCCTTGGAAAATCATGAAAGATTTGTTCTTTGACCTTGTAAAAAGAGAGGTTCTAATAATAAGTGTTTATTTGAAGTAACAACAAGTGATGTGTTGCATGGCAATAGTTGTCAGATCGGAAGAGATGCTTAGATTTTCTGGCTAAATTGGTACAGATAAATGTTATTAGTATAAATATTTTAGAAATTGTATGCTGTATGGAGACATCCTAGAGATTTGTCAATGACTTCACTGTCAATATGTTTGTATTTATCAGAGTCCTCGTGCTGCTTTGCTTGTTATCAGACAATAATAATGTAGTGTTATCAGTCCTAACTTAAGATTTTTAAAAAATGTTAACTTTGTCACAGCTTCAATTCTTCAATTTTGAATATAGCTACTTTTATATTACTAGTTCCAACTGAAGATTCACGTCACATCATAACCTACAGTTTTATTAATATACACACTTTAAAAAAATGAAGTATAGATAACTTACAATGTTGTGTTAGTTTCTGGTGTACAGCAACGTGATTCAGATATATATATATATATATATATATATATATATATATATATATATATATATATATATATATATATATATATATATATCCCTTTTCAGATTATTTTACATTATAGTTTATTAGAAGATATTGAATATTAGTCCCAGTAGGACTTTGTTGTTTATCTATTTTACATATAGTAGTTTTTATCTGCTAATCGCAAACTTCTAATTTAACCCTGCTCCTCCTTCCCCTTTGGTAACCATAAGTTTGTTTTCTATGTCAGTGAGTTTGTTTCTGTTTTGTAAATAAGTTCACTTCTATGATATTTCAAACTTCACATATGAGTGATGCCATATGACATTTGTCTTTCTGTGTCTGACTTACTTCACTTAATATGATAATCTCTAGGTCCATCCATGTTGCTGCAAATGGCAATATTTTTCATTTTTATGGCTGAGTAACATTCCATTGTATATGTATACACATCTTCTTTATCCATTCATCCATCAATGGACATTTAGGTTGCTTTCATATCTTGGCTATTGTAAATAGTGGTGCCATGAACATTGGGGTGCATGTATCTTTCTGAAATATGGCTTTCTCTGAATATATGCCCAGGAATGGTATTAGGGAATCATATGGTAACTCTATTTTTAGTTTCATTATTTTTAAGGAACCTCCATACTGCTTTTCATATGGATGCACCAATTTACATTCCCACCAGCAGTATAGGAGGGTTTGCTTTTCTCCACATCCTGTCCAACATTTATTATTTGTAGACTTCCTGATGATAGCCATCAACTATTAACCTTATGGGGATTCCTTTGTATGTTATTTGTTGTTTTTCCCTTGCTGCTTTTAATATTTTTTCTTTGTACTTAATTTTTGATAGTTTGATTAATATGTGTCTTGGCATATTTCTCCTTGGATTTATCTTTTATGGGACTATCTGTGCTTCCTGGACTTGATTAACTATTTCCTTTCCCATATTAACGAAGTTTTCAACTATAATCTCTTCAAATATTTTCAGTCCCTTTCTTTTTCTCTTCTTTTTCTGGGACTCCTATAATTCGAATGTTGGTGTGTTTAATGTTGCCCTAGAGGTCTCTGAGACTGTCCTCAGTTCTTTTCATTCTTTTTTCTTTATTCTGCTCTGTGGTAGCTATTTCCACTATTTTATCTTCCAGGCCATTTATCCGTTCTTCTATCTCAGTTATTCTGCTATTGATTCCTTCTAGAGAATTTTTAACTTCATTTATTGTGCTGTTCATCTTTCTTTGTTTGCTCTTTAGTCCTTCTAGGTCCTTGTTAAATGTTTCTTGCATTTTCTCCATTCTATTTCCAAGATGTTGGTTCACCTTTATCATTACTTTGAGTACTTTTTCAGGTAGACTGACTATTTCCTCTTCATTTGTTTGGTCTGGTGGGTTTTTACCTTGCTCCTTCATCTGCTGTGTGTTTTTCTGTCTTCTCATTTTGCTTAACTTACTGTGTTTGGGGTCTCCTTTTCACAGGTTGCAGGTTCGTAGTTCCCTTTGTTTTTGGTGTCTGCCCCCAGTGGCTAAGGTTGGTCCAGTGGGTTGTGTGGGCTTCCTGGTGGAGGGGACTAGTACCTGTGTTCTGGTGGATGAGGCTGGATCTTGTCTTTCTGGTGGGCAGAACAACATATGGTGGTCTATTTTGGGGTGTCTGTGACCTTATTATGATTTTAGGTAGCCTCTCTGCTAATGGGTGGGGTTGCATTCCTGTCTTGCTAGTTGTTTGGCATAGGGTGTCCAGCACTGTAGCTTGCTGTTCGTTGAGTGGAGCTGGGTCTTGACATTGAGATGGAGATCGCTGGGAGAGCTTTCATCATTTGATATTACATGGAGCCAGGAGTTCTCTGGTGGATGAATGTCCTGAACTTGGCTCTCCCACCTTACAGACACAGGCCTGACACATGGCTTGAGCACCAAGACCCTGGAAGGAAAAAATAAAAAAAAAAATAAAAGTTATTAAAAAAATTCTTAAAAATTAAGAAAAAGAATAAAAAAAGAAAGAAAAAAAGAAAGAAAGAAGAGAGCAACCAAAGCAAAAAAAAAAAAAACAAAAAACAAATCCACCAATGACAGCAAGTGCTAAAAAGTATACTAAAAAAAAAAAAAAAAGGAAAGACTGAACCCTAGGGCAAGTGGTAACAGCAAAGATATACAGACAAAATCACACCAAGAAGCATTCACATACACACTCACAAAAAGAGAAAAAGGTAATATATATATATATATATAAAAGGAACAGAGAAACCAAATCAATAAATAAATCTACCAATAATAATAAACTCTAAATACTAAACTAAGATAAACATAAGGCCAGGAAAAAATTAGATGCAGGAAGCAAACCCCAAGTCTACAGTTGCTCCTAAAGTAAACCGCTTCAATTTTGGGATGATTCATTGTGTATTCAGGTATTCCAGAAGTGCTGGGTATATGAAGTTGATTGTGGAGCTTTAATCCGCTGCTCCTGAGGCTGCATGGAGAGATTTCCCTTTCTCTTCTTTGTTTGCACACCTCCTGGGGTTCAGCTTTTGATTTGGCACCGCCTTTGCATGTTGGTCCCCTGAAGATATCAGTTCTTTGCTCAGATGTGATGGGGTTAAAGTAGCAGCTGATTAGTGGGCTTTGGCTCACTCAGGCCAGGGTGAAGGAAGGGTACGGAATGAGGGGCGACCCTGCGGCAGCAGAGGCCAGCATGACGTTGCAACACCCTGAGGCACACTGTGTGTTCTCCAAGGGAGGTTGCCCCTGGATCACGGGACCTGGCAGTGGTGGGCTGCACAGGCTCCTAGGAGGGGAGGTGTGTATAGTGACCTGTGCTAGCACACAGGATTCTTGGTGGCTGCAGCAGCAGCCTTAGTGTTTCATGCCCGTCTCTGGTGTCCATGCTGATAGCCATGGCTTGTGCCTGTCTCTGGAGCTCGTTTATGTGGTGCTTTGAATCCCCTCTCCTTGTGCACCCTGAAACAATTGTCTCTTGCCTCTTAGGCAGGTAAAGACTTTTTCCCGGACTCCTTCCTAGCTAGCTGTGGTGCACTAGCCCCCTTCAGGCTGTGTTCATGCAGGCAACCCCACTCCTCTCCCTGGGATCTGACCACCAAAGACAGAGCTTCAGCTCCCAGCTCCCACCCGCCCCAGTGGGTGAGCAGACAAGCATCTCAGGCTGGCAAGAGATGGTCAGCACCGATCCTCTGTGTAGGAATCTCTCCACTTTGCCCTCTGCACCCCTATTGCTGCACTCTCCTCTGTGGCTCTGAAGCTTCCCACCCACCGCCCCCCATCTCTGCCAGTGAAGGAGCTTCCTAGTGTGTGGAAAGTTTTCCTCCTTCACAGCTCCCTCTCAGACGTGCAGGTCCTGTCCCTATTCTTTTGTCTCTGTTTTTCCTTTTTTTCTTTTACCCTACCCAGGTACGTGGGAAGTTTCTTGCCTTTTGGGAAGTCTGAGTTCTTCTGTCAGCGTTCAGTAGGTGTTCTGTAGGAGCTGTTCCACATGTAGATGTATTTCTGTTTTATTTGTGGGGAGGGAGGTGATCTCCACGTCTTACTCCTCTGCCATTTTGAAGGTTTCTCTGCACCTTTGGTTTTTTTCATCAGTGTCTTACAGTTGTCTGAATACAGATCTTTTACCTTAGGTAGGTTTATTCCTAAGTATTTTATTCTTTTTGTTGCAATGGTGAATGGGGTTGTTTCCTTAATTTCTCTTTCTGATCTTTCATTGTTAGTATATAGAAATGCAAGTGATTTATGTACATTAATTTTGTATCCTGCCCCTTTACCAAATTCATTTATTAGCTCTAGTAATTTTCTGGTGACATCCTTAGGATTATCTAAGTATAGTATCATGTCATCTGCAAACAGTGACAGTTTTACTTCTTCTTTTCCAATTTGTATTACTTTTATTTCTTTTTCTTCTCTGATTGCATTGCTAGGACTTCCAGAACTATGTTGAATAATAGTGGTGAGAGTGGACATCCTTATTTTGTTTCTGATCTTAGAGGAAATGCTTTCAGTTTTTCACCACTGAGAATGATGTTTGCTATGGGTTTGTCATATATGGCATTTATTATTTTGAGGTAGGTTTCCTCTATGCCCACTTTCTGGAGAGTTTTTATCATAAATGGGTGTTGAATTTTGTCAAAAGCTTTTTCTGCATCTATTGAGATGATCATATGGTTTTTATTCTTCATTTTGTTAGTATGGTGTATCACATTGCTTGATTTGCATATATTGAAGAATCCTTGCTCTCTGAGATAAATCCTACTTGATCATGGTATACGATCTTGTTAATGTGTTGTTGGATTCTGTTTGCTAGTACTTTGCTGAGGATTTTTGCATGTATATTCATCAGTGATATTGGTCTGTAATTTTCTTTTTTGTAGTATCTTTGTCTGGTTTTGGTATCAGGGTGGTGCTGGTCTCATAGAATGAGTTTGAGAGTTTTCCTTCCTCTGCAATTATTTTGGAAGAGTTTGAGAAGTATGGGCATTAGCTCTTCTCTAAATGTTTCATAGAATTCACCTGTGAAGCCATCTGGTCCTGTACTTCTGTTTGTTGGAAGATTTTTAATCACAGTTTCAATTACATTACCTGTGATTTGTCTGTTCATATTTTCTATGTCTTCCTGATTCAGTCTTGGAAGGTTATACTATTCTAAGAATTTGTCCATTTCTTCCAGGTTGACAATTTTCTTGGCATAAAGTTGCTTGTAGTAAGTAGTCTCTTATGATTTTTTGTATTTCTATGGTGTCCATTGTCACTTCTCCTTTTTCATTTCTTATTTTATTGATTTGAGTCCTCCCCCTGTTTTTCTTGATGAGTCTGGCTAAAGGCTTATCAATTTTGTTTATCTTCTCAATAAAACAGCTTTTAGCTTTATTGTTCTTTGTTATTGTTTTCTTTGTTTCTATTTCATTCATTTCTCCTCTGATCTTTACGATTTCTTTCTTTCTACTAACTGTGGGGTTTGTTAGTTCTTCTTTCTCTAGTTCCTTTTGCTGTAAGTTTAGATTGTTTATTTTGACATTTTTCTTTTTTCTTGAGGTAGGATTGTACTGCTGTATACTTCCTTCTTAGAATTGATTTTGCTGCATCCCATAGGTTTTGGATCATCGTGTTTTTGTTGTCATTTGTCTCTAGGTATTTTTTGATTTCCTCTTTGAGTTCTTCTGTGATCTCTTTGTTATTTAGTAGTGTGTTGTTTAGCTTCCATGTGTTTGTGTTTTTTATGGTGTTTTTTACTTTTTGTTGTAATTTATTTCTAATCTATAGTGTTGTGGTCGGAAAATATGTATGATATGATTTCAATTTTCTTAAATTTACCAAAGTTTGATCTGTGACCCGTGATGTGATCTGTTCTGGAGAATGTTCCATGTGCACTTGAGAAGAAAGTGTAATCTGCTGTTTTCAGATAGAATGTCCTATAAATATCAATTCAAGCTATGTGGTATATTGTTTCACTTAAAGCTTGTGTTTCCTCATTATTTTTCTGTCTGGACAATCTGTCCATTGGTGTAACTGAGGTGTTAAAGTCCACCACTATTATTGTGTTTCTGTCAAGTTCCTCTTTTATAGGTGTTAACATTTGCCTTAGGTAGTGAGGTGCTCCTATGTTGGGTGCATTTATATTTATAATTGTTATATCTTCTTTTTGGATTGATCCCTTTATCATTCTGTAGTGTCCTTCCTTGTCTCTTGTAATATTCTTTATATTAAAGTCTATTTTATGTGAATGAGTATTGTTACTCCACCTTTCTTTTGATTTCCATTTGCATGGAATATCTTTTTCCATCCCCTGACTTTCAGCCTGCATGTCTCCTTACTTCTGAAGTGGGTCTCTTGTAGACTACATATATATAGGTCTTGTTTTTATTTCCATTCAGTGAGCCTGTGTCTTTTGGTTGGAGCATTTAATCCATTCACATTTAAGATACTTATTGATATGCCTGTTCCTATTACCATTTTGTTAAATGCTTTGAGTTTGCTTTTGTAGATCCTTTTCTTCTCTTGTGTTTTCCACTTAGAGAAATTCCTTTAACATTTGTTGTAGAGCTGGTTTTCTCTTAGCTTTTGCTTATCTGTAAAGGTTTTGTTTTCTCTGTCGAATCTGAATGAGATCCTAGCTGGGTAGAATAATTTTGGTTGTAAGTTTTTCCCTTTCGTCACTTTAAATATATCATGCCACTCACTTGTGGCTTGTAGAGTTTCTGTTGAGAAATCATCTGTTAACATTATGGGAGTTCCCTTGTATGTTATTTGTCATTTTTCACTTGTTGCTTTTAATAATTTTTCTTTGCCTTTAATTTTTTCAATTTGATTACTATGTGTCTTGGCGTGTTCCTCCTTGGGTTTATCCTGCCTGGGACTCTCTGCACTTCCTGGACTTGGGTGAATATTTCCTTTCACATATTAGGGAAGTTTTCAACTATAATCTCTTCAATTATTTTCTTGGGTCCTTTCTCTCTCTCTTCTCCTTCTGGGACCCCTATAATGTGCATGTTGGTTGTTTTTAATGTTGTCCTAGAGGACTCTTAGGCTGTCTTCATTTCCTTTCATTCTTTTTTCTTTATTTTGTTCCATGGTAGCGAATTCCACCATTCTGTCTTCCAGGCCACTTATTCGTTCTTCTGCCTCATTTATTCTGCTATTGATTCCTTCTAGTGTACTTTTCATTTCAGTTATTTTGTTGTTCATCTCTGTTTATTTGTTCTTTATTTTTTCTAGCTCTTTGTTAAACATTTCTTGCATCTTCTAAATGTTTGCCTCCACTCTTTTTCCAAGGTCCTGGATCATCTTCACTATCATTATTCTGAATTATTTTTCTGGACGTTTGCCTATTTCTGCTTCATTTAGTTGTTTTTCTGGGGTTTTACCTTGTTCCTTCATCTGGTACATAGTCCTCTGCCTTTACATTTTGTCTATCTTTCTGTGAATTTGGTATTTGTTCCACAGGCTGCAGGACTGTATTTCTTCTTGCTTCTGTTGTCTGCCCTCTGGTGGATAAGGCTATCTAAGAGGCTTGTGCAAGCTTCCTGATGGGAGGGAGTGATGGTGGGTAGAGCTGGGTGTTGTTCTGCTGTGCAGAGGTCAGTAAAACTTTAATCCGCTTGCCTGCTGATGTGTGGGGCTGTGTTACCTCCCTATTGGTTGTTGGGCCTGAGGTGACTCAGTACTGGAGGTTACAGGCTGTTTGATGGGGCTAATGGCAGACTCTGTGAGGGCTCATGCCAAGGAGTACTTCCCACAACCTCTACTGCCAGTGTCCCTGTCCCCACGGTGATCCACAGCCATCCTCCAAAGCTTTGCAGGAGACCCTCCAGCACTAGCTGGTGGGTCTGGTTCTGTCTCCTATGGGGTCACTACTCCTTCCCCTGGGTCCTGATGTGGACACTACTTTGTGTGTGCCCTCCAAGAGTGGAGCCTCTGTTTCCCCCAGTCCTGTAGAAGTCCTGCAATCAAATCCTGCTAGTCTTCAAAGTCTGATTTCTCAGAATTCCTCCTCCCATTGCTGGACCCCCAGGTTGGGAAGCCTGATGTGGGGCTCAGAACCTTCACTCCAGTGTGGACTTTTGTGGTATAATTGTTCTCCAGTTTGTGAGTCACCCACCCTGTGTTTATGTGATTTGATTTTATTGTGATTGTGACCCTCCAACCCTCTCACTGTGGCTTCTCCTTTGTCTTTGGATGTGAGGTATATTTTTTGGTGAGTTCCAGTGTCTTTCTGATGATGACTGTTCAGCAGTTAGTTGTGATTCCAGTGCTCTTGAAAGAGGGATTGAGTGCACATCCTTCTACTCCACTATCTTCCATGCTGTTTTGATTACTGTCACTTTGTTGTATTGTCTGATGTCTGGAAGGGTTATGCCTCCAGCTTTGCTCTTTTTCCTCAGGACTCTTTTCATAATTCCTGGTCTTTTATGGTTCCATAAAATTTTAGGATTATTTCTCTAGTTCTGTGAAAAATGTCATAGGTAATTTAATAGGGGTCACATTAAATCTGTAGATATCTTTGGGTAGTGTGGTCATTTTAACAATATTAATTCTTCCATTCCAAGAGCATGGGGTATCGTTCCATTTCTTTGAATCATCTTTAATTTCCTTTATCTGTGCTTTATACTTCTCTGCATTTAAGTCTTTCATCTCCTTGGTCACGTTTATTCCTACTTTAGTTTTTGTTGTTGTTGTTGTTGCTGTTCTTTTACATCTTTATTGGAGTATAATTGCTTTACAGTGGTGTGCTAGTTTCTGCTTATAACAAAGTGAATCAGTTATACACATACATATATTCCCATATCTCTTCCCTCTTGAGTCTCCCTCCCTCCCACCCTCCCTATCCCACCCATCTAGGTGGCCAAAAAGCACCGAGTTGACCTCCTTTGCTATGCAACTGCTTCCCACTAGCTATCTATTTTATGTTTGGTAGTGTATATATGTCCACGACACCCTCTCACTTTGTCAGACTTTACCCTTCCCCATCCCCATATCCTGAATTCCATTCTCTAGTAGGTCTGTGTCTTTATTCCTGTCTTGCCCCTAGGTTCTTCATGACATTCTTTCCCATATATATATGTGTTAGCATACAGTATTTGTTTTTCTCTTTCTGACTTACTTCACTCTGTATGACAAACTCTAGGTCCATCCACCTCACTACAAATAACTCAATTTCGTTTCCTTTTATGGCAGAGTAATATTCCATTGTATATATGTGCCACATCTTCTTTATCCATTCATCCAATGATGGACACTTAGGGTGTTTCTATCTCATGGCTACAGTAAATAGAGCTGCAATGAACATTTTGGCACATGACACTTTTTGAAATATGATTTTCTCAGCGTATATGCCCAGTAGTGGGATTTCTGGGTTGTATGGTAGTTCTATTTGTAGTTTTTTAAGGAACCTCCATACTGTTCTCCATAGTGGCTCTACCAATTGACATTCCCACCAGCAGTGCAAGAGTGTTCTCTTTTCTCCACACCCTCTCCAACGTTCATTGTTTCTAGATTTTTTTATGATGCCCATTCTGACAGGTGTGAGATGATATCTCATTGTAGTTTTGATTTGCATTTCTCTAATGATTAATGATGTTGAGCATTCTTTCATGTGTCTGTTGGTAGTCTGTATATCTTCTTCGGAGAAATGTCTATTTAGGTCTTCTGCCCATTTTGGATTGGGTTGTTTGTTTTTTTGTTATTGAGCTGCATGAGCTGCTTGTAAATTTGGAGATTAAACCTTTGTCATTTGCTTCATTTGCAAATATTTTCTCCCATTCTCAGGTAGTCTTTTGGTCTTATTTATGGTTTCCTATGCTGTGTAAAAGCTTTGAAGTTTCATTAGGTACCATTTATTTATTTTTGTTTTTATTTCCATTTCTCTAGGACATGGGTCAAAAAAGATCTTGCTGTGATTTATGTCATAGAGTGTTCTGCCTATGTTTTCCTGTAAGAGATTGATAGTTTCTGGCCTTATGTTTAGGTCTTTAATGTGTATGGTGTTAGGGAGTGATCTAATACCATACTTTTACATGTGCCTGTCCAGTTTTCGCAGCACCACTTATTGAAGAGGCTGCCCTTTCTCCACTGTACATTCTTGCCTCCTCTATTAAAGATAAGGTGACCATATGTGCGTGGGTTTATCTCTGTGCTTTCTATCCTGTTCCATTGATCTATCTTTCTGTTTTTGTGCCAGTTTAATACTGTCTTGATTACTGTAGCTTTGTAGTATATACTGAAGTCAGGGAGCCTGATTGCTCCAGCTCTGTTTTTCATTCTCAAGATTGTTTTGTCATTTCGGGGTCTTTTGTATTTCCATGCAAATTGTGAAATTTTTTGTTCTAGTTCTGTGAAAAATGCCAGTGGTAGTTTGATATGGATTGCACTGAATCTGTAGATTGCTGTGGGTAGTAGAGTCATTTTCACAATGTTGATTCTTCCAATCCAAGAACATGGTATAGCTCTCCATCTATTTGTATCATCTTTAGTTTCTTTCATCAGTGTCTTATAATTTTTTGCATATGGGTCTTTTTTCTCCTTAGGTAGGTTTATTCCTAGATACTTTTTTCTTTTTGTTGTAATGGTGAATGGGAGTCTTTTCTTGATTTCAACTTCTGTTTTTTCATCATTAGTGTATAGGAATGCCAGAGATTTCTGTGCATTAATTTTGTATCCTGCTACTTTACCAAATTCATTGATTAGCTCTAGTAGTTTTCTGGTAGCATATTTAGGATTCTCTATGTATAGTATCATGTCATCTGCAAACAATGACAGCTTTACTTCTTCTTTTCTGATTTGGATTATTTTTATTTCCGTTTCTTCTCTGATTGTTGTGGCTAAAACTTCCAAAACTATGTGGAATAAGAGTGGTGAAAGTGGGCAACCTTGTCTTTTTCCTGATCTTAGTGGAAATGATTTCAGTTTTTCACCACTGAGGACAATGTTGGCTGTGGGTGTGTCATATATGGCCATTATTATGTTGAGGAAAGTTCCCTCTATGCCTACTTTCTGCAGGGTTTTTATCATAAATGGATGTTAAATTTTGTCCAAAGCTTTCTCTGCATCGATTGAGATGACCATATGTTTGTTCTCTGTCAGTTTATTAATATGGTGTATCCCATTGACTGATTTGTGTATATTGAAGAATCCTTGCATTCCTGGAATAAACCCCACTTGATCATGTTGTATGATTATCTTAATGTGCTGTTGTATTCTGTTTGCTAGTATTTTGTTGAGTATTTTTCCATATATGTTCATCAATGATATTGGCCTGTAGTTTTCTTTCTTTGTGACATCCTTGTCTGGTTTTGGTATCAGGGTGATGGTGGCCTCATAGAATGTGTTTGGGAGTATTCCTCCCTCTGCTATATTTTGGCAGTGTTTGAGAAGGATAGGTGTTAGCTTTTCTCTAAATGTTTGATAGAATTTGCTTGTGAAGCCACCGGGTCCTGGGCTTTTGCTTGTTGGAAGATTTTAATCACACTTTCAATTTCAGTGCTTGTGATTGGTCTGTTCACTTTTTTTTATTTCTTCTTGATTCAGTCTTGGCAGATTGTACATTTCTAAGAATTTGTCCATTTCTTCTAGGTTGTCCATTTTATTGGCATAGTGTTGCTTTTAGTAATCTCCCACGATCTTTTGTATTTCTGCAGTGTCAGTTGTTTCTTCTCCTTTTTCATTTCTAATTCTATTGATTTGAGTCTTCTCCCTTTATTTCTTGATGAGTCTGGCTAATGGTTTATCAATTTTGTTTATCTTCTCAGAGAACCAGCTTTTACTTTTATTGATTATTGATGATTATTATCATTTCCTTCATTTCTTTTTCATTTACTTCTGATCTGAATATTATGATTTCTTTCCTTCTGCTAAATTTGGGTTTTTTTTGTTCTTTTTTCTCTAATTGCTTTAGGTGCAAGGTTAGGTTGTTTATTCGAGATGTTTCTTGTTTCTTAAGGTAGGATTGTATTGCTATAAACTTCCCTCTTAGAACTTCTTTTGCTGCATCCCATATGTCTTGGGTTTTCGTGTCTCCATTTTCATTTGTTTCTAGGTATTTTTTTATATCCTTTTTGATTTCTTCGGTGATCACTTCATTGTTAAGTAGTGTATTGTTTAGCGTCCATGTGTTTGTATTTTTTACAGATCTTTTCCTGTAATTGATATCTAGTCTCATACCGTTGTGGTAGCAAAAGATACTTGATACAATTTCAATTTTCTTAAGTTAACCAAGGCTTGGTTTGTGACCCAAGATATGATCTATCCTGGAGAGTGTTCCATGAGCCCTTGAGAAGAATATGTACCGTGTTGTTTTTGGATGGAATGTCCTATAAATATCAATTAAATCCATCTTGTTTAATGTATCATTTAAAGCTTGTGTTTCCTTATATATTTTCATTTTGGATGATCTGTCCATTGGTGAAAGTGGGGTGTTAAAGTCCCGTACTCTGAATGTGTTACTATCGATTTCCCCTTTTATGGCTTAGTATTTGCCTTATGTATTGAGGTGCTCCTATGTTGGGTGCATAAATATTTACAATTGTCGTATTTTCTTAATGGATCAATCCCTTGATCATTATGTAGTGTGCTTCTTTTTCTCTTTTAAGAGTCTTCATTTTAAAGTCTATTTTGTCTGATATAAGAATTGCTACTCCAGCTTTCTTCTGATTTCCATTTACATGGAATATCATTTTCCATCCCTTCACTTTCAATCTGTATGTGTCTCTAGGTCTGAAGTGTGTCTCTTTTAGACAGAATATATATGGGTCTTGTTTTTGTATCCATTCAGCCAGTCTGTGTCTTTTGGTGAGAGCATTTAATCCATTTACATTTAAGGAAATTATCGATATGTATGTTGCTATTCCCATTTTCTTAATTCTTTTGGGTTTGCTATTGTAGGTCTTTTCCTTCTCTTCTCTTTCTTGCCTAGAGAAGACCCTTTAGCATTTGTTGTAAAGCTTGTTTGGTGGTCCTGAACTCTCTCAGCTTTTGCTTGTCTATAAAGATTTTATTTTCTCCATCAAATCTGAATGAGATCCTTGCTGGGTAGAGTAATATTGATTGTAGGTTTTTCTCCTTCATCACTTTAAATATGTCCTGCCAGTCCCTTCTGGCTCGCAGAGTTTCTGCTGAAAGATCAGCTGTTAACCTTATGGGGATTCCCTTGTGTGTTACTTGTTGTTTTTCCCTTGCTGCTTTTAATATGTTTTCTTTGTATTTAATTTTTGACAGTTTGATTAATATGTGTCTTGGCATGTTTCTCCTTGGATTTATCCTGTATGGGACTCTCTGTGCTTCCTGGACTTGATTAACAATTTCCTTTCCCATATTAGGAAAGTCTTCAACTATAATCCCTTCAAATATTTTCTCAGTCCCTTTCTTTTCCTCTTCTTCTTCTGGAACCCGTATAATTCGTATGTTGGTGCATTTAATGTTGTCCCAGAAGTCTCTGAGACTGTCCTCATTTCTTTTCTTTTTTTTTTCTTTATTCTGCTCTGTAGTAGTTATTTCCACTATTTTATCTTCCAGGTCACTTATCCGTTCTTCTGCCTCAGTTATTCTGCTATTGATCCCATCTAGAGTATTTTTAATTTCATTTATTTTGTTGTTCATCATTGCTTGGTTCAACTTTAGTTCTTCTAATTCTTCATTAAATGTTTCTTGCATTTTCAGTATTCTATTTCCAAGACTTTGGATCATCTTTACTATCATTATTCTGAATTCTTTTTCAGGTAGACTGCTTATTTCTTCTTCATTTGTTTGGTCTGGTGGGTTTTTGCCTTGCTCCTTCATCTGTTGTGTGTTTTTCTGTCTTCTCATTTTGCTTTTCTTACTATGTTTGGGGTCACCTTTTTGCAGGCTGCAGGTTCGTAATTCCGGTTTTTCCTTGTGTCTGTCCCCAGTGGCTGACTTTGGTTCAGTGGGTTGTGTAGGCTTCCCGGTGGAGGGGACTAGTGCCTGTGTTCTGGTGGATGAGGCTGGATATTTTCTCTCTCTTTGGCATGTCCACATCTGGTGGTGTGTTTTGGGGTGTCTGTGGACTTATTATGATTTTAGGCAGCCTCTCTGCTAATGGGTTGTGTTGTGTTCCTGTCTTGCTTGTTGTTTGGCATAGGGTGTCCTGCACTGTAGCTTGCTGGTCATTGAGAGAAGCTGGTGCCGGTGTTGAGATGGAGATGTCTGGGAGATTTTTGCCATTTGATATTACGTGGAGTTGGGAATTCTCTTGTGGACGAGTGTCCTGAGGTTGGCTCTCCCACCTCAGAGGCACAGCACTGACTCCTGGCTGGAGCACCAAGACCCTTTCATCCACCCGGCTCAATATAAAAGTGAGAAAAATTAGAAAGAAAGAAAGAAATAGGAGAAAATAAAATAAAATAAAGTAAGATAAAATTAAACAAAGTTATTAAAATAAAAAATAATTATTAAGAAAAAAAATTTTTAAGTAAAAAACAAACAAAAAAATGGACCAAAAGAACCCTAGACAAATGGTGAAAGCAAAGCTATACAGACAAAGTCTCACAGAGAAGCATACACTCACAAACTCAGAAAAAGTGGAAAAGGGGAAAAACAATCATAAATCTTGCTTTCAAAGTCCACCTCCTCAATTTGGGATGATTTGTTGTCTATTCATGTATTCCACAGATGCAGGGCACATGAAGTTGATTGTGGAGCTTTAATCCACTGCTTCTGAGCCTGCTGGGAGTGATTTCCCTTTCTCTTCTTTGTTCTCCCTGCTCCAGGGGCTCAGCTTTGGATTTGGCCCTGCCTCTGTGTTTAGGTCACCGGAGGGCATCTGTTCTTTGCTCAGACAGGACAGGCTTAAATGAGCAGCTGCCTCAGGGACTCTGGCTCACTCCGGCTGGGGTAGGGAGGGGTATGGAGTGCAGGGCAAGCCTGCAGCATCAGAGGCCGGCGTGACCTTGCACCAGCCTTAGGCACACCGTGCGTTCTTCCTGGGAAGTTGTCCCTGGATCCCTGGACCCTGACAGTGGCGGGCTGCACAGTCTCCCCAGAAGGGAGGTGTGGAGAGTGACCTGTGCTCGCACACAGGC
Source organism: Mesoplodon bidens (assembly GCF_964165515.1). Lineage (NCBI taxonomy): Eukaryota > Metazoa > Chordata > Mammalia > Artiodactyla > Ziphiidae > Mesoplodon > Mesoplodon bidens. The sequence goes on from NC_138163.1 coordinate 74,238,479, forward strand.
TTCTTGGTGGGGGCAGCAGCATCCTTAGGGTCTCATATCTGTGTCTGGGTTCCGCACTGTTAGCCGCGGCTAGCACCTGTCTCTGGAGCTCCTTTAAGCTGTGATCTTAACCCCCTCTCCTCACGCCCCAGGAAACAAAGTGGGAAGAAAAAGTCTCTTCCCTCTTTGGCAGGTCCAGACTTTTCCCTCGACTCCCTCCCGGCTAGCCGTGGTACACTAACCCCTTCATGCTGTGTTCACGCTGCCAACCCCAGTCCTCTCCCTGCACTCCAACTTAAGCCAGAGCCTCATCTCCCAGCCCTGCCTGCCCTGGTGGATGAGTAGACAAGCCTTTCAGTCTGGTGAGTACTGGTCAACACCGATCCTCTGTGCAGAAATCTCTCCTCTTTG